>NC_090923.1:343486272-343789302 GCF_040938575.1 Ambystoma mexicanum | reverse complement strand
CCCGCTCATGCCCCATGTCTCCCTCCTGCTACCCCCGCTCATGCCCTGTGTCTCTCTCCATGCACTGTTGTGTTCTCTTTATACACCCCGCCTTCCCTTTCCATGGTGTCCATCTTGGTAAAAGATTTTCCTTCCTACACTGAGACGCCGCAGGCGTTCCGGTTTGGGAAGAAAAATCTTTTTTTACCATCCCGGGTTCCCACTTTGAGAACCTAGGATGCTAGTGGTCTTCATCCATTGAAAAGGACGTTATGGTTACGTTGCACTAATAAAAAACTATGAAAT
Organism: Ambystoma mexicanum; assembly: GCF_040938575.1. Lineage (NCBI taxonomy): Eukaryota > Metazoa > Chordata > Amphibia > Caudata > Ambystomatidae > Ambystoma > Ambystoma mexicanum. The sequence continues at coordinate 343,789,017 of NC_090923.1, read as the reverse complement.
TCAATTAAAAAAATGTGTTAAAGGGACGTTATGGTTAAGTTGCACTAATAAAAAACTATGAAATTCAATGGAAAAACTTTGTTAAAGGGACGTTATGGTTAAGTTGCACTAATAAAAACCTATGAAAATCAATGAAAAAACATTGTTAAAGGGACGTTATGGTAAAGTTGCACTAATAGAAACCAATGAAATTCAGTGAAAAAACTTTATTAAAGGAGCGTTATGGTTAAGTTGCGCTACTAAAAACCTATGAAATTCAGTGAAAAAACGTTGTTAAAGGGACGGTATGGTTAAGTTGCGCTACTAAAAACCTATGAAATTCAGTGAAAAAACTTTGTTAAAGGGATGTTATGGTTCCAAGTAAAACCGAAAAACCCTTGAAATTCGCCAGTTATGGTAAGCTAAGCAACCATAACTCGCGCCACCACCGTGCACTGCTAAGCCTAACACCCAGGACATCATAGATGAGATCACAAATGTCATTGATGACATCACATGTGCATTTACCTTTCATGAAAAGTCTGTACAAGGGATTCTTAGTGTAATGTTAATTAAAAAAAAAAGTGTCAAAGATTATTGGAATAAATATCAAGTGCTAATCGGTGCATTCAGCTATGCATTGATATAAATAGCATTCTATTATTAACTTCAATCCAGTATACTAAGGTACTCATGTAGAAACATAGGCATTGTGTGCAGCATACATGATAGAGGTGCAATATTCATAAGCTTGCCATGTTGAATAGTGAAATGATAACTGTTTACATATTAGAGTTTTGCGTATAGTGAAACTTGTGATAAGTAGGTAATAAAACCCACTTACTACATAATTGCATTATTATAGACAAATCACAAAGAGACAACACCACATACAAATATGAATTCATACAAGGGAATTGAAGTAAGAAAAAAAAACAGCAATAGTAGCAGAAAGTGTTCATAACCTAACTGATTACCTTTATGCAGAGAAATGATTGCTCTGTTTCAAAGCTGTTACTTACCCTATCTATATATATCACATGATGTGTCTGGACCCTAAGGAAAATAGTGTGAGTACAACATTTAAAAATATGAGCATATACAGGGAAAGTACAGTAATAAAAAAACATCAAAACTATCAGAAAGTGCTGATAACTGTACTGATAATTTTAATGCACAAAAAGGATTGCTGTCTTTCAAGGTTGTGTCTTCCCCTATGTATATGTTTCATATGATATGACTGGACCATAAGGGAATTATTGTAAGAACATACTTGAGGGATAAGTCTACAAATATAGTACATTTACATTTTTTAGTTCCTGACTGTTACTGAAGAAGATCATGTGGCCTAGATATGTCAAGAAAGGAAGAAAGGGGGTGTCAGACATGTGATGTCATCAGTGATGTCATCAATGACATTTGTGATGTCATCTTTGATGTCCTGGGTGTTAGGCTTAGCAGTGCACAGTGGTGGCACGAGTTATGGTTGCTTAGCTTACCATAACTGGCGAATTTCAAGGGTTTTTCGGTTTTACTTGGAACCATGACGTCCCTTTAACAAAGTTTTTTCACTGAATATATAATATATACATATGCATATTTATATTCACTGGAAAAAACCTTAGCGAAGGTGTGGTTAGGTTGTGAAGATTTAACGCAACATACCCCTTGAAATTCAGCAGATGTGGGCAGGGCCATCTTAATAGTTTCTGGGACCCAGGGCACAGACAGCCTTGCCACCCCCCCTAATCCCATGACCACCTCCCACCCTACCCTCCTGAAACCCATATAACCCCCCCCCGAAACCCATGCCTCCTCACAATCTTCAAAATGAAAAGATTACCTACCTCGACTCAAATTTAACAAAAACTCATCTAGACTTTCAATAGATAATCTAGTTAATACAATATAAACCGTACACATCTCTGTGACCTGTTTCCCCAAAAGGTTGCTATATTGAAGACATTTTCACTTTGTTAATTTTGAAAGAAAATAAAGGAAAACTATTTTTAATCAAGTATTTGCTTGATAAAAAAAGATAACCTAACTGTTCAACTTGACCATTTTCTTTCTGTATGAATGTGTCCAAAGTACATGCTCTTGGAAAAACACTACATAACTAGGAGGCAGAGAAAATAAAACGGCATGCAACAAGCATCAAAATTCACTTATCATTTCAGTTCATGACCACACAGCAGATATATACAAGTATTCATAGAAAGAATGAAATGAGAAGCACCCAGTGAGTATATACACAAGGCTGATGTGCCTGAAACACTGCCAAGATTAAACTATACATTTCCTTCTAGATTTGCGTATTGCAAAATCATGAATGATGTCAGAACTCAATGCTTAACAGAGCCAAAGAATTCAATCTGGCTTCAAGAGGGCGCCTTCCTTCTCGTTCACGATGAAATAAACCCAGAGCAACCGGTTCAGTATAATAGAGAGCTGGTTTGGCCCTCAAACTGCTGTGAAGCCTGCTCAGGGGGCCTCGAACAGGATGGTCCCGTTCAGGGTCTGCTCTTCAAGCTTCAGGAGATTCTGGCGCAAAGTGGTAAGTCCTACTCCACAGCAAAGGTCCCTCCTGATGTGCACTGAGAGTGGGTAAGGGGCATACCATCCTTCCACCTTGTACGGATCCTTCTTCACCTCAGGCTGAAGGCTTTGGAAAGCAAAACTTTCCCAAAGGAAGTCCAGTGAGTTCTTCCCAGGTGAATCTTCGTATCTTGAGATAATCCAAAAGGATATGAGAGAATCTAAGGAAGGGGTGGGAGATACCTTCTTGTAAAAGTAAAAGTCCCCAGGTGATTGGACTAAAACTAGCCTGACTTAGTGGTCCAATCCATGTTCTTGAACGGAGTGGACTTTGCCCTTCTGATGTCATAAGCAAAGTGTTTTGCTCCAGAGGAAGTGGAGGGGACAGCCCTACTTATGCTGTTGGACCTGTCAGCAGCATTCAACCTAGTGGACCATTACATCTTAGCCACCAGAGGCTGAAGACTATTATTTGCTTAAAATCTCTTTCATGGATCCTGATTATTGCATCGTCTTCCTACACTACTGACTGAGCCAGCACCCTTTTGTGTTCTTTGTTCTTTGTTGTAAGTCTGCCAGTGCCCTAAACCCTAAGGGTCCATGTGTACGCGATACAAATTTTGTAAAGTAAAGAGAGACAGAGAGAAACAAGATGGTGGAAGTCTCCTTGCATTGACGAGTGCGTACTCCAATTCTGCCCCTTTCCCTTCCCACTAAGAAAAAAGGCTCTTAGAGATGCAGCACCCTGGTGTGAGGCTATTCCTTTTGAATGGGCGTGCTCCTTTAATGCCCGGGCCCAGGACAGCTGCTGCTGGCGGAGGGTGTTACCTGCCCTCACAAAGAGATCAAAGAAGAGGCCCAGTCCTTCAGCGTTCTTGTCCTGCCATTTGGCAGTCTCCACCCGGCTGTCTGGCTGGAATACACATCACCTTCCACAATAGAGCTGACTCAGAGGAGCTGACACATGTGAGATATCAATTGGGATGTGGCGGACATGATCATAAGTAGTACCATGCACCATGCCTAAACTCAGGCATAGTTTTATTTAGTTTTTACCCTGCCCCCAGCATGGGTAACTTATGATCATCATAGTTATGGTACCGGGGGCATATCTTGAATGCTGCCCCTAAGCGGCAGAAACTTGGCTGTCTTATGTCGCGTGGGTATCTTGTGACCTTTGCATCTGCTCTACTCCACAAGCAGAGCAGGCGCTGCGTATGCATCAGGGCACAAGATCACTATGCGTTTGACATGGAGTTGACAAAAAGGGGAATCTGGTCTGCAGATTATCCTTTTGGAGATATTACCTGCATCATTGCGTGTATTAATAAAAAGCCAATATAAATATGCACCCTTGCCAACTGGAAATTCTTCACACTGTCATGCTCACGAATCGACAAATAAAAACAGGACATTGATAAAAGGGGACCATATTATGAAAAATAAGTCTAAAAGAAAGCACAAATTGAAGTAAAGTAAAGAAGAGATGAAGGGGGCAATTATAAATTAGCTTTCAGAAATGCTAACATCACTTCCCCATTTTGCATAAAGCAGTTGATGGGCGACACTGAGAAATGTAGCAGCTATCATTTAACTTGCAATCCTATAATTGCTATTAAAAATATTGGTATGAGGAAAGACAAACATCCCCACTACCTACACCAGTACCATAATGACGCTAATTCAGTTTACATAACTAGTTCTTTTTATTGTAGGTATGTTGTTTATTAGCACAGTAAGTACTCATATCAACAGGCTGGATATACACAAATATGAACCCCAGCATACAAACACAGATCTCTCCAACAAGTACTTAACTCACTGATCCATCTTCTTCACCATGGTGGTACTCAACGTATCACTATTAATTTCAACTTTGATTATTGCATTTTATTAATATATTCAACAAAGAAAGATGGAATTGCCACAAAGGTTGTGCTGTAGTGAAAGAACAAACTGGGCATTTAGAGGTTCAGTTGATCTGATCTGAACTTGGTTGCAATACCTCATCAGTACACTATGCATTATCATGATGTGTTTAAGTCTTTTAAAAAAAAGCATAACAACTTCTTTCCTGGTAGTCAGGTGGGGACTCCTCCGACAATGCAACATCTCACTGTATGCAGACAAATAATCACACCTGTCCTGCCTGTTATCACTCTTTTTGTTGTCAGCCATCACCTTAGCGAAGCACGGATTGAGATTTACACAGTACTAATGACTAGGGTGTGGATGCCAGCCCTGCACCAAAGATGAACTGTAACCGGCGTGCTGCAAAGCGCACACTCGCAGAGAAGTAAGCATGTCAGTTTTTTCGTTTTTCCAAATGATTGCCAACATTGAGCGGCAGGGACTAAGGTGAGATTGCAACCTATGTCTGCTTATTCTAATTTGTACAGAACCTCCTACAACAGCTCAACACTCACATAATTGCCATAGAAAATATTCTCAATGAAAGCCTACACACACCAAGACATATTTATTGTGCATTGGGTCAACATAATTTCCATTACTATTACTTTCCTTTTACATATGGGGACACAGCCTGTCAACTGCTTTTGTTTTCACTTGAAGATACAGGCTCATGGGAGTTTACCCTGGCCAATAACAACTCTGAATCAAATGTGCCATGGCTTATATGTGGCCCATTATCTGCCTGAGATTGCATTTTCTCTGCCTATGTGCGGCACAAGGCGCTACATGATTTACCTCTTAAAGTATCCTGTGCGAAAACTATACTCAATTGCTTCCAGAATTGTTGCCCCCCTTCTTTCTGAAACCATACACTTATTTACTGACCCCCATATATGGAGGACCACCCTAACTGTGTGCCTTGCAGAATCAAGGGTTCAGAGGGGGCTGCCACGCCAGAAATACTGTCCACTAAAGTGAGGACCTGCCAATGACCTCCTCAGGCACCCTCCCCCAATGTGACAACCGCCTTTCTACCTCCGACAAGCATGTATTTTTTTTATCTAGGAGTCCTGTTATTTTGGGCACTTTAAACTAACCTGGCACTTTAGTAATCAGGAGTTTTAATGTTCAGCCAAATAGTACTCATTGTATCCGCCTCTGAAAGAATGAAAGACTGAGTCGGCCCTGATGGGGTTCAGAAATGGTATTTCAAATGGATTGTGTCCCCCCATGTATTCCTCATTTTATGATAATTATCCTTCCAGCTAAACTGCTTTGGAATTTCTTTTTGACAGGGGGCGCTGTGTGCCGTCTTGTCGAGTCGATGTCCCTTGAGGGACTCTGTTTGACTGTCAACATCATCATCAGTAGAAATAGCGCACGCTGCAAAGAATTACGGTGCACTTCGGTTCTTCAGTGAATTTCATCAGCTTTTTTCGATCAACGTAAATGTCTTCTCTGTTGGCTCCATCAAAGCCTACGACGGGCTTCAATAAGTGGCAAGACTGTGGATCGAATATATCGATCACCGACCCCCACCGCATATGTCTGTGGTGTGTTGGTACCGGTCACTGCAACTCCTGTCAGGCGATGACCGAAAAGGCTCTAAGGGAGCATAAAGGTAAATTGGCAGTGGGGAGGTTCCCTTCCAAGTCTCCTTGGAAGAGCTCAAAAAGAAAGACTGATGAGTCGAGGGATTCCCCTCCATGGAAAAGATCTAAAAGATCTCAATGAAGAAGTCGATCGTGCCATTCTTCGTCATCTTCGAAGAAGGCCAAGAAACTGTGTCACAGGTCACCTTAGACCTGTAGTGATTCCTCGGCCGAGGTAATCAAATGTCCAACAAAATGGGATGCGTTTTGTAAAGAAATGCTTAAAATCTTTGAGAATGAGGCAAGACCCCCTCGAAGGAAAAGCAGAAATCCCATGCCCCAATCGATCTGCATCAAGATGACAAAGGGAAGTCAAAGACCAAATCTTCGAAACCAAGCCATAAGCCGGTTCAGCATCGAGAAAAATCTCGATCCGATGAGAAATCGTCGAGGGCTTTGACAAGTCGGGCGTCCAGTCCATCGAGGGTTCCTTTGAAAAAGCATAAAAAGTCGGCTACGCCGACGCCTTCTCTAACACCGTCAGCGTCGGAGCTGTCGATGCCAGTGTCAAAGTCGACTATGACAAAATCGACTCTGACTTTCAAAGTCATTGTCGACGATTATATCGAAGTTGTCGAAGCCAACGGTAATCCAGGAAAGGTTTTCAAACTCTTGCCAAAGACTTTTTTAAGTCTTTAACTTCTATCTATGAAGACCATGAACCTTTAGATAATAACACACCACCATTTGGGTTACAATATGGCACCCCTAATGTGCCAGAGGAATTAATCTCAGAATAGTCTATGTTAAAAGACTTGTATGATAACCTTCAGTCATCCAGTGGTTTAGATGCCTCTCCAGAACTGAACTTTTGTAAACCAGATTTTGTAAACCAAATTCTACTAACCACGCTGCCTCCTCATATAGGAAGCTGCTGAGCAAGGTGATAGAGTTTGTTGGTTGGAGCAGGCCTACTCCTTCTTTCGAGCAGGATGACCTGACAGATATTTTGGATCAGAGTGCCCAAAAAGATCAAATTCTGCCTTTTCACATTGCACTACAAGAAAAGGTCTCAGCATATTGGGAGACACCAGAGACTGTGGCTGCGGTGAATACAAACGTTGCTAAGAATTATAGGCCATCCAGCAGTGACCCAGAGTACTTAACAAAACATCCAACACCAGAAAGTTTGGTGATTCAAGCTGCTACATCTACTAAGCAATCAGCTTACCCCTCTAGCCCTCCTGATAGGGATGATAAGAGAGTGGATGTCTGGGCGAGAAAATATTTACTGTTGGTAGTATGGCATTAAAGTCAACTAAAGCAACTTGTACCTTGTCAAGGTTTATGTTTACCCTCTGGGTCTGCGTAGCTATGGGAGCTGACCACATCCTGGAAGGTGAAGAAAGAGACGGCTTCCTGGCTATCATCAAGGATGGTAAGGAGGCAATTGGTGAATGCCTCTAGTCAGGTCTGGATACTGCAGACAGCATCAGCAGATCCATGGCAACCAGCACAGTGTTGTGCAGATTTGTGTCTAGACTCCTCAATATGCCCTTTGCTGGTTCGAGGCTGTTTGGCAGCAAGGCTGATGAGAGTTTGGAAAAGGTGCAGACCTCAAAAACAGTGGCTAGATCTCTTAGCGCCCCCATTAGACAGCCTCAACACCACTACTCCACTTCATCTTCTTGGAAGAGTAAGTCCTCATTTGGAAGAGGAAGAGGACAAGCCAGTCAAAGAAGTCAGAAGAGATTCCCTCTTGGTGGACGAGGGAGAGGTGCTAAGCCAGCCCAATCAGTGGAAGTTTTACCCTCAGCCACCTCTTCAGCCGTCTCAAAACTACCCTGAGGCCTTGACTCACAAGATGCCGGTGGGAGGCAGACTTCCTCAGCATCTGAAAGATTGGTGGGGCATTACTTAGGATGCTTTGGCACTGGAAACTGTAGCCCAAGGTTACTGCCTTCTTTTTCAAAAAAGGCCTCAGGATCATCCACCGGGGAACAACTCTTTAAAGTTCTGGATCCGCTCCTTGAGCAGATAATTTTGACCCTGCTAGAGAAAGGTGCAATAGAACCAGTACCTGTGGCGGAAAAAGGAACAAGGGTTGGTACTCCCCATACCTCCTCATTTCCAAAAAGGACAGAGGATTGAGACCCATCTTGGACTTAAGAAACTTGAACAAGTTCCTCAGGAAGGACAAGTTCAAGATGGTTACCCTTTCCAAATCCTTCAGGCTCTCCAACTCCAAGACTGGATGGTGTCATTGGACCTTCAGGATGCTTACTTTCATGTGCCTTTCCATCACAAGCATAGAAAGTACCTGAGGTTTGCGGTTAGCGGTTCTCATTATCGTCCCCGAGGAGTGGGGGCTGGTTTATGGCCATGCCTGGGCCGGTTTGGCAGAAAAAAAATATATATATCTTTTTTTTCAAAAAGCCTTTCATTCTTCTTAGGTCGATAAATGAGTACCAACACAGGTTGGGTGATATTGTATGCATATTTGTTCTATAAAAAAGAGCTTAAGCTTAAGTGCTATACGGAGGTAGCATGGCTAACCGCCATGTGAGTTGGACGCTTTCCAGGCAGCTCTGCTGTATGTGCCCTTGATTTGCTGCAAAACCACGGTTATGCTCAACAAAAATACCTGAAAGTCGCCACAACCGCAGGCGAATACCTAGAGCACCCACACCAGAAATTTGAGGCAGCTGAGACCTTTCTACGCTGAGATACACCGAAATCGAGAACAGGTGTCTGGCCTCGAAAATGGCGCCTGCCAAGTGAGAGGCGCAACGCGCGGGATCCCGTCCTCTCAGCCCGATCCGGGCGCACCACGGGAGGCCCCGGTGATGCGTCAAGCAGCGGGATTCTGAGCAGTGTAAAAACGAAGGGACCCGAGACCCGGCACCCTCCAGGCTCCGAAGGCTCCTAAGGAAGATCGGCCCCTTGCGGCCGGGAGAGCTCCCCCGAGGCCTTGCAGTGACTAAATAGAGCGAGCGGCCCCACTGCGGCCGCTCACAGACACGAGCGGAAGGCATCCGGATCACACAGGAGAAGCCCGAGCAGAGAGAACGAGAGGCGAGGCTTGCCGCAGTTAGAGCCAGGAGCTGGAGCATGGTGTGGCCCGGCGTCGCAAACAGAGGATGCAGGTTAAGGAGCCGGCGGGAGGGGGGCTCAGCCATAACAGCAGCGGCCCACATCAGACAAGCGGGCTGCCCCCCACACCCCCCACCCCTTCACCGTGGTGCCCCCGCACATAGCTGCGGATGCAGCACTGAGACTAAGGGCAGGGCCCAGCCCAGAGAGGCACGGAACTAAGGCACACAGCACGCTTCGCACGGGGCCCCGCGACAGGCACCCGAGGGGGCCTTTCAGGCAAAGACCATAAGCGGTGCACCCACAGCAACGCACTCTCACCTGCACACCAGCAACAGCAGCCTGATCACGGGCCAGCGGGGGAGCGAGGCCAGGTGGAAGCCCCCTCAGCTCGGCGGGCTAGAGAGCATAAGACCAGCAACAGCCAAGTAAACCTAGAAACCCATCCCTCTCACGCTTTAGAGAACGGGCGCAACGCACACGGCCCTGGGGCGCTACAAAGAACGCACAACAGCCGCACCACCCCTAGGCACAGCACCGCAGCCCACAACGACGCTGCCAACTTTGGGAACCAGCAGGCCCGCCTGCCCACAGAGTGATGACCACTAAAGGTGCCAGGGGTAAACAGAGGCAGACCACAATGGAAACCTACACGGCCAGAGGCCCAGCCAAGTCAAATACCAACACCACCAGCACAGAAGCACCACTAGCTGAACCACAAGAACCAGCAAACTCAGTTTATGGAAGCCATCAAACACTTCAGAGGACAATGGAAAGTAAAATTGATGCTGTGGCAATCGACTTAAACTTACTGCGACAAGACATCCGCGCCATAGCAAGCAGAACTGAAGTGCTAGAAACCTAGGTTCGAGAGAACTCAGAGGCAAAAACCCAGAACCTAAAGGACGTAGACGTACTAGCACAAAAGGTAAAAACCTGGAAGATAGAGCCGATGAAGCAGAAGGGCGGGCACGCCGAAATAACATTACACTCTTAGGTCTTCCGGAGGGTATTGAAGGGAGCGACCCCACAATCTACATTGAAAACCTCCTATTGCAAGAAATCGGGGTCGGGAAACTGTTACAAGGCTTCACCATCGAGAGAGCCCATCATTCCCTCACCAAACGGCCACCCCCCGGGGACCCCACCCAGGCCAATAATAGCAAAAGTACTCAACTACAGAGACAGAGAGGCGATTCTGGCCTTCTCAAGATCAGGTGACCGCATACAAAGAGACTCTGCTAAGGTAGCCATATACCCAGATTACACATTCTAGGTCCAGATGAGGAGAGCCCAATTCATTTCCACTAAGGCAAGACTGAAAAATGCAGGCTTACGCTACATGCTCCTCTACCCAGCTAAACTAAAGATGCTGCAAAACAACAAAGCACTCCTGTTCAATACGCCAGTGGAAGTCAGCGAGTGGATGGACAGAGAACAGCTTTCCTGACCTTGAAATGGGTGAGCACAAACTACGGAAACAACACTCTAAGTAACATTTGCCGCCTAGCACCAGGGCTGGGCAAGCACGGTAATTGGAATACATCCAAATGCAGCAACACTGATCCTCCCAGGAGCCACACTGGAGTCGGATTGCTCCTCAAGTGACAGCAACCGAAGCAGACCTACTTTTACCCCAGAAGAAGTTTGGGTACACTGAACCTGCCCGTAGGGCACCAAGAGACCTGAAGGTCACATGGAGCGGAAACGGTATAGTCAGAACGGGGGGAACCTCGCTAGACATGTTTTGTTACAGGGGAGTTTAAAGGTTTTGGGAAGGGGAACCAGGGACCCCAGTAGGGGATTAATGAGCACAAAAACACAAGACCACCCAGGGCGCCCAAAGCCGCCGGATCTAAAAGCGGACTTGTCCCAGGCACCACCCCCGAACACCTGACCTTACAAAACCTATGGCTGACAAAATCAGAATCATGACATGGAATGTCAGAGGAATTAATAGCTATGTCAAGCAACGCCGAATTCAGACATTCATAAAACGTAGTAAGGTCGGAATCGCTCTCCTGCAGGAGACTCACCTGGACACTCATAAGTTAACTGCGCTGGCCAAGATTTGGAGAGGTACAATGATAGGCACCACGTACTCCACATACGCAAGGGGAGTCCTCATATGGATCGCCCCTACCATCCCGATAAAACTGATCCACACGAAAACGGCTGACGAGGGCAGAATGGCCTTGATACATAGCAACATCGAAGGGAAGGAAGTCTGCCTGATCAACGCTTATGCACCCAACCATGACGCCATAGTCTTCTTCCGCTCCTGATATACTAGGCTCGGCCCATACAGAGATAGCATCCTAATATGCGGAGGTGACCACAACTGTACCCTGGACCCCCGTATAGATAGGTCTGATGGTAAGCACACAAACCCGGGAAGCTACTAGCGTGGCTCTATAAATGGGAAGCCCCTAGGAAACCCATCTGCCAAATCCGTAGACCCGACGGCACAGTGGTACACACGCAGACTGAGATAAACTCGGTATTCACAGAGTTCTACAAAGCCCTTTACACCAACCCCCCATCACCCACGGACACTGAAATCGAGGATGTCCTAGACATCATTAGAATGCCCACACTAGATGAGCAGATGAGCCCATCACACCCGAAGAAGTCACAGACACCATCAGGTCACTCCCATCCGGGAAGGCGCCGGGAACCGACGGGCTCCCGGGGGAGTTTTATAAAAACATACGAAGACACACTAGCCCCCTTACTAGCCCAGGTGTACTGTGAGGCATATGAAATAGGTACCCTCCCAGATACCATGAGAGAAGCCTTGATCATACCACTCTTGAAACCGGGCAAAGAAGGCGATGATTGCCACTTGTACCGGCCCCTGTCCATGCTAAACACAGACAATAAGATCCTGACAGCGCTGTTGGCCAGGAGGTTGCGAAAAGTGATCCCGCTGCTGATCCACCAGGACCAGACGGGGTATGTGCCTGGGCGCTACATCACCAAAAATCCCCAGCGTAACATTGTGGTGGGAGGATCTCCGGAAATGGACGACTGCAGAAACAGGGGCTTGGGAGAACACGCAGCGTGAGCAGAAACAGGACACTAGCGAAGATCTGCAACAATGGTTGGCGCTCACAGTGACATTATTCCACCCAAGAGAAGAAACTTCCTCTAACGTAGACACAGACAGTCCATAATGACCCACTGGCAACGGTGGAACTGAATATAGCACAGACGGGGGGGAGGCGGGGGGTTAGTTAAGAGCTTTCACAATGCGCAGTAAGATAATAAATGTTATGTTGTTAAATAAAATAATAAAATGCATTTAAAAAAAAAAGCTTAAGTGCTATACAATAACATAATCATTTGGCCTTGGACGTCTGCTTGGATTCACAGTAATTTAGTGTACTTGGGAACAATGCTATTTGATGCCACTTCCTGTTTTGTCAAGGGGTGAAAGTTTGCGTTTCATCGCTTCCCTGAATGTCACTTTTGGGTGGGTCAAATGAAGTCACTTCTGGTGATGTCATCATAGGACAAGGGTTGTGAGGTGGGGGGGGGGGGCTCTTTTGTTGGGTGACCGGGCCTATTTCTTGTCCCAGTCTGACCCTGCCTCCTCCCGAGGGTTTTCACCAAGTTAATGGTGGTGGTGGTGGCAGTGAGTCTCGGCGGGGTGGGCTGGGATTCACGTCTATCCCTATCTGGACGATTGGCCGATTCAACCAAACAAGCCTGAGAACATCTCAGTGTAGCCTGCCATTCTCTCCACAAACTGTGCTTCTCCCTCAATTACAAGAAGTCATACATGATACCATCTCAAAGATTCCAATTTATTGGAGCAGTCCTGGATGCTTCCTCAGGAAACGCCTTGCCACCCTAGGTGAGAGCTCAATATATTCTGCAGATGGTCACCAAATTCCAGAGTTCCCAGCATCTTACGGCCTTTATTTTTTGAGTTTACTCGGTCTCATGGCATCCTGCATATTTCTGGTGCCAGATGCTCGCTTCAGAATGAGATTCCTCAGTGGGCACTGTTGGCATTTGGTCAAGATGGCGGCCTCTACGTAAACTGTGCACGGAGAAAGAATTGCCGCAAAATAAGATGCTTTAAACTGAGGAATCCTGACATGAAAATCCGATAAAACATCACTCTGCTCGGGTTAAATGCAGCAAGAAGACGCCAGAAGATACGGTCTTGGGCATTGCAGTGCGGCGTGCCTCAGCAGTGCTAGTGAGCTGGAGGGGGCCCAGCGCATGGAGGGGATCATGCCTGGTCCCACAACAGAGGTGAAACCTCCTGGCGTGACTCCCGGGAAGCGAGTCATACATCTGTCGGCCAGGGGGAGTAGCTGTACAGGTACCGATCGACCAGCTCCGCAGCCCGGCTCCCTGTTGCAGCCTTCACCGAGGCCAAGGCGGGTTTTGACAGCCCCAGTGATGCCGAGGGAGAAGCGCCCGGGAGAAGGCATGAGACTGGGGGAAGGTCCCTGGGCACGGCCTCGTTGATGGTGGTGGACCACAGTGGACACTGAGCGAGACCGGCGCACTTCCTCAACAACATTCCGGGCTGTGAGGGACAGCCTCTGTATGCACAGCCTATAGTAAGTGGTGACACTGTCCCGCTGCCACAAGGATTATTGGAGGCTGTTTAGGGAGGCAGACACGAGGGTGCAACGTGACTGTGTGTCCTGCCAGCGCGACAGAGGTCTGGCCCGCTGGTTTCCTCACCACTCTCTGCATGGAAATAACTGTGCGGTGAGCGCAAAGTCCTAGAAGCGCCCTATAGTTGGCACTGCACCCCAGACCCGCAGCACGATAGACTATCCTCAGTGTAACCATTGCACTGAATATTGTGGCCATCTCCAGTTCCGGTGATGGGGTGCAACTGGTGATACGCAGCATTGTGGCCCTGACAGCTAATGAAGGCAAGCGTCCCCAACCAGCACGATCCTCCCCACAATGAGAGACAATAATGGACTCTCCCAGGATGGGAATAAGGCCAAGACAAAGTGCGGGTGAGCGTAAATGGGAGTTTATCAATCAGAATAGGGCATGCAAAGAACTCTGCAAACTCCGAGAGCGCTCTGTCTGACAATAGCAAAGACAGGCGTATATATTTACAAAAAACATCATCAGAACCTACATACTATAGGGGGCACAAGTTCAGTGGGATTGGGTGGCGACGACGAGCTATAGGTGCTTCTGTGATGTGGTTGGCCGCGGCTGGAGGATGTCACTGGTCAGCCTCGTGGGTTGGGCTGGGCCTGGCGGGTCAGCTGGGCTCATCCGGGCGGTGTCGTTGTGCCACTGTGGCCAGTGTCAGAGATGAATGTCTTTTCCTGACTTCTTTGCCCTAGGCCATGCACACCGCAGTCATTGTCATTTGCAATATTATCTTCTTTAGTAAATCTTCCAATAGGTTATTCTACAAGTTAATGCAACACAGGAGGAATGCACCTGGAGCGGGGTTTGATGGCGATTCTGTCAAGGATATCCGGGTTGGTCGAACTATCCCCTCCTTCCTCCTCACCTGAATCGTCTGTGGACCTGTCCTGTAGTTCCGGCCTTCTTCCAGGAAGTCTTCGGGTCTGTGCTTTATCAGTCTTCTTTGCTTCCTTCTTTTGACGTAAGTAGGGGCGAGCTCCCTGGGATGCCACACTGTCGGGTAACTAGGGAACACGAACAGCGGGGACTCCCGGGAGCGGCCCCTGAGCAGGGAAAAACCCCAAAAGGGCAGAAAAAACCCTGCAGCAGTTGTTCTGGTGAAAGAGTCAGTGGCAATGAGAAGTCCAGGAGAACAATCCTTCAGCGTAGAGCAGCTCAATAGGATCCAGAGGAGGGATCAGAGGAGATTCACAAGTGGGCAGAAGGATCGCCAGAGAAACAGCCGTGGTAAGTGCACCTGAAATAGCCAGTAGGCTCGCAAATAGCTCCAGGAAGTATGGAACAACTAGCGCCCAGGCGATAAGGGTGTAGAAGCATGGGCGAGGGAAGACAGGCTGAAGGGCTGAGAGGAGAGGGAACGGAGAGAGTGAGCGAGAGACCAGTACGGAGCAGCACCGGAGCAAACAGCCAAAGGGAAACCAAGGGGAGACATGCCAAGGGAAGAATCAAAGGAGAGAACACACGTAGGGGGGAAAAACCAAGCGTTACCTTGACAGATTCATCAGTACATGGTTACCACCAGTGTCCTGTTGACCGGGTACCATAGGTCGTGGGGTTGGGTCTCAGGGCATGGGACAGGCGGTACATGTCATCATGTCTTGTTAGAAGTCATTATGGATGTGTTGCTGTAATGTTGCCATAATATTGGGTGTCCTAATTTTACAGGGGCCATTAACCTAAGGTGAGCTGGTGGGTTGTGGGGCTTAAGAAAGGGTGCCTCTGGATTTGTGTTTTCAGGCTGAGGTTTACTGCTGGGTTGTAAATAATACAGGTGGCGGGCCGTGGCCTTGGGTGCTGCAGAGGGAACTACAAATCTTTGAAGCAGCTCCAGCCGAGTTGGGGGAGGTGGAGCAGCGCGGCACAGGCCTCTGCTTTCTCGTCTGGCAGGCTTCGCTGGGAGGGAGGGGGAATGGCCTTGCATATGCTCACAAAGGTATCTTCCTCGTGTGTTGCCGATTTTAGGTGAAAGTAGCATAAACATTCAAATAATATACAATACTAATTGGGTCATTCCAAAGCTCATGTTTTAACATTGCTAATGCCTCTCATATAGTCAATCCGAGCACATTACTTGTACACTATGTTTTTAACAACTACAACATTTTGTTATATGCTTATACATTCGTAGTAAGTGAGGTAGTAGTGAGGTTGGTGGAGCGCATAGAAACAACTCGCCACTACAACTGACGGCAGTGGCACATAATGGGCTTGGACATACACACATGAAGGGTGCATTTTCATGCACCCTTTACACGAGCCCTCAATATGGTTGCATTTGTCTTTCTTTGCACTCTAGCAGCATTAGTTCGGTTATGGCACGGGACCGTGGGGTGTAATCTTTTCATTGATACTTATAACAAATAACCCCCCCGCCCCGGGACGCTTTTACTATTTGTACATAACTGCAGTGATGTGGGTGCTTCATTCCTAATGCCATATGAGCACGCATTCTGCCATATCTATATATTTTACAGGTTTTTTAGTCAAATAGGTTGTGGAGAGAATGCTTCCATCGCAGGTAGTTTCGTCATTAGTATTTGGGAACTTTTGCTTTTATCAAAGGACCATTTTACAGTTCTTTTTCCACCCAGGCTCTGCTGGCCGGGTCATGCTGGGAGCAGTGACACAATGCGGAAGGTAAAATGTTACAGTGTTGGTATCTTACACTAGCTCATGTCCGTCTTGTTCGTGGGAACGGGCTCACAGCGGATCTGCCAGGGAGCTGTGGCCACAGGGATAATTGAAACTCTCCAAAGGTGGGGGCCGCGCTGCGGTGCGCTGGGCTCACACCATCTTCGTTAGACAAAATGGTTTCCGAGGCCTAGCTAAATTCAGCAGGTTTGGTCAATGTCTTTGGCAGGTGAGCCATCCACCATCTGGGCCCTGGTGGTAAGGAGGGGACCCCGAGCCATGGCCCTCACCGGGGGAGGGGATGCAGGCGAGGGGGGTCTTTTGGACCCATCCTCCCCTACATTTCCCCCCTTTCGTTACTTAAGTAACGAATTCTTTAAATCCTCCAATCTCCTGCACTCTTCCTTGTCAATTACCGCGTCATCCCATGCAGGTGTGCCTTTTATGGGCATCCATGCTCTGCACACCCCCCTCAGTCTCTCACCTCCTAGCATATTCATCTGGGGTACAAGTCAGGTATATACATACGCTCCCCGCTTCCAAGTCTACCCATACCTCCTCATACCATTCTAGTATGCGGGGCTCTTTAATGGTAGTATGCCACAATTTATCTACTATATCCTTGTCGTGATACCTAGGCACTAGCTGATATCTCGGTGTGTCATCTGTTCCTGTTTGTACCTGTACTTCCTGCATAGCTTGTATTGTACCGCGGGTGTTGCCCATTGTCACCATCATCATTGCACCATTCGGTACTGCGTTAGCACAACATCGAAGACCCACCTGGCACAGGCAAAAAATAAAGAGGAGGAACACTACAGCCGGCATCAAAAATTTCACAGTCATTCCCAGCCACGATGGAACCCAGGAGAAGATATTGTCGAACCACGTGCTTTCTTCTGCTCCACCTTCCATTCTCATTCTTTCTCCTAGGTTGTGTACTGCTTCGATCACATGGGACAGGGAGCCATTGTCTGCGTCTTCGGAAGGTACGAAAGTGCAGCAGGCACTTCCAATTTTTCAGCAAACACCTCCATCCATCGCTGTCAACAGGTCCAGGACATACCTGTTTTGCATGGTCATCAGCCGTAATGCTCTTAGTTCTACTTTTATTACGTTGAACCCTTCTTCAGTGTCATTTGCCAGCTGGATCAGCTCCCAACGTGTTATTTGGAGCCATTTTGCATTTGCTCGCACCTGGATACTTGGGATGAGTGAGGCGAAGAATGTTTCTGCAGAGCTGAATAATCGATACCTATCCGGGATCTGTGCTAGCAATTCTGACGATGCCTTTGATATGTAGTTCGATGATCGTCTGTTTCGGGACAGCACCCCTTCCTTGTTCCCTGAAGATAGGACATATACTTGTGGCTCTACAGTTGGCTGGGCCGCATTATGTTGGGTGTTTTCTCGCATCTTTTTGCTCCCATCAATGTGACTTTCCGGGATTACCATTAGTGCGGAGTGCAGAGTGGCCATCGAGCAGCTGCCACTCCATGATTGCGGGAGGTGCAGGTATGCCTTGTTGCCACATACCCAATACGTGTACATGAGGGCCGCTGTCCCTTTTCTTAGATCTGGGATGCTGAGGGTCTTGTTACAGTTCTTGTTTGCCCCCATGGAGGCTTTCCCCTTCCTTTAAAACACAGTTCATAGTCTATTTCCTTCTGCAGCTTGAAGGGTTTTTCAATGGCCGTTACCCAAGTTAGTTTTGAGATGTGTTCCTTCCATACTGGTGTGCATGTTTCTTCTATCCATTGCAGTTTCTCTGGTGCCACACCCCTCAGTGCTTCAGCCTTACACATTACTTCTTCGTCCTTCCACTTGTTGTCTGAAAAAAGTGTACCTTGTATTATAAGAAATGGCTCTTCCAGACATACCACTCCTACTGTCTTTGGGTAGCTGGTTTTCTCGTTCTGCAGCATTCTAAAAGTCACTTCATGTGCCTGGAAGGTGTTCTTAATTCTGCACAACGTGAGATGAAGGAGACACTGGGCATCTACAATAGTCAACTCTTTGGGTAACAATACTTTGGGTGTGCCTGAAGCATGGGGAATGAGGGAGCAGACATAACAGCTCTCATTTGTTGTTTGCTTAGCTGTTGCACTCATATCCGCATACCATTTATTTGTCTGGTGGGGGTGTCGCGGGTCTTCCATTTTGTCTAGTCCCAACCCATAATACTCATCATACTTCCTCCTCCCCGCCTCCCTTTTCCGTCTGTTATTTCTTTGCCTAATGTATTTCCTGGCTTCATGGGCGATGGACAAAGTGGGCCCCCCTTTCTCCTTCCCGCCCCCCTTTGCCAACTCATATAATAGTTTGTATGCTGCTGTCATTTTTTCATTTTCTTCCTTTGTTATCTAACAGTGTGTTTTTGGTTACGGGGCAGGCTGGCTGGTGGGGGTGTTATACAACCACGATATGGCAGAGGGGTTTCGATCATTTAGACTGCGGGCATTGTAATTAGATATTTTTGGCGAGAACACTGTGTTGTTTTGCATTTTTCTCTGCAGACCTTCATTTTTCGAGATGACAGCATTGGATGGTGTTGTGTAATATCCCCATACAAATTTAGTTCCATCCCATACCAAAAAATCACCTTCTTTAATATTTACAATTGCTGTTACATTAGTCACATTAGTGCTGTTAATCCCTCCCCCCTCGTTCATCTCGATAGAGATGAACGCTATGAACCAATACGAAACCAGGCAAAACATAATTGTAAAAAACAATATAATGCACACAGATAATCCACACTCATACGAATATCTACATCTCTCAGCTAACAATTCTCTATATCTAATAAATCTATCTGTTGCAGGCTGCCCGTTAGATGCCATGGTAGCTCCTGTTTGAGATAAAAAAAAGTGCATTAAGTGCATGCATGTAAACATTTTGTTGGCACTACCAGTGCCAAGATATCATTGAAGGGGAATGGAAGTGGGTAGGGCAGTAGGGTTGGGGATGTACAGACAAGGGAGCAGACACTATACATTTTTATCACATCATTATTTACATATAAGTCCAAAATGATTCTCGTCAACAACTTTCTCAATCAGGTGCATTTCCGACACACATCACTCATTATTTTCATTTGTATTGTTTGTTGTTGTCTGTGCCCCCTCATCCACCTCTTCCTGCACACTATTATATGCCCTTCGTACATCCATCAAATGTATCCAGTATTTAAGGCCCTTCACTTTTACAGCCGTAGGGGTGCAAAACACCACTTTGTATGGGCCATGGAACCGTGGTGCATTCCACCGGCGCACAAAGCTCCGGACATAGATGAATTCACCCGGCATCAGTTGTACCTGTGTTTCAGGCTCCGTAACGGACCCTGTTGTGTTCCCCTCTTCTCTTGTGAATGGTGGTGATAGCTGCTTTGATATTGCGCGCGCTGCCCTTGTTAACTTTTTCAAGTAGTCTGTGAACTCATCTCCCAATATCGCAGCGCTTCTATGCGCATCTGAGTGTTCGCGCAGTGGGGAGTGTGCTGTGTGCATTCGTCTCCCGGTCACCATTTCGTGCGGGGACAAATGGTGGTCCTTGCTTGGCTGATTCCTCAGCTCAAACAGCGCAAGGGGCAAACAGTAAATCCAGTTCTTCTTTAATGAGAAGCATAATTTCGATAATCTTCCTTTTAACAGGCCGTTCATTTTTTCTACCACACCATTACTTTGAGGATGATAAATCGAGCACAATTTATGTTTTATTCCCAACAGTGTCGTTACTTCTTTGAAGAGCTCGTTCACAAAGTGAGTGCCGTTGTCTGAGCGAATCACGTCACAAATTCCCCAGCGCGGAAATACTTCCCTCACTAGGAACTTTGCGGCGCCTTTAGCATCAGGTTGTGCACATGGGCCTGCTTCCACCCATCTCGAAAATGGGCATACAACCACAATCATGTAACGTGCCCCATTACACCTTTCTCCCATGTCTGCGTAGTCAATGTGTAGTTCTCTGAATGGCCCAATCGGTTTTGGAATTGTTCCCCTGAGTGTACGTAATGTCATTCCTGAGCTGTATATCTGGCATGTTGTGCACTCCATTGTCAATCTAGATAGGTGCTCCTGAAGACAGGGTACGAACCACTCTTCTTGTATCTCTGCTGCAATGTGTTGTTTCGTGTTGTGTGCTGGGAAGTGTTGTTGAAACGCTATTTCTAATAACTTTACTGGCATTACCACTTTTCCTGAGTTATTTTGTCGCCAGAGTAAGTCTGTTGCTGGTTGGCTGCACCCTCGCTTCACCCACATCATCTTTTCATCTTCACTTGCTCCTTCCTGTAACTCTAGTATTTGTGATCTAGGCATTGTATTGTACCCTTCTGGAAGCTCCTCGTTTGTCTTGTGCTGCAGCATGTACTCACCTGCTTCATATTTCTCAAAGTATGAGGCTTCTTTGGCAGCCGTGTCCGCTGCCGCGTTTCCCAAAGACACAACGTCTGTGTTGGACGTATGCGCTTGGCACTTCACTATTGCTACCACTGTGGGATCTCGTAGGGCCTCAATTAACTCCTTCAGCAATTCTGCATGCTGCACTGGAGTCCCATCTGCTCGTCGAAACCCCCTCTGCCCCCATCTGGCCAGACCTCCATGTACTGTTGTCATGTAAACTGAATCTGTGTAAATTGTCACTGCGCACCCTTTAGCTGCGTGTAATGCTTCTTTTAGGGCAATGAGTTCTGCTGCTTGTGCCGAGAACTGTGATGGAAGGCGGTACTGCACTAGTGTCTCATATTCACCGTCTTCTAATCTCACCACTGCCAAACCCACATGTTTTTCTCCTGTGTCCATGTCAATCGATGCTGACCCGTCTACAAAGTATACTTCCCCCTAGCTCAGGGCATTCTCGCACACCACTGTGTCTTCCCCTCTTTCCCCTGTGTAAGTTGCACAATCGTGTTCCTGTATGTCCTCTAGGGTGCATGCTTCTGTAATGAATGTTGCCGTATTCACTGTCCTGCATCGTACCACATGGATATTGGCGGTGGACAATATTATTTCATAGGCAGTTGCTCGCTGTGTGGTCAGTGTACTTTTTGATCTCTCAAGTATTGCCAATAGTCAATGCTCCACAAACAATGTGACAGGGCATACCATTACTATTGTGGCACTTTTCTCAATTGCGAACACGGCTGCAGCACGCGAAATGTCCTTGCATCACAGCATCCAAAGTGCCACTATAGTAAGCCAATGGTTTGTGTCCTAGGGAGGTCTTTCTTTTGTGTCAGTACAGCTGTCATGAGTGTCCCCTTGCAGTGTGAGAACAGGTAAAATTTGCGTTCATAATCAGGATTAGCGAGTACTGGAGTACCCGAAATCAACTCTTTTAATGATTTGAATGATGCGCTCATTTCTTCTGACCATTCTATTTTCTTGTTCTCTTGTTTGGCCTCCTTGAGCGCTTGCAGTAAGAGTCTGGTGTATGCTGCATAATCTAATATCCATGCTCTACAATAGTTGCACATTCCCAGGAATTTCTGCATCTCCTTCACTGTCGTGGGTTCTCTTACTGATCTTATTGCTTCTGCCCTGTCAGGTATTATTCCTTTTCCGTCTTTTGATATTAGCTGTCCCAAGTATAGCACTTCTGTCTGACAATATTGTAGCTTTTCCTTGTCTACTTTATACCCCTTATTTGCCAATAGGGTCAGGAGTGTTACCGAATCTTTTCTGCATGTCTCTTCATTCTGTGCGCAGACGAGTAAATCGTCTACGTACTGAATGATTGTGCTTTCAACTGATAAGTTTCCTAAGTCTTCATGTAGTATGCGGTTGAATATGCTTGGGCTCTCACAGTATCCCTGTGGTAATCTGCAATGTTCATATCTCTTTCCCCCTAATGTAAATGCTATCAGGTATCTGCTTTCTTCTGCCAAGGGGATGGAGAAGAATGCGTTTTTCAAATCGACCACTGTGAAATGTGATGCCGTTTTTGGGATACTGCATAATATTGATGCAGGGTTCGGGACCAAAGGGAACTCTTTCTGTATTACATCATTTAGGGGGCGTAAATCCTGGATCATCCTCCAAGCCCCTCCCTTTGCTTTTTTAATCGGGTAAATACATGTGTTACATGGAGAGTTTGAAGGCACTATTATCCCTTGTGCTAGTAGTGCATTTATTGTCTCTTTTATCCCTTCTTCAGCTTCGCGGGACAATGGATATTGTTTCACTCGGGGTAGAATCGCCCCTTGTTTGAGCTTTATTATCACTGGTGGTACTCCGTGCAACAACCCTACGTCATGGGGGCCTGCTGTCCACAAATTGTTTGGTACTAGTCTCATGTCATCATTGAAAAATGACGGTGGTGCTCCCACCACTGCCATCAACTGGACAGGAATCTCTCTAGCCTGAATCAAAAGGTCACAGGGCATTGATATTTCCATTATTATTTCGCCATTGCTTTCTAAATCCGAACAGAGATCTTCATCAGTTAAGTCTCGTAGGGCAATATTGGCATTGGTACACAGTACTGTGCGCCATTCACATCCGTCTATGTCCATTCCAATCACTGAGATCCTTTTTGCAGATACCTGTACAGCATGCAAGTCTAATGATACCACTGACCCTGGTGCTATGTCAGGGTGCAATATTGGGCGGAAGAGGAACTCCGCCGGTATTCTCCAATCCATCCTTTTCAGCTCAGGAACTATGTGGGCCCGCGTCTTTAATCCTTCAATAAACATTCTCTTGTCCACTGGCAAGCCACGTATTTCCGGTGCAGTTGTGTGAGCCTGTACTACCAGCATTACACGTAATGGGCATATTCCTGGTGTTGAACACACTATACCTCTCTCAGTGAGTGATATCGTCATGTTGAGTTTGCTAAGAAGATCCCTCCCTAGTAAATTTATTGGCGAATGTTCATAATACAGTAAGGGTGTTTTTACAGTTTTACCCCCTACTGTCACATCCAAAGCTTCTGTGTAAGGAACTTCAATTACAGCCCCAGAGAACCCCTGCATCTCTAACTTCCGGTTAGATAATGGGAACCGGCCCTCCCTAATACATGATTTCTCCGTTCCCGAATCCACCATGAATATGAACTGCTTGTCTCCTATCTGCGCCCCTACCAATGGTTCCTCTGCTGCATCGTAGGTGGTAGATAGAACAGGACACGCAAGTGTTCTCTGTGGGCTGTCCTATGTGGGGTGTCTCATTGCCCCCCTTGGTTAAACACACTCCCTGAAACCACTGACACGCCACTATAGGGGGCTGGTGCTGGGGCTCCGTTTGCTGTTGTCGCAAAAGGGTTGCCTGGCGTGTAGTGCATAGTGTCATTGTTTTGTGGGTTATTCTGTGTTCTGTATTGGTGTCCCTGCTGTTGCTCATGGTGCCCCTGCCCCGGGTTCCTTTGTTGTTGTCCCATTGGGAGACCATATGGGCTCCCCGGATGGGGATGGCCATAGTGTTCTACCTCTGGAAATCCGCTGTTTGGTCTGCTTCTGCACTCCCTAGAGTAGTGTCCCCACCTCCCGCAGTTCCAACAACTCCCTTGCGCACCTCTGGGACCCTGCCATCCATTTCCTCCCATTCCCCCGTACCCTTGTCCACCTCCTCTTCGGCCCCTGTACCCACCTCGTCCCCCTCGAGGGGCCCACTCTTGCCACTGTGGACCTCCACTCTGCTCCTGCTCGTTCCACTACCGCTGAACTGCTCCTGCCCAATTAGTTGACATCCTTCCTTGTATTGCTACCAGCCCCTCCTCTTCCTCATCTCCCTCCCTGCTGTGTGGGAGCGCGGCTACTACTGCTGCGACCTTCACCAACTTTGTTTGTACTAGTTTCGCTTCGTCTGCCAATCTTCTCTGCCCCACCTCCTTCTCCCTCTCTTTTATTCGCTTACAGTGGTGCACTATTCTGCTCTGAATTTCAGGCCATCCTTTCACTTCAATACCTGCTATTTTGTCGAGCGCCTTTTGCACCTCTTTTGGGAGCCCCCTCTTTATAATGAAGTAAAATAATGATGTCGATTGATACCAGGGCGTGCCCGTTTCTGCTCTCCACATCTCTTGGACCCGAAAAATGTAATCCATAGCATCTTCCCCGTCATTCATTGTACATTGCATTACTGACTGCAAATCTGGGGTATCTGGAAACATTTCCCGCAAAGCATCCCACACCCTTGCACGCACTGTGTTGAAAGAGGCACCATCATGGCGATCGCAGTCTAACGTTACTCCCGGGAAGCCAGCTTTGACCCATACTCTGTCAGCCTGATCCCCAACTGCTGATACTAGCAGATACCCCTATCGCTAGACGTACCCCGGCTGTGTGTTTCTCAAAAGCATATATCCACTTGCTCGCCCCTCCTGATAGCGGGGGCAATAACTTTAGTAAATTGGCCTTATCCATCTGAGCCCAGGGTATGTAATTCGGCCTCCCTCCTCCCCTATGTATTAGCGGGAGCTGCAACTTCCCCTTCGTTGTCGTATCTGTACTCACCTTCATTCCTGATTTTCCTAACAATGCCATTTTTCCCAACCTGTTCCTTAATCTCCCCGTCCACTCATCATCCAGCGTTCTCATTGAGCATGCGCCAACCAACCCTTCGCTTCCCCCTCCCATTGCCATACTTAGTCTTTCGCTTTCTTCTAAATCATCCCTTATATCACATAGTAGCTCCTCTCTGCCTCCTATGGGCCTCTCTTCGTTATCAGTACATCCCTCTCTTTCCTCTAGTTCAATTATTCGTGTTGGTTCTTCCTGTATTCTAAACAGTATCTCGCCTTTTTTCCACCCTTCTTCAAATGTTCTACTCTCGCTCTGCGCTCTGAATGCATGCTCTGATCTAGCTGCATTGAGTGCAGTCTGCTCACATATGCTTTTTATCCTCGAGAGCTCATCTTTGGCTATAGAGAGCCTTGATTCTAGATCGTCTGTTAATTTTTCTATGTCCACCCTTGGTGTGCTCACCTGTGCTCGCTCCCTATGACTCTCGTATGGCGGGGGTGCTGTTGGCCCTTGGGTGGTGATAGTTGTCGGTGGGGGCACATAAGTTGGGTCACTGTATCCCTCTGCGGGCACTGGTTTGTTTAGTATTGGGTACAACCTAGTTACTGCTATCGGTGGCTCTTCTTCTGGCAATACTTTATCATCTTTTTGTATCATTAGTGGATTGTCAGTGGTAGATGGTAGATCAGGATCTAATTCCCTTGTTTTAGGCGGGGGTACCTCTTCAAACAGCCTCCAAAGGTCTAATATTTCTCTCCTACTATGCAACTGCTTCCCCTTGTATTTCAAACAAATGCATGTGGCTACCATATCTAGGACACTCTTGTCAAATGAACCCCCTTCGGGCCATATCTGAGGTAACTCCTCCCCCTTGAACTCTGTGATCCATTGGTCATGATATTTCTTAATCCGTTCCGCGTGCCCAGGTAGGTTCTTGCAAATATGTGATAAGGGTGTTTCTGCCCCCATACTTCGTGTCCACCTGACACTTATGTATCTCTATATATCTCGATATCTCAATATAAACGTATCACCATGTGAACTCGCGTATTTATGTCTTACTGAATCATGGGGAGCTGCGTATTTCTCCCTTCACCTGTACACCATAAGAACGGCTGCGCACAGCCTCTATTCTATCCTCTTTGGGGGCATGTACAAGAGCAAACCGTCAGTAATCTCGACAATGTTATCCCACAAATCAAAAAGGTACACACTCACTTCACCACATTACTCTTGTCTTTATGATACTTTGTCTGGTCACACTTACCATGACCACTCAATGGCTACACATTTCTGACCACTTTTACACAACCATTATACCAAATTATGTCCTGACACATATGATGTTCACACACCCCTATGTAGCACTCTATTCACAGTTCGGTTTGTCCTCCCTTTCCTCCCTAGCCGGCTGTCCCTGTCCGTCTTATTCTGATATATGTATATATATGTGTTTGTTCCTCAATTTTAGAGTAAAACTCTTTCTCTTTAGTTTATCTCTTTGGTTTTGTACTAACCCACTTTTATTTTTCCCGTAAACCTAAAGAAAAGAATAGAAAGAATAGCAGTCACTAATATATTTTCCGTGTCTTCCTTTACCAGACACCTTTATCTTATTTTCCACTTCTTCATATATTCCCAGTACTAGTCAAGATAGCACTATGCGGTGCCGCCTTCCACCCCCTCGCGGAGATAGGTTCCCGTCACTTTATCTCTTATTCACCTCTTAATCCTAATGGCCATATGCAAAGAAAAGAGTAAAGATAGTTTAAGATGGTCCTTAGTAGACCCAAAGTGCCCCTTTTTACCCCGCCTCGTTCCCTGTCCTAAATTTCCTCCTCTACTCCCTTTATGATCGCTCGCACTCAATACTCACGTGCCCGTCTTGAACCGAGAGTCTCCAAAATGGGGTCCGTCCAGGCAGTGTTGCCGTATGCTCAACAGTCAGCCCCGGCTCCGACGAGCAGTACTCAAAGGGGATTTTTCAACCGGGATCCCGTACCCTCTCTCTGTTGAGTGCGCACTTCTGAGCGTACCGGTCGCCGTTGGCGGGCAGCCTCCCGGAGCCGGCGCACCGTGCGTATCCCTTTTTGACCGGAGATTTTCATGCCAAAGGGGACGGTAGGGATATGTTGGGAGAAAATAATAATCACGCTTTCGGGGTCACCACTGAAGGCAAGCGTCCCCAACCAGCACGATCCTCCCCGCAATGAGAGAGAATAATGGACTCTCCCAGGATGGGAATAAGGCCAAGACAAAGTGCGGGTGAGCGTAAATGGGAGTTTATCAATCAGAATAGGGCATGCAAAGAACTCTGCAAACTCCGAGAGCGCTCTGTCTGACAATAGCAAAGACAGGCGTATATATTTACAAAAAACATCATCAGAACCTACATACTATAGGGGGCACAAGTTCAGTGGGATTGGGTGGCGACGACTAGCTATAGGTGCTTCTGTGATGTGGTTGGCTGTGGCTGGAGGACGTCACTGGTCAGCCTCGTGGGTTGGGCTGGGCCTGGCGGGTCAGCTGGGTTCATCCGGGCGGTGTCGTTGTGCCACTGTGGCCAGTGTCAGAGATGAATGTCTTTTCCTGACTTCTTTGCCCTAGGCCATGCACACCGCAGTCATTTGCAATATTATCTTCTTTAGTAAATCTTCCAATAGGTTATTCTACAAGTTAATGCAACACAGGAGGGATGCACCTAGAGCGGGGTTTGATGGCGATTCATCAGTACATGGTTACCGGTGTCCTGTTGACCGGGTACCATAGGTCGTGGGGGTTGGGTCTCAGGGCATGGGACAGGCGGTACATGTCATCATGTCTTGTTAGAAGTCATTATGGATGTGTTGCTGTAATGTTGCCATAATATTGGGTGTCCTCATTTTACAGGGGCCGTTAACCTAAGGTAAGCCGGTGGGTCGTGGGGCTTAAGAAAGGGCGCCTCTGGATTTGTATTTTCAGGCTGAGGTTTACTGTTGGGTTGTAAATAATACAGGTGGCGGGCCGTGGCCTTGGGTGCTGCAGAGGGAACTACAAATCTTTGAAGCGGCTCCAGCCGAGTTGGGGGAGGTGGAGCAGCGCGGCACAGGCCTCTGCTTTCTCGTCTGGCAGGCTTTGCTGGGAGGGAGGGGGAATGGCCTTGCATATGCTCACAAAGGTATCTTCCTCGTGTGTTGCCGATTTTAGGTGAAAGTAGCATAAACATTCAAATAATATACAATACTAATTGGGTCATTCCAAAGCTCACGTTTTAACATTGCTAATGCCTCTCATATAGTCAATCCGAGCACATTACTTGTACACTATGTTTTTAACAACTACAACATTTTGTTATATGATTATACATTCGTAGTAAGTGAGGTTGGTGGAGCGCATAGAAACGACTCGCCACTACAACTGACGGCAGTGGCACATAATGGGCTTGGACATACACACATGAAGGGTGCATTTTCATGCACCCTTTACACGAGCCCTCAATATGGTTGCATTTGTCTTTCTTTGCACTCTAGCAGCATTAGTTTGGTTATGGCGCGGGACCGTGGGGTGTAATCTTTTCAATGATACGTATAACAAATAACCCCCCCCCCCCCGGGACGCTTTTACTATTTGTACATAACTGCAGTGATGTGGGTGCATTCCTAATGCCATATGAGCACACATTCTGCCATATCTATATATTTTACAGGTTTTTTAGTCAAAGAGGTTGTGGAGAGAATGCTTCCATCGCAGGTAGTTTCGTCATTAGTATTTGGGAACTTTTGCTTTTATCAAAGGACCAGTTTACAGTTCTTTTTCCACCCAGGCTCTGCTGGCCGGGTCATGCTGGGAGCAGTGACACAATGCGGAAGGTAAAATGTTACAGTGTTGGTATCTTACACTAGCTCATGTCCGTCTTGTTCGTGGGAACGGGCTCACAGCGGATCTGCCAGGGAGCTGCGGCCACAGGGATAATTGAAACTCTCCAAAGGTGGGGGCCGCGCTGCGGTGCGCCGGGCTCACACCATCTTCGTTAGACAAAATGGTTTCCGAGGCCTAGCTAAATTCAGCAGGTTTGGTCAATGTCTTCGGCAGGTGAGCCATCCACCACCTGGGCCCTGGTGGTAAGGAGGGGACCCCTGACGAGCCATGGCCCTCACCGGGGGAGGGGATGCAGGCGAGGGGGGTCTTTTGGACCAATCCTCCCCTACACTAACTACCACCCATCCGCAGCTACACTTGCCTAAGAGGAGGCAGGGAGGCGACATAATTGGCACAGCGGTGGGAGATCATACTAAGCGCATACAAGTTGCGACTGCTGCATGGTGCTACATTATGCATAAGGGGGCCGGCCCCAAAAAAAGTGGCACTATGGATACATTTACAAAACTTGCACCAAAGGTGGTGGAGATGGTGTGGGAGGGTGCGAGCATTCAGGTGCAGACGGATGGAGCCCAGGCAACACCACCCAATGACCTCCAGGGGGTCATGACTCTAATGCAGCGGGCATTCTCCTCTATTAATGATAAGCTAGATGGCGTTACGGTTAATGTAACAACCATACGTGCGCAACTCGAGAAAGCAAACCAACGAATTACGGAGGCAGAAACACATGTTAGTAGCACAGAAGATGCCATCACAGCGCTGAAAAGCAACGTCCCGTCTCTTGCTAAAGATTTGGGCACTGTCAAGGCTAAGTACGAAGACTTGGAGACGAGGTTGAGACGTAACAATGTTTGAATTATAGGTGTCCGCTTTTTTCTTAATTATACTTTAGTGGTGCAGCAGGAGAGGTGCACGTTCACAGGCGTTAATAAGATCCCACGGGAGCGCAGAATCCCTTATGCAATGCTTTATCTTTCCTGGCTGCGTCTGCAATTCAAGAATAAAAAAAATGTCTTCACATTTCCTGAGGAGGCTGCATCGTTTGTGGAGACGAATATCCCGCTTCCGGCCGGGAAAGAGCCAGCAGTGGATTGAAATGGTGCCAAAGTGTTGACTCTCACTCATGATAATGCAACAGGGATGGGTTGATGGTAAAGTTTCTTAGCTCCTTAAATGTCAAGGGACGATATTGTTGATCCGCAGAACTCCACTCGTTGCGGGAACGTCTGCCCCAACGCGAGTGCATACACCAGTTGGAGGGAAGGGGGTCAGGGGTTACGGGGTTGGGGTATGCATAGTCAAAGTTTGGGACACTATGTGGGAGGGGGAGGGAGCGGTTCTTGGGAAGTTGGGTTGCAAAAGTTATACAAATGCACAGGGAGAATGCTGCATATTAAGGACTGATCGTGGCAAGCCGCTCAACAGAAATATCCACCATGATGAGTATACAAAACCATGGCTGTGGGAGGGCTAGGCAGTGTGACTTTAATTAGGCGGAATGTGCGAGGGCTGGGAACCCCTAGGAAGATGTGCAAGATCATATCATATGCTGATAGACTGGAGGTCAAACTTCTGTTCTTGCAGGAGACACACCTGATGGAAAACCAGGCATGTAGGATGGCCACCTGGTTGGGCGACTACCATTACTATATATATATTGAGGAACTTAATGGGTTGAGGTTGTCCTTTGAAGGACCTCAGCGCCCTTATTATATGTCCTACTCCACTAGGTCATGTGTGTCATGATCTTGGTGCATCGGTCTCGTCCGTTTGTATATTTTCAGTCCTTGTGTGATGACTGCGGCAGGTTTGTCTTTGTCCACAGGAAATTAGAAGGTTCTCTTGATAAATGTATATGTGCCCAACGTGGATGATTCTGAGTTTTATGATATTATATTTCAGAAATGTGTGGAGTTTCCTACTGCTTCAATCATAGGAAGCAGGGATTTTAATACTACATTGGACACACAATTGGACCGCACCTCGACAATACTTAGGCTACTGTCAAGCGCTGCACTTACAATACTTACACATATGCGCATACACTTTTTACTCATCGGTGCACGACATGCACTCGCACATTGGTCTTTGGTTAGTCTCTCATAAATACTGAACTGGGTAGTTAATTGTCGGATACTACTTCGAATCTTATCTGACCACTCCACAATATTGATATTTCTGGATATCCTGGGAAACACTGCATCTAGACCGCAATGGCGTTTTAAGCCTGCCTCACTAGAAGACCCTGTTTTCCGGACAAACCTAATGCAACACATTGCTAGCTACTTTGACACTAATGAAGGGACGGTGAAGATGCATGCCATATTGTGGCAGGCGTCTAAGGCATACATTAGGGGTATGGCTATGTCCACAGAGTTTGGAGTATTGCGGGATATTAGAAGGGAATTAGCAGTATACTAAGGGATGCTGGCACAGCTCCAAAGCAGATACTCCACAGACCCATCCCCCCAAATTAGACGTGATATCAAGGCAACCCTTGAAAAATACTGCGACGCGGCCGATAGGGAGCTGCAACACTTTGATAGACTTGCTGTGGCACGCCGATATGGGGAACAGGATAGGCCTGGGAAACTGCTGGCGCGAATTATTCCTTGTGACAGGGGTAGCGCCACCATTCCATGTGTGGTCGCCCGGATGACTCAATAGCCAATGTGGTAGATGAGGTGAATGCGGTATTCTATGAATTTTACAGGGATTTGTACTCTCCCCAAAAGTGAGGCAACAGAACTGGAATTAGATGAATACCTTGCGAAAAATTCCCACAACACTTCTACCTGCAGAGGCGCAAGCTGTGCTGGAACTGCCGATAAACCTGGACGAAATTAAGACCCCTATCCGCGATCTGCCAAGTGGAAAGGCCCCAGGGTCAGATGGACTGGGGGCTGAATTCTACAATGAATTTGCAGATGTGCGCTCACCTCGATTGTTGTCTTTATGGTCTGAGGCTTTAGAGATGGAAACTCTCCCGGTGAAGCAATAATCATTTTATTACTCAAACTCGGCAACTCACCTGACGATTGCTGATCTTATCAACCACTTTCTTTAATTAATACAGATGTGAAAGTGCTTTAAAAAATTCTGGCATCTAGATTGAATCCGCTAATGCCAAATATGGTTCATGAGGACCAGGCTGTATTTATATTGGGGAGGTTGACAGTGTCTGATATATGCCGGATGTACAACATGGTGGCCCCGATACCGCAAAATGTTCAGGGGATGGCTATTTCGCTGGACATGTGGAAAGCCTTCGACACAGTATAGAAGCCCTTCTTGTTTAGGATATTGAACAACTACGGGTTCGGGCCGCACTTTCAGAAATGGGTGAGACTTTTATACACCAAACCATATGCCAGAGTGTATGTAAACGGGGTTCTCTCACCTATGTTTGAACTAGCGGGCGGTTCTAGACAGGGGTGCCCGCTGTCGCCCCTACTGTTCACTTTGATAATAGAAGTATTGGCGGCCCTAATGCGGACTTGTCACAAAAGCACCAGGATCAATATTGCTGGAACTCAGCACGTTATACGCTGATGATATAATTATGCACATTGGCAACCCAGAGAAGTATTTGCAAAATATACTGACCGTTGTCCACGAGGCTGTGCTTGAATAACAATAGGTCTGAGGTCTTCCCGTTAACAGACATCACACAGGAACCCCTCAACATGTTTGGGTTGCAATGGACCCCCCTGAATATAAAGTATATTGAGATTGCATGTTAGGGAGAATTCTCTTCTATGGCTAATTTCCCTTACCTATAGAGTCCCCCAGCAGCTTTGCTGGATTTGAGGGGTTTATTTTTTTCTCCTGCTAAGAGTGAGACCTTTTTTCCCACTCTTAGGCAGATTGCTACTGTGTGTTTTAGGTTATCTGGTGTGCTTATGGTCTATCGGGTTTTCTCACCCTCATAGGAATCAACTTTTTCATGTGTGGTACACAGCACCCTCTGTGCCGTACCACAGGGGTGTCGTAGCGACCCCCAAACATAGACTGCATACCCTGGGACTGACTACTATCTCCCAGGGCATGTAAAGTCCCCATTGACTTTACTAGTCAAACCTTATGAACAAAACCAGTACAACCCATCTTACTATGGAGGTACTGGGAAGGGTTAATGGTTTTTCCCTAGTGTTCATTTTCGAGGGGGTACCGTACAGTCCCTCTCCCCAAAGTTTCTGGCTGGTGGCAGTGGTTACTACCGGTATTCGACCATGAATATTTTCCCATAGGATTTTCCCATTGTTCGAGACTACCACTTTTACTGACAGCCTCTAACATACTGCTGGTTTATTTGAACATTAACTTTACTCCGGTAGGTTTTTATTTCCAGAACTTTGATTTAATTTCTTTCGCGTGTCTTTCTCTATAGTCCTAACCCAGGTTGGGGATCCTTTGTTTGTCCTTTTGGCAGGCTTCTGCACAGAAGCCCTCCTTTCGGCGCCACTGAGTCTGGGGTAGACAGGATGTGTGGGAGGGGGAATAGGCTGCCTGGACAGTGTTGCCTATGCAAACCCAAGTCACACTCTGCCCTGATAGGCTGGGGGGTTCTCCAGCCAGGAGAGCCACCCCACTGTGTATGTGACAGCTATGCTGTATGAATGGGAGTCTTGCTGTATACAAGCAAGGTCCTGAGGACTGGAGGACAAGACGTTGCCACTGGAACTAAGAAGCTGAAGAGGAGAGAAGCTAAAGACATCTGCAACGACTGAACCACCGGTGAAGCCCTGCTGCAGATCCTCACCACTTTTCTCCAACGACTCAAGAAGATCTACACCTGCAAGAGTCTTCTTCCCTTGAGCTGGTGGGGCCAACCAGTTCGCCAATCATCTTCCAGGACCTGCCTTGGTCGAATCACCCGTGCCAAGCACTAGGAGACCGGATAGCCAGGCACCCGTCCACCACGGCCGCGATTTAAAGGAGCGTACCTTTTATTTTGTTTGGCAGCAATGCGGCTGGTTTCATCCCTGGGCAGTGCAGTAACTAGAACCTTCCTCCATGACTAGAACCTCTCTTCCTCTGCTGGACTCCCGAAACTGCAGCAACTGCCAGGAACTATTCCACCGCAGGAGCCTCTTCTACATTTTAAGGTGCATTGTTCCGCCAGGCCTCCCTTTTCTTTGGGTACTGCTAAAAAATGTTTTAAATCCTTTACCTACCTACTGGGTTGGCCGCCCCTATCATCTAACATTGTCTTCCACCTTCTGCAACCACCTTTTCGAATCGTTTAACAAAGACTTGACTGCAGCTACAAGAACATTTTGCTCCTGTGCACTTTGCTCTGTACCACTGACTCTGGCACAGGCCTATTGACTCTGGGTAAATCTGTTACAACTGCCTTCTCTAGATTGCTTCTCACCTAGAAATGTGTTGGTGCACCTAACTCTTATAACCAACTTTTCCTTCCCTCTTTTTAAACTTGTGAAGTGCCATTTTGCTCGGTTTTCACCTCTTTAGTATACATGCTAAAGTACTGCCTTGCCTAACCTGTTCACAATCTGCTTGGGAAGTGTTGCTGGTATGTTTAAGAGTATATTCCTGTATAACTTGGCCTTTCCCTCCCTTTTGAGAAATTGATAGATTGCCATTTCGGCTTGGTTTTCACTGTGCCGTTTTGCTCAGTTTTCACTCTTGCTCAAACTTGTCTACAATTTAAGGGAGTTGTATATACTTTTCTTGACAGATTTAACTTGATTTTATAATGGTGATTTGTGTGTGCACATCAGAGTGTGTAAAATAAATATATATTATTTTTGATACAAAGCTTCGGTCAGTGTTTCCTTGTTCCATAAGTGCTGTAGTCCTAATGTGTAAACCCTGAATACTGCACATCTCCCTCTTGAGATAAGTCTGACTGCTTAGCCACAGCTACCAACTAAATCTTTGTGGTATCTTTGATACCAAAGGGGATTTATTGTTCATACCCGTAGTCTTAATCTTCTGTAGTGCTCCCTAAGGGAACTGCACGGGATTTTGCCTAACATTGCATACACTCAATTACGAGTCCCTGGTTACCAAAATTAGCACTAAATTGGAATAGTGGAAACAGCTTCCTATTTCACTGATGGGACGGGTTGCATGAATAAAAAGGACCATATTACCTACATGTTTCTACTTATTCTGCAACATACCGCTACGGCCTGGCAGACCCGTCTTTGATAATATCACTCAGGTGTGTTCCTCATTTGTTTGGAAGGGGTAAATTAGGGTAAAATGCCAGCGGCTTACACTGACATATGAGCTTGGGGGACTAGCGGCACCAGACTTTGAATTGTATTACCTGGCTGCACAGGCATATTACGTGACATATTGGGCAAAGGGGGGCTTGCAATCGTCGCACAGATGGCTGAAGAGGCAGCGGGTTGCACCGCTGTCATTGATACACACAATCATTCGGGATACCCAACACTGCATCCACCAGCTAGACCCTGTCAGGGCCACTCAGCAGGCTTGGTCTAGGTTGGCGAAGCGCCCTATAAACACAATACTGTATAATCAGGCTATACCGCTCTGGAACATGCCGTTTTTGGGCCCCAAACAAGACAAGTCACTGGCGAGAGCACTGGCAAGAGGCTGGCATATCCCATCTGGGAGACCTATTCCATGAGGGCCTGTTTATCCCCTGGGACCAGGTTAAGATACACGTTGGTGACACACCGCTTCGTAGACTCCAATATTTTCAGCTGTAGCATCGGTGTGGCCCAGGTTCCCTCAGGAACCTGCAACACATTCGTGCCATAACTACTTGCTTTTGCCTGAAACAAGGAAGAAATCTGTATTGGCACTATATAAACTAGCGCAGATGTCCTACACACAGACAGCAGATATAAGGGGTAAATGGGAGAGGGACCTTCACACCTTCTTCCCTGATACCCACTGGTCCCAAATATGAATGCTTACGAAACGGGTGATTTTGAATAGCAGACATAGATAACTCCACTTTAAGATTGTAAACAGAACGTACTTCACCTCGGCCCGCCTCAAGAAAATATTCCCTTCATCAGAAGGGGGATCCCCTAGGTGCAGCGCCTCAGATGCTGATATTGTACATATGCTGTGGTCGGGTCAAGCACTGTTGGGGTATTGGGATACAGTATGTTGTACAATAGAGGAAATTGTGGGCCAGCCATTAATATGGGAACCTTCAATATGTTTGTTGGGATATGTCAAGAAGCTGAATCTCTTGAAGCGTAAGTTTGTTAACTTAGGCCTTATACTGGCTAAAAGAGCTATCCTGATGCGCTGGGCGTGGAGGGAGGCCCCCATGCATGCTGTCTGGTTAAATTATACGATCTGGCCCAATGACAGGGAAGAAATGTTTGCCAATCTCCAGGCCTCGACGTGCCACCCACAAGACATCTGTGGCGACTTCCGGCACTATCTGGAACGCCAAAATGTAAATAATGATGGCAATTGATCGAAATCGACAGCCAAATCGTCTAAAAAAAAGCATCTAAAAATACAGCATCTACTACATTTTATTTTAGATGGTAAAGGGTTTAGTTTAATAAAAATGGGTTTTAAAGGTTAAAGAAAGGTGGGTGGAGAGCCCCATTAAAAAAAAAATTGAAAAAAATGCATTAGATGCTTTTTTTAAAAAATGCTTTTTTTAGATGGTATGGCATTAGATGCTTTGGCTGTCAATGTAATGACTATAAACCTATGATGTATCTGTATTGGCGACCTATAAACGAAAATTCAAATGCTTGTTGCAAGCATGTAGCCCTGTGCATGTTAAATAAAGTTAAACATTTTTTTTAAAAAAAGAATGAGATCCCTCCAATGGGCTCTTAGGATTCAATGGTCCCAATTCTCACACAGAATGTCAGACCACCTTAAAGTTCTGAGCAGAGTCTCTCAGGACCTTCTGTTATGGGCTTGCAAGGAAAACATTCTCAAGGGAAAATCTTTTTGGCAACCATGGCTGGAGATAACTGTAGTAACGGACTCCTCTCTCACGGGGTGCGGAGCCCACACCAACAAGCTGAAAATCAACGGTCGTTGATCTCCGTCGGAGTCAAGACAACACATCAACCTTTTGGAGCTGGGGGCAATCAGACTAGGGCTGAAGGCCTTTCTGCCCTCTTTATGGGGAAAGAATGTCCTGATAATGATGGACAACACAGTGGCCATGTACTACCTCAAAAAGAAAGGAGGCGTAGGGTTACTACCACTGTGCAGAGGCGCAATGCAACTCTGGTTCTGGGCAATTCAAGAAGGAATCTCTCTATCAGCATTTCACCTAGCCGGAGAGGAGAACACAACGGTGGACGGTCTGAGCAGGCAGAGCACAGTCTCTGACGAGTGGGAACTAGCTCAGGAAGTCATTCTAGAGATATTCACCCTTTGGGGAATCCCGCAAGTGGGCTGTTTGCGACCAATGCCAACCGCCGTGTGAACTGTACTGCTCCAGGGAATTTCCTCCAAGAGGAGCTCTAGGAGACGCATTTGTAGTGGACTGGGAGTTTCCTCCAGTCCCCGTCATTCCTCATGTGATCAGGAGTTTGAGAAAGCTCGGAAAATCCATGATCCTAATTGCTCCGGATTGGGTCAGAGGGTTAGGGTACCTGGACCTCCTGGACATGTACATCTGCCCTCCATTGTGTCTTCCACAAAGAGAGGACCTTCTCTCGTGAGAGGAGGGTCGGGTAATCTATCCAGTGATCAAGACTCTCAACCTTCATGCATGGTTTCTGAGAGGTTGAGATACAAGGATTGGGACCTCCCGGATGACGTAATGGAGATCTTGCTTTCAGGCCAGAAGGCCGGCAATGAAATATTTGTACCACTGCCGTTCGGCCAAGTTCACCAATTGGCGCAGGGATAAGAATGTTGTAACGCTCACCTGGCTCCCACAGAGGCGCTGACCTGGTCTGGATTGCTGTGACCTCTTCAAGCGTGATGCGCAGGATTCGAAACACCGACTGAACTGGACCCCCAAATCTGGCTTGTCTGGCCCGTAGAAAAATCTTTCTGTAGGTGGAGAAAGGGGATTAACTGACTGCAGACTATTGTGATTGCTTCCCACCTCCCCTTTGCTCTTCTCTGACCACCTCCGAAATCCCCATTCAAGGCTCACCTTAATGTTTGAATGGATGAGCTCTCCATCCTGCTTCTGGTGCAGGGGCGCGTATTTGACCAGTTACTTCACTGGTTTCGGAAGGCGAAATGCCGTAAGTATGCAGTTTAAAAAGTTCCAGAGTAGAGTCTTCTCTTTGTTTGCTTTTCTTAACCTGCGATCTGTCCTTATTTTCAGGTGCAGAGTGGAAGTGATGCTTCGAGGGATATTGCCGGAGATAAACTTGAGTTTGTGATAAAATGATCCCTTTAAATGTCTTTGAATTCCTCTAATAATGTCTTTCTTTTTTCCCCTTAGGGGCCGGGGTGCGGTACCAGGCCAAGAAGTGGCGCCGACCCAAAATGAGGAGTGGTTCCGTCAAATATGGCCAGGTAAGTCTTGTGACGGAAAATCAGGCTTTCCTCATTTGTTCCTCCTGCTCACCTTATGTCTCTTCTTCTCCCCTGCAGGTGCAAAGATGTGGCGGAATGCCCAGAAGGTTGCGGTGGATAGTGAAGAGCCCACGAGGCAGGTGAGTGATGCGCGGCGCTGCTACAAGTAGCGCGATGCTTTTAAAGAATGTCTAACTTCAGGATCGCTGGCGTGATGATTCCGGAGACAGGTAAGAAATTAGATTAAGTTCTTGGTTTTCACCTTTTCTCTTCCCTTCCTTCCTTTCAGGTATCCCAAGATCGAGGCGGGCGTGGCTGGAGGCAAGATACAGGAGCAGGCACGGTGAGCGTTCAGCTGCTAGATGCAGAGCAACGCGAAGCACGTGTGGCAGTCCGGGCGTGGTTTAAATAGCCTTGGAAGAAGTTCCAGGTAAGTATTCTTCCACGGTCCCCACCCAAGTAAAATAGTTCCTTTGAGAAAATAGTCCCTCCTAAGCCTCATTTGGCTTGAGGCTTCATGCAGCATGGTCTGTGTCAGGTAAGTGCACCAAATACCCTCTTTTATGAGCCTGGCGCCTATGGCGCCAGGACTGATATCCAACATGAGCCTGTCGCCAAAGTCCAAAGAGCCCCTACTAGGGGCCGGTGGGCTGTTACCCGAGGGCATGATGCCTGCTCCCAGGGGTGCTGGGCCTGTCCTGGTGCTCCGGGGGTAGGCATCATGACAAATGTGAATCCCTTTCTATGTGGCACGCATATGGTGCTTTCTTTTTTGTTACATTTGGCGAATCTGGGGCACTCTTCAGAGGAATTTTGATATTTTTAAATCCCTCTTATTGTTCAATTCTTAGGTCTTACTAACATATTTCCAGCAGTTCCATTCAAATTCCCTGTATGGGATCTTAACCTGGTGTTAACATTTCTAACATGCATTCCTTTTGAGCCTATACATTCATGCCCATTAGGACGGTTAACCTTGAAAACTGTTTTGCTAATCGCAATAACGTCAGCCCAAAGAGTAAGCGAGTTGCAGGCACTTTCCTGTAAACCCCCCCATACGGTTTTCTATGAAGATAAGGTTGTTCTCAGGGCGAAACCTTATTTTCTACCTAAGGTAGTCTCCAACTTCCACTTGTACAAAAGACAACTTTCTATCCACCTCCTCATCCTGGAAAGGAGGAGGAAAGATTACATATGCGGGATTGTGACAATGTGTAGATCTTTCTCATGCCTCTGATTTCTTTGTGTACACGACAGAAGTCTATTAAGGCATGACTACAGAATCAGGAAGTGATTCCTGTATGGACTTTCCTCTAACCAATTCTGTGTTTCCTAGGAAACGGTGTGTGATGAGGAGAAGGTCGAGCCCAATGGTTTCAGCTGGGCGTATTGATCTGAAGGGACACAGCTGATGGTGTGCCGGTGTCCCTACGTGAAAAAAGGAGTTGATTTTTATGAAGAAATGTGGTCGATCGTTGTCGTCCTCGCAAAGCTGCGGATGCAACTGCTGCTGATCTGTGAAGCTGTCTTCTTGAATGATATAGTTACAAGGCGAACGATTCCTGTCAAGCTGACAAGGCAATCGTTACCGCCGGAGAGAGAGAGAGAAACCGTCATCTGAAGACGACGTCTGAGAGAGGTATGAACCAACGCAAGTGTTTATGAGGGAGAAGAGAGGGATACAGCGCTGCTCGTTTTGGAGAAGACCCATGTGACGTGTTCCAGGCGAGCAGCTGAAGGCACGTGTGACGTGATCCAGGCGAGCAGCAGTGAGGCGTTTGGAAAGGAAACCGCACCGTTGCGCTGCCAATGAAAAGGCTGGGGTAAGGCGAACGCAGCCGCGTTAGAAGTCAATAAGCAAGCGCTGTTGCGCTAAAAATTGTTTATAAAGCACCGTTGTGCTACGAACTGGGCATAAAGCGCTGTTGCGCTACGAACTATTAATAAAGCACTGAAGTGCTACGAACTGGGCATAAAGCGCTGTTGCGCTACGAACGATTAATAAAGCACCGAAGTGCTACGAACTGGGTATGAAGCGCCGTTGCGCTACAAACTATTGAGGAAGACCTTTTGCCCAATGTGAGGAGCAAGGCGGTCAGACATCTAATAGGCTGAAGGGGACAGAAGGGAGGCCCTTGCATGAAAAGAGGAGGAGGGTTAAAAGAAAAGAACCAAGACACAGAACTAAGAATAGATTAAAGAGGAGAGAAGAAAAACAAGCAACACACATGGATAGAGATGACCTTAGAGTCTGATG
Organism: Ambystoma mexicanum; assembly: GCF_040938575.1. Lineage (NCBI taxonomy): Eukaryota > Metazoa > Chordata > Amphibia > Caudata > Ambystomatidae > Ambystoma > Ambystoma mexicanum. Next base: position 343,748,576 of record NC_090923.1, on the reverse strand, counting down.
AAGAGAAAGACACAGAAAGAGGAAAAAGGTCAAAAAAACTGAAAGGACATTAAAGCAGCTAAATTGACTCTTAACTATACTTACCTGCTGTGGCAACCAGATAGAGAAGCTGGGCAATTCCTCAAGCGAAGACATATCCTTTATCAAAGTTCATAAAAGAAAAGGTTATATTAATAAAGAATTGGATTCTCTTCATAATCCAAACCACCTACTCAGCGGCTCAGAGTTTTATTAATGTAATTATAATTGTTGAAACGTCACATTTGGTGTCAGAAGTGGGATTGTGAGAACGTCATAGAGGACCTAATTAAGACACTAAGCGAGGGCCAACAACTCTTACAACAAGCCTTGCAAATGCAGTCACAGCAAGCTCAAGCCGACTGGTTAGCCTTTCAACAGGCTTTACAGATGCAACAAGCTCAATTACTTGAAGTAATGAATGTACGAAACAGTCCTCAGGTCCCTACCACTGTGTTGCAAAAGTATTCAGCAGGCGAGGATCCAGGACACTTTTTCGTGAATTTTGAGAGAGTAACTCGCAATGCTCAATGGCCCGCCGAGAGATGGTGTCATTACATCGCACCATTGACGACCGGTGAAATGCAGTGTGCATATCAGGCTGCAAACCCGGCAGGCGACACCTGTCATGATGCCTACCTCCAAGGAGCCAGGTCCGACCCAGCGACCCCAGAGGCAGGCATCATTTCCCCCAGGGGAGTGCCAGCGGGCCCAAGATGGGGCCCTTTGGACGCAGTCCTGGCGCCTTAGGCACCAGGCTCATGTTGGACCTCTGTCCTGGCGCCTTAGGCGCCAGGCTCATAAAGCTAGACATGTGTTCAAGTGTTTTAATGTGCACTTACCTGATGCAGACCATGCTGCCACATCCAGGCCATCTTGAGGCCTGAATAGGAACTACTTTACCTGTGGGACTACTTTCCACCCGGGTGTGGTCGGGGAAGGATACATACCTGATCGGGGGAAGGATACACACTTGGAACTTCTTCCAAAGCTATTTAAACCACACCCGATCAGCAACTCCCACTTCGCGTGGTTCTGCTCCTCGCAGCTGGACGCTCACCGTGTCAGCTCCTGCATCTGGACTTCAGCCACGCCTGTCAGCATCCTGGGTCACCTGCAAAGGGAGACAAGAGACCTACCAGCTAATCTGCACCACGGAGACATCACCGACGATCCTGAAAGGGAAGACATCATTTTTAAAAGCATTTTGTTACGATCGCTGCAGCGCTGCATTTCACTCACCTTTCCTGGGTTCCTCCACCTTCAGCAGCGATCATCCGGATACACAGCCACTTCCCAGAGCCTAGAGAAAAAGACAAGAATAAGAGGTGAGAGAAGGAAGGGAATAGGAAAAGCTCAGTTTCCTTCTAAGACTTACCTGTTGGGTCATTCCCATTTCATTTCGGGTCTTGCTGCTTCCAAGCAGGACCCCGGCCCCTATGGGGGAAAAAAGACAGACATTAGATGAGCGAATGCAAAAACATTACCTGAGCGCTCATCTAGGACTTACCAGATCTTTACTGGAACTGCACGTTTCACTTCGGGTCGGCGCCATATCTCCGGCATTCCGAACCCCGGCCCCTATGGGGAAAAGACATCAACATCAGCGCTTTGTTGCAAGAAGTCTCCAAAGGAATCTTCATTCATCACCTGAAAAAAGACAATGAACATTATTATTTAAAGCTTGAACTTTTGAACTTGCAACAGAACTTTTACAGCGCCTTACCAGTATAATCAAGCTTACCTGAACTCCCATCCAACCCCAATCCAGTGAAGTAACTGGGTTCAACGCGCCCCTGCGTCAGAAGCAGGATGGAGAGCTTGTTCTTTCAGACCCTAAGGTGAGACTTCACGGGGAATCGTGGAAGGGGTATCGTGGAGGGTTGGAAGAGAGTGGGAGGCTTGAGCATAACTCAGTCAGTAGGTAATACTCCCTTTTCACGCACAGGGGAATATTCCTGCGAGCCGGAGAAGCCAGAGTAGAGGGCCCTTCCTGTCCATCTTCAGAGTCCTGCGCTTCACCATTGAAGAAGCATCAGCACTCGAAGCCAGACCTGCGCCTCCGTGGGAATCAGGTGAGCGTTACAACACCAGCTACGGAGACATGAAAAAGGTAGTGTTGGAGCGAATGGGTCACGACAAAGAAACGTATCGAGTCAAGTTTAGAGAAGTCAAATTGAAGGGGGAAGAAACTCCAAGACAGTTATATTACCGAGTAAAGGAGTTGGCAGAGAAATGGTTACAGCCTGGTACGATCACCTCTGCAGAGATAACAGAAAATATTGTTTTGGAACAGTTCATCGACGCTCTCCCTGGGCCATTGCAGAGATGGGTCAAACAACATCCCAGATTGTCATTAAGCGAGGCTGTAGAGGTAGCTTCAGTTTACCAAAAAGCTGGACAAGGCAAGGTGTTGACTTATACGACGAGTTATAAACCACCCCTTTTGTTGAATAAGCCGGCGACTCAACCAAGATGGCCACACTCATTGCTACGAAGACCGGACGGAGACAATATACGTTCCAGACCCAACAGTGAGGGTCCTATAAATTATCGTCAAACTACACCTACCCCTAGGGGTCCGCAGTGTTTTGACTGTGGGGACTGGGGACACCTTGCAAGACTTTGTCCAAAAAAGCTGAAAGTTGAACCAATGGATGTTGGAGTCCTCGAATCTCAAAAGAGAAATGAAGTCCCGGAACAGATAAATGGGAGTCAGTCACAATATCTATATACATGCGAGGCAGAGGTCGATGGAAAACCTACCACCGCGTTGGTCGACTCCGGAAGTCTACAGACTGCGGTGACATCGGAGCTGGTAGGTGAAGATTTCTATTCCTCAGGGAAAATACCTATCCGATGTGTCCATAGGGATATAAGGGTTTACCCCTCCAAGGAAATACAAATTAAGATGGTCGGGGAGACAATGGGGGTAACAGCAGCAGTGCTACCTCGTTTACCGAAGCCACTTCTAATTGGCTCAGATATACCAACATTTCCAGAATTAGTTCATAAGATTGAGAAGAGCTGGCTGGAAACGGCCCCTTTCCATAGAGATGAAATACCAAGTCCGCTTCCCAAAACACACAAGAGTAAAAAGCTCAAGCGGTTGCTGAAGGAAGAGTGGAGAGCTAAAAATGTTTTCCCGGTAACAGTGGATTGGAGGATTGAGGAAGACGGGGAATAGCAGGAGAGGGACCACGCTTCATTAAGGAAAATGGTTTGTACTATAGAATAAGTAAGTCCAGGAATGGAGAGGACCTAAAACAGTTACTGACACCCCAGAAATACTATAAGACTGTACTAGAGGTCCCTCACCTTCAAATTGGTGAGGGTCACTTGGGAACGGAGAAGACAACTAAAAAGATCCTAGATAGATTCTATTGGCCGGGAGTGTACCAGCAGGTGGGTCGATTTTGTCAGTCCTGTGAAGAATGTCAGCTGAAGAACTGGGCCAATGTGAGGAGGGCACCACTTCAACCTATGCCCCTGGTTACAGAACCGTTCAGTCGAATAGGAATCGATATGGTGGGACCTTTGGAGCCGACTCGAAGAGGTCACAAATACATTCTTGTAGTGGTCGACTATGCAACCAGATACCCAGAGGCATTTCCCTTGAAGGCAACAAATACCCAACAGATTTGTGACGCACTAATGCCTTTTATTGGACGAGTTGGGAGATTGTCACCGATCGGGGGTCAAATTTCATGTCCATGGTTCTACAACAAGTCTGTGAGACACTAAAAATAGAAAATCTAAAAACAGCTGTGTACCACTCACAGACTGATGGGTTGGTGGAACGTTATAATTATACCATCAAACAAATGCTGAAGAAAACAACTTCCCCCAGAGAGTAAAGACTGGGATAGAGTACTTCCATGGATTTTAATGACCCTTAGGAACACTCCTCAATGCTCAACAGGGTTTTCACCCTTTGAATTACTGTTCGGTAGACCCGTTCGTACTTTGTTAGACCTGTTAAAAGAAGCTTGGGAGGAGCAACCGAAACAGGAGATAACATTAACCGAATATGCTTCTCAGCTACAGGAAAGGGTGGAAAAACTACAAAGTATTGCCAGGGATAATCTTAGTCAAGCGCAAATAAGATAAGAGAAATACTACAATCAACATTCGCAGTTACGTACTTTTAGGGAGGGAGATCAAGTGCTATTGTTGGTACCTGCGTCAGAGAACAAAATGTTAGCTACTTGGAAAGGTCCTTATGAGATTCAAGAAGTTTTGGGTCCTTTAACCTACAAAGTGAAACAGACGGACTGTAAATTTCCCTATCAAACATATCATGTCAATTTACTTAAAAGATGGATCTCACCAGTCCCAACAATGGCCATGATATCTGTGGAGGGAGCAGCAGAGGAACCATTTCTCCAATTAAGGAAGACAACTGGTTCCGAGGGCCTAAATATCAACCCAAATTTGTCAGCTGTCCAAAAAACTGAATTGGCTAACGTAGTACAACGGTTTTCAAATATATTCTCCTCCTTACCAGGGAAGACTAACTTAACCAATCATCGTATAGTCACCAAACCTGGGGCAATAGTTAGGCAAAGACCTTATCGGATTCCTGAGTCAAAGATCAGAGCCTTCAACCAAGAGGTACAGGAAATGTTGGATCTGGGGATCATTGAACCATCTTACAGTGACTGGTGTTACCCTGTGGTCCTGGTACCTAAACCGGATGGGAGTGTGAGGTTCTGCATGGATTTCCGGAAGGTAAATGAGATTTCTAAATTCGATGCCTATCCAATGCCTCGAATATAAGACCTGCTGAATTATCTAGGGAAGGTGAGGTTTTTGACTACAATTGACTTAACCAAGGGTTACTGGCAAATTCCCCTACTGCCTTCAGATAAGGAGAAGACTGCATTTGCCACACCTACGGGTTTATATCAATTTACGGTATTACCTTTTGGATTGCATGGGCTCCTGCGACCTTTCAGCGACTAATGAACCACCTTATAAAGGGACATGAACAGTATGCCGGTGCATATCTCGACGATATTATAATCTACAGCAACACCTGGACAGGACACCTACAACATCTTGAGAAAATACTGGAGACGCTGAAGCAGGCTTGTAAATCCCAAGAAAACCCATGTCGCCATGTTCCATACAAAGTATTTGGGATATTATGTAGGTCAGGGGATCATCAGACCCCAGGAGGAGAAAATCAAGGCGATTAAACAGTTGAAGTTTCCAACAACACCGAAACAAGTGCAGGCTTTTCTAGGGTTTGTGGGATATTACAGAAGATTTATTCCACACTTTTCTACCTTAGCCACTCCTCTCACCGATCTCTTAAAAAAGAGCTCAACATCAAGGAAAACTTGGGAAACTCTGGAGACTTTGCAGGCATTTAAGGCCTTAAAGGAGGCCCTCACCGAAAAATCTGTCTTACATTGCCCAAATTTTGACGCCACATTTTATCTCCACACGGATGCCTCAGGTACGGGACTCGGAGCTGTGTTGTTCCAGGACCAGGGAGAAAAGGAAAGGCCAATACTGTTCATCAGTCGGAAATTGTTACCGCACGAACTAAATTATCCAACCATCAAGAAGGAGTGTTTGGCAGTAAAGTGGGCTATTGACGCTCTAAGATATTATTTGTTAGGCCGAGAGTTTACATTACTAACTGATCATGCCCCATTAGTCTGGCTTGCTCGTAACAAGGATTCAAATCAGAGAATACTTAGGTGGTTCCTTTCCCTCCAGCCCTTCTCTTTTAGAACAATTCATAAACCAGGGAAGTTTTTAACCCAAGCTGATTATCTGTCCAGAGCAGAAACCCTTCCCGATCGTAAGGGTTTAGTAGAGGGGGTGTGACAATGTGTAGATCTTTCTCATGCCTCTGATTTCTTTGTGTACACGGCAGAAGTCTATTAAGGCAAGACTACAGAATCAGGAATTGATTCCTGTATGGACTTTCCTCTAACCAACTCTGTGTTTCCTAGGAAACGGTGTGTGACGAGGAGGAGGTCGAGCCCAACGGTTTCAGCTGGGTGTATTGATCTGAAGGGACACAGCTAATGGTGTGCCGGTGTCCCTACGTGAAAAAAGGAGGTGATTTTTATGAAGAAATGTGGACGATCGTTGTCGTCCTTGCAAAGCTGCGAATGTAACTGCTGCTGATCTGTGAAGCCGCCTTCTTGAATGATATAGTTACAAGGCGAACAATTCCTGTCAAGCTGACGAGGCGATCGTTACCGCCGGAGAGAGAGAGAGAAACCGTCATCTGAAGACGACGTCTGAGAGAGGTATGAACCAACGCAAGTGTTTATGAGGGAGAAGAGAGGGATACAGCGCCGCTCGTTTTGGAGAAGACCCGTGTGACGTGATCCAGGCGAGCAGCTGAAGGCCCGTGTGAAGTGATCCAGGCGAGTAGCAGTGAGGCATTTGGAAAGGAAACAGCGCCGTTGCGCTTCCAATGAAAAGGCTGGGGTAAGGTGAACGCAGCCGTGTTAGAAATCAATAAGCAAGCGCTGTTGCGCTAAAAATTGTTTATAAAGCACCGTTGTGCTACGAACTGGGCATAAAGCGCCGTTGCGCTACGAACTATTAATAAAGCACCGAAGTGCTGCGAACTGGGTATGAAGCGCCATTGCGCTACAAACTATTGAGGAAGAGCTTTTGCCCAATGTGAGGAGCAAGGTGTTCAGACATCTAATAGGCTGAAGGGGACAGAAGAGAGGCCCTTGCATGAAAAGAGGAGGAGGGTTAAAAGAAAAGACAACCAAGAGACAGAGAACTAAGAATAGATTAAAGAGGAGAGAAGAAAAACAAGCAACAAACATGGATAGAGATAACCTTAGAGTCTGATGAAGAGAAAGACACAGAAAGAGGGAAAAGGTCAAAAAAACTGAAAGGACATTAAAGCAGCTAAATTGACTCTTAACTATACTTACCAGCTGTGGCAACCAAATAGAGAAGCTGGGCAATTCCTCAAGGGAAGACATATCCTTTATCAAAGTTCATAAAAGAAAAGGTTATATTAATAAAGAATTGGATTCTCTTCGTAATCCAAGCCACCTACTCAACGACTCAGAGTTTTATTAATGTAATTATAATTGCTGAAACGTCACAGAGACCCAAAAAGGGCTCTCCATTTTCATATATCAAGAATGGCAAAATGTTGTCAAAATGACCAGTTATTTATTGGCTATGCAGGCCCTAAATTGGGTTTAGCTGTTAGAAAACAGACCCTATACAGATGGATCATCCTGGCTATTGAGGAATGTTACAGGTTAGCAGGCAAAGAACTGACGGAAGGCTTGAGAGCACATTCCACAAGGGGCATGGCAACCTCTGCTTCTCTACGGAGAGGTGTCCCAGTCAAAGACATTTTATTCAGCAGCCACTTGGTCGTCTATTCACACTTTTGTAAAATATTACTGCCTGGATTCATCTTCCAGTCAGGAAGGACCATTTGGAAAAGTGGTCCTTCATTCAGTCCATGACAACAGTTAAAACAAAATATAATCTGTATTCCCACCACCAAATTATTACTACTTTGGAGGTTTATCATAAGATTAGGAATACGTGTTCTTACACTTTACGCTTTCTTGGAGCCTACAGTCTATGGTACGCCTGGTAATTCCTCTCTGTAGGAGAAAAACAGAACTGAAGCCAACGGGTGCTGTGTGCAGTATTAATACTGATGATTACATCAACAGTCGAAGGCAGTCTTCGAAGGACATCGACTCGACGAGACGACACACAGCACTCCCTGTCAAAATTTTTTTCCAAAGCAGCTAAAGCTGGAAGTTTAATTATCATAAAATGAGGAATACGTGGGAGGAACATCCAATCGAAAGAACATTATCAGTGGTAAGTAACTTGTTCATTGCAGGTTACAGAGCTCAGGTTACAGAGCTCAGAATCCCATTTCCTTTTCCTTTAACTTGGTGTATATATTTGTGTGCTCTGAGCAAATCCACCATAATGTAAAAGGTGAACTGACACTGCCTGTCTCCTGTATCCTGCTTGATTAAAGCCGATATTTGAGAACAATGGTGACAGGGACCCTTCAAACATGTTCTACTGCATGCAAAACAATCTAGCCTTGGTGCTGTGGAGGCCAAATTAAAGAATCCTAGAAGTGATGGGACGATATTAGCACATGACCGCACAGCAGCTGGCAGCTACAATTTCACATCACATTACACATAAGTACACTTTTAGACACGGGTAGATGCAGAGATTGGTCCATAATATTACTTAAATTGAAGTGTCTGCATGATAAGCTCAGTAATGTAGACATTAGGCCACCCACCCCAATTCATTGTCACTGGGATTTGGCCGCACACGCCAGATGTATCATGCAAATAATAACCCACAACACACGAGGGAACCTCACCCCACGAGGCTGCCCTGCCCTGCGAGGTCCAGGGCAATTTGCCCTTTTGACTTTAACCCCCTATCTGATGGCCCTGCATGAATGTTGAATGTACGTACCTTCCAAATTTTGATGACCATTCGTCTCCCTCGCCTCAAGCCTTGAGGAGGAACGACTCGAGGAAGAGCTGCTCAGGCTCCTGGATGGCTGTCCTTCTGTGGTAGGCAACATGTAGGCAGCACAGTGAAAGTGCTGATCATGGGAGCAAGATAAACAGTAACCGTGGTGGCGACCTGCTACATCACGCACTGGCGAAGGGTAGAGCAGCCTCTTCAGGAAAGCTGCTTCAGTCTTCCACCCACACAGGAAGAGGGAAAGCATCCGATCCAAGGCAGGCAGGACTCATGATAGAAGCCAGGGCCTGCTGCCTCTAATAGCATAGGCCCTTGTGCTGCTTGGCTCTGAGCATTGTACAGTTGCGCTCATTCGCTTTCACACCCATGGCCACACCCAGCAGTCAGGGAAGGCAGAGAGAACAGTGCCAAATTATGGGCTCACTTCAAAGACGGGCGGAGCCATTAGACAACACCAGCACTTCCATGTCACTCATAATTACAGTTTTTTAGTTTTGGCTATTAGCTGGCACTTAAGTGCCACCTATAAGCCAAAACTATTGCAGTACAGATAGGGAGAAATGGCATATGAGGAGGGATACAAAGTGTGTAGGTGTTGTTGGGTTATTTGCCTACCAACTGCCTGTCCATGGTCATGCTAATCCCCTTGGCCATTCCCATCCAGTTCCTGCACCTCCTCATGGGAACTATTTTAGCTTGCTTTAATCAAGCCTTACCATCAAACTTTGCACTCTAAGCACCTGCCAGTGATTTCTCAAAGCAGTCTTCTGAGAGTTGATGACTTAAATGGAGTAATACCTGCGCTACTGGTCTGCCTTTTGCGACTCGGTTTATAAACACTATTTGTGTCCTTCACTGAAGGCCTGTTAAAAACAAGCATTGGCAACACCAACAGTTTAGTCTTGTGTATAAGTATTAGGCATTTGCAGACACTGCTATTAGATGCCCAGGTACTCGCATCATTTTGCACCGGCTACCCTCAAGAGCCAGTTAACATCACTGCGGCAGTGCCTGGAAAGTGACTTTCCTATGCCTAGACAAAAGGCCAAACAGTTGACATTACCAATGCTTGTTTTTATATCTTCCTAGTTCATGGCTGTTGGCCCCCCTCCCCCCTCTGGTGCCAGCAGTGAGTAGCACGTATCCAGTCAGAAAACAGTTTGTGATAGATTGCCATGTGGTGTGGGGCTGCGTGGTCTTGGTGGAGCAATGAGTCATCTCATTACTTTGGGCTATTAGGTGGTAAAGCCACCTATAAGCCAAAACAATTGCAATAGAGTATTGATGGGGGAAGTGGCATATGACGAGGGACACAAAGCTTGAAGGTGTTGTTTGGCTATTTGCCCACCCATTGACTGCCCATGGCTACGCTAATCCTTATGGCCATCTGTTAGGCAGAAACCTATGCAGTTCCCTTAGGGAACAATGCAAAAGATTTAAGACTACAGGTGTTGGCAGTGAACCCACTTGGTAGCAGTCTGTACCACACAGATTTACCTGGTAGCTGTGGCTGAGCAGTCAGACTTCTCTCAAGAAGAGTTAGGCAGTATGCAAAGTATACAAAATAGGCACTCAGATACAATAATACAAGCAAACAGTGACCAGAGCTTGGGTATTAAAGTATATAATTATTTATTTAAAAACACACTATTTGAAACACTCCAGCACTCTTATTGTAAAATATTCTAAACACAGTTACTATTGTAATATATACACCCCTTTTTCCTTATCAGATAAGTCACAGTAAAACACCACTTATTTTCATACAGAGGTGAGCGCTTAACTAGATGGCACTCCAATAAGTTTGTGAGAAAGGGAGGGAAAAAGACAGAATATGGAAAGGTACACCACTCTAAGATTCAGGAACACTGTTAGCAAGGCAGAAGAGCAAAAGTCACCGGTGAGCCAAAGTCCAAAGGCTGGACCCACTCTTCGAGAGAGCATGGCACAAATGCGCCCAAGATCACACAGTTACACTAGGCTTAGAAAGTCTTGCAGAGGGTTCAAAAAGAGTTTAGAGAGGCTTAGGAACGTTTAGCCAGGGTGTCCCAGGCTAACCCAGGTACGAAAGCCGGGGGCTAAATCTACCCCGTACAGTCGGTAGCAAGGAAAGCCAGGCGGGACACGGTTTCTTAAGTGGGAAGGATCCTCCAGCGGTGGCAGTTGTTCCTGGTAGTGGGTGCAAGTTGCGTCGTCGTCCAGGGGAAGAGAAGATCTCGACTTGGAGGAAAGATGAAGGTCGTTGCACTACCAGGGAAGAAACCAGCCACAGAGTTTTCCGGTTAAAGGTGGTACCTTTGTTTCGCGGTCGTGCTAAAACGTGGTATCCCGGTTGCTTGAGATCTCCACTGTCGTTGGGAAAAGTGGTGAGGCGGTCCAGCATGGCTCCACCGGTGGTGGTGTTGTGGCAGGTCAGCTCAGCTTCTCCCTCGTCGGATTCTTAAGTCCTGTGGCGACTTCTGAAGTTCCAGTCCCCAAAGCCCTGCTTTTAAGAGGAAAACCCCCATTCACTCAGCCTAGCTGTCACTCAAACATGCTAAGTGGTGAGCCGGCCGGCTCACCACTTGGGCCAATCAGGATGGAGTGTGACTTGAGTTGCCTAGGCAACTCAGTCCAGGGTGCCTAAATTCCCCTCCACCCCTCCTAAGTACCCCAGAGTGGCACCACTTTGGAGGGCTTCTGTGGAGAAGCCCGCCAAAAAGTGGAACATAGGGCTCGACTTGGGTGGGAGTCACAGAAGAGAACACAAACGCCATTTTAGAATCAAGTGTTGGCAAAAAATACCAACCGGAGAATTAATATTAATTAAATAAACCGGCGGTATGTCCGAGGTTACTGTAAATAATTAAATAAAGATAGTAGCCTAAAACAATGGGAAATCCCATAGGAAAATATTTGTGGTTGAATATAAAAAGCAGTATCCACTGCCACCAGCCAAAACTCAATCAGGGGGGATGGAGACGTGCCCCCTCGACTAACAGACCCTGGGGCAATTGAATTGCCCCAGCCAGTACGTCCTCAATATGATGGTTTGTACTGGTTCTGTTCAGAATTTAAGACTAGTAAAGTCAATGGTGACTTTACATGCCCTGGGAGACAGTAGTCAGTCCCAGGGTATGGAGTCTATACTGGGGGGGGTCACTATGACACCCCTGTGTCACTGCACTGAGGGTGCTGTGTAACACACATCACAAAAACACATGAAGCCCTATGGAGTAAAAGACCCCATAGCCCATTAAACAGATCTAGATTCAAAGAAACACACTCAAATCATGCCCAAGAGTGAGGGTAAAAGAGTCTCACTCTTGGCAGGAGAAAAAAATAAACCCCAAAAATCCAGCAAAGCTGCTGGGGGACTCACTAGGTTAGGAAATTCAGCCTAAACCGAGAATTCTCCCTAACACCATCCCCTTCCCAGCCAAAACACCACCTCATAAGAACTCTTTCAGCTCAATTTACTCAAGCCTTGCTATCAAACTTTGCTCTCAAAGTGTCTGGCAGTGTTTTTTCAAAGCAGTCTTCTGAGAGTGAATGACTTAATTGGAGTTGTAAATATGCTCCTGGTGTAATAAAAATTTCAACCAGTACTGCCTTCAGCCACTCGATTTGTAAGCACTATGCGTGTACTTCAATGAATTCCTGTTAAAAAACAAGCATTGGTATAACCTACAGTTTTGGCTTGTGTAAAAGTATTAGGCTTTTGCGAGGCGCTGCTATTAGATGCCCAGGTACTCGCACCATTTTGCACCCGCTACCACCAACGGCAATTTAATACCACTACGCAGTGCCTCGCAAGTGCATTTACCATGCCTACACAAAAGCCCAAAACTGCTTCCATTGCCAATGCTTGTTTTTGTGTGTGTCAAATGTGACTCCAGTTGTGCATGCAGTGTATAAATGATAAAGTAAATGAAAGAAATAAAGAATGCTATTTTTTTTCTGTTAACCGCAATCCCTCCCTACCCCAAGTTGGGCTGTAGGTGGGCACCCCCTCCCCCCAAGTGTTGGTGCCTGGGGCATTAGACACTTTTGCCCACCCATAAAAACATCACTGGATGTGCAAAGTTATGATCAACTTAACTCAGCGCGCTCCTATTGATGTCCCCCATAATGCCATTTTATGTCATTGTGAATCCCTTCTCTTATAATATCTATGTGCTCAAGTGCTTTGCAGCAGGTCCATGCAGTTAAGCTGGGCCTGACTTCCCACATCCGCTGAATTTCAAGGGTTTTGTTGCGTTAAATCTGTGCAAAGTAACTGCACCTTAACTAAGGTTTTTTCTGTGAATATCAAGGGTTTTGTTATAATATTGTTTTTTTACGGGTCACTAGCCATGGCCTTCAGCCGTGTCCACTGTATATTTTAAAACACTACCAGGCCACCAGCCACTGTACATGTTCCCCCATTTGCTTCTTTTGGACACACTAGGTGGACAAAGCCTTTCTTTCAGGCCCACTAGCCAGGGACTTTGGCCATGCCCACTGTATATTTTAAAACACTACCAGGCCACTTGCCATGGTCTTCGGCCATGTCCACTGTACATGTTCACCCAATGTTGCTTTTTGACCCACTAGGTGTCCACCCCCCTTTTGCCATGGCCACTGTACATGTCTTTCTGGCCCACTTGCCAGGGCCATATTGCACCCCTTTACATGTTGCCCCAATAGGTTACCCAACACCTCACTGCAAAAGTTCCCTTTTTTTGGATTAAACGTTTTTTACCATAACCACAGTTTATTTCAGCAACGAACTACAAATATCCCTGAATATTTCTAAAATATTTGCAGATATTTTGCAACATAACCTTCAATATGAAAAAATAATTTTAGACATGGGGAATAACCTAGAATATAAAAGAAGAACCTTGAATATGCGAAAAAGTTCAAGCTCTGAACTTGGTCACCAGCGTCCAACCCCTCTCTCCACCTCTAGCCTAATGCCATTTTATCCCTTTTTCTCCTCCAAATTGCATTTTTTCAACTTTTCATTTTTGGATAACCTTGAATATTACTCCGAACACTTGCAAATTTCTCTTATATCGGGTAATAAAAAAGATTGCAGCCTTTTCATTTCTGAAAAGCCTCTCTGCTACAAAGCACTATGGGTGGTATCTCTATAATTTTGGGAGAAGGGGGCACTCCCTTCTCAGTCAAATTTAAAAATGTACTGGACCCCATAACCCTAGACTCCACCCACCCCTAGAAATCGAGTCAATGCTTCATGCCCAAGTTGTTTTGTACATGGTCCAATTCCGTCTAGCGGTTTTCGCTGTGCACTCGGCAAAAACATAAAATAATATTTTGTCTATGGGGAAATGAATGGGGACAAGGCTGAAAGTGTGTTTTTGTGGTAACTTTTTAATTTTTAACAGATCATTTCCAAAATGTCCAGTCTCCTCAGCAAGGGGCTGGGGAGCTGAATGACTAAGGGAAAAAGAGAGAGAGGGGATTGATGGAGCAAAATTGAAATAGATGGAGAGATTGATAGAAGATGGATACAGAGATAGAGCAGAGTAGTGGAGCCATAGGCTAAACAGAGGAATATAGAAAAAGATCGAGAGAGAGGAGGGATATATAGAATTTGAAAAAGAAATAAATGCAGAGAGAGAGGAGGCAAAAGGGAGAAGGGATGGGGAGAAAGACAAATGAGACGTTAATTAAAAAAAGTATTAACCCCTTTTTTCTCATTGCAATTTAGTAATGTTGACATTAATGACCACAAATAGCCATTTTCATGTTCTTGTCAAAGATTTGCAACAAAGCCTATATTTGTAGAAATAATGATTAAACCATAACTAGCAAGACATAGTGAGAGACAGAGAGGAAAAAAGAGCGAGAAAGTGAAAGGGAGTGCGAGAGAAAGAAAGAGAAAAATAGAGGAAGATCGGGAAGGAGAATGAAAAAGAAGAATGATAAAGTAATATAGATAGAATGATAGAGGAAGAAAGAGAGAGAGAAGTGTGATGATTGACGGGATCTCGTTACTTCTTCCCAGAGCAGAGCCTTTTCTGTAAGGCCAAGGATGTGAGCCTGCTACATAATATTTCCCCTAGGGGTGGTGGAAAGCGGAAACTCGCAGGGAGAGACTGCCCTCTTGAGTGCAAGGACTCCTGTTCAGTCAAGGAACTACACAGACTCATTTATGAGGGGTCAACAAGAATATATGATGACCACTCAACTCACTCCAAACCAGTTACTATCTGTTACTGCAATATCTCAAAGTATCCATCTCATCAGGCCCGTTTTACTGTAAGGAAGAGGAATGTGAGAGCCATACAGAGTACTCACTGGTTGGCAGCCAACCACACTGGGACGAAGAAGATAGGCAAAGGAGCCACTGGTCCTTAAGCATAAGAAATAAAGGACTGTGGGTGTATGCTAGGGAGGACCAAGCGTTGTCAAATAAAAAGAAAAGAAGGACCAGTGAAGTTGGTCGCTGGTGCCAGGGAAGTTCAAACCAGGATTGAGGAAGAAGCCAGCAGACGCTGACACGTCCTGAGCCAAGAAGATGCCGGAAAGTTGAAGAAGGCACAGAGAAGGCAGTGAGCTGAACTGTGTGCCTGAGAAGAACCTGGAGGTGGTGGCGTGATCCAGAGTGTGTAGACCGGATGGTCCTCGAGCAGCGCTGGGACCGTACCAGGAAAAGCTCTACAGAGCTAAATGAAGAAGAAAGAAGAAATTAACGACCAAAGCGGTTGTACCAGAAGGAGGAACCTGAAACCACAGGATGAATCGCTGACGCCTACACAATTCAAAAGAGGTAACGGAAACAGCAGGAGATCTTGGTGGGGGACAAGTCGGAAAGAGGGTGAAGATTGGCAAAGGAATGATCATCCTCGTCCCTGTACAAGTAACTATTGGAAAAAGGGAGTGGTGAAGATTACCAAGGGACTAATTATACTTGTCCCAGTACACAAGTAACTATTGGAAAGAGACCTGAGATTACCAAGAGACAATCACATTTGTCCCAGTACAAGTAATTATTTGAAAGAAAGTGAGGTTACCAAGGGACTAATCCCACTCGTTCCAGTGCAAGTAAATATTGGAAAGAGAGTGAAGATTACCAAGGGACTAATCATACATGTCTCAGCACATGTGAACATTGGAAAGCGAGTAGAGACTGCCAAGGTACCAGTCAGACTCATCCTTTAAAGAGGAATATGTTAAACCAAGTAAAGAACACCACGAAAGCCATCCAAAGTACTTTCAGAAAAGTATAAAGCTTTATAAAGAGACAATGCAAGATTCAAAGAAGTAGCAGGAAGGAAATCATTATTTGTGTAACAAGAGGGCTTTGTGTATAGAAAACAAGGTGAAGCCAGGAGGGATAAAAGCCCCCTTGAAAAATTAAAAGAACTCCTAGATGACATTTCCAAAAGCCATCCCAAGACAGAACTGTTAAGGCTATAGAAGCCTGTTCCAGATAAGAGAGTCATTCTCCAGGACCCCTCTTTTCTTTGTGTTGTCTTGATTAGTGGTACTTTCAGAATATAGTATAGCTTTGGACGGAGGATGGACTGTTGATTTGGACAACCTCATTGACGACGAGCACCCTAGTTAGGTAGGGAAAACACTTATTACTAGGGATGGATAGGCCTTTAATTTATTATTTGAGTAAACATACTTGCATAAATGCCACCAATTGGTCTGTCCCCTTCTTCTGGCTTTCCACAGAAGGGAAAGAGACAGAGAGAGATAGAGAGGATAAAAGGAAGAATGTATGGGAGAGCGAAAACAAGATTTCTTTTTACTTTCAAAATGAACACTTTCAAAACATTATCGACCTTGATTTTCACAAATGCATCTTTTCATTTTAAATTATTTTGACAACGCTTATATTACTTGAAATAATGATTAAAAGATATATATGACACTACATAACCTCACAAGTTCTCATTTTAAATTTTCTATGTTTCTATAATTCTCCTCACAAAAACGTAAAATCGTAAATTTGTAAAGACAACGGTAATCTAATATAGAACATAACATAAGGATGTTTACAAATAATAATTTTTCTTATATCTTTCTTAAAAAAATTAATAAGTAATTCTTAACATTGCACACGTTTTTTTGATTCACCCCACCACTTCACTTGTATCTGCTTGTTAGTTTTGCTACTGTGACGGACTTAGGAGGACACTCCACTGTTGAAATGTTCTTCAGCATAGTATGGGCCTTGTGAACAAAACCAATTCTCAGGCCGCAAATTTACATTGCCAGTACAGTCAGAGTAAGATCTCTTAAGAATATGAAGTCCATTATACTGGCTAGGCTACCCATAGCCGGTCAGATAGCACAGCGAGTAGAGCGCTTGATTTGACATCCGTGCAGAGCCTGCCAATGAAGGTTTGAATCCCGGCAGGGTCAAACTCAGTCTTTCATCCTTCCGAGGTCGATATGAGCAACACACACTGTGGGTAATAATTAGCAGCGCTCAGATGGCTAAGGGTTTGTAGCGCTATATAAATGCAAATTATTATTGATCCCTTTTTCTTTATGTGAAAGCCATATTTTAACGCAATAGGCCTGCAGCACCAGCAATTCTAGCCTGTTGCCTACTCACGTTCTCGTTGTCAGCCAGTACTGCTAGGCTTGCATGGACCTCCATACTGTCTATGCCGAACTTCAACCTTTGGTCCTGTACTTTAGATACATGTTATGGAAAACCTAGAAATCTGCAGTATGGCAACATTCAGTGAGTCCCTTCAAATCTTTGGCCAGCATTTTGTCGCTCACTATCTTGACAAGGACTGTGTGAGCAGGTGATCCGGTCTCTAGCCACTTTTTCCTCCGCTCCTGCTCATTACAAATTGGTGCATGTTGGCATGCAGGATAATCTTCCTTTTCCTCCTATGAGTGTTTGTTCGTGGATTGGTGGACATGTGACTGCCACTTTTCCAAAAGTATCTTTGCTGATCCTTCAGAGAATTTGGAACACCATAAATGTTTTCTGATGGACGGAGATAATTTTTGTATCTCTTCACATCCCTTTTTTCCCTGCAGCATTAATTTCTGTGGCTTTTGAATTTGACACATGCGTCAAATTGATGGTTGTATGTGTGGAAACCGTTCTTGCATGACCTTTGCAATGCTGACATCTTAGTCTGTGGCTACTCTATTTGCAGTCCTCTTCCTTACAGATGTTCAGTGGATTTTACAAAACCATGCTTCTTCATGGCAACAGAGGATGTGCATTCAGTCACCTGCACCACCACGGAGCTCACTATTTTTGGAGTGTCCATATCCTGGAAGTGATGAGTGAATACTTGACTGAAAATACAGGACTGTTGCACTATCCACCTGATAGACAAATCCTTTTACCTGCAAGAGTATTTTACAAGTTCTACCTGCTCTAGATTCCATGCATTATCTATAGCAGGGAATAGGTAATGTCACTGGTATTTGTTGTATAATGATTTAGCAAGGAACTCGAGTCCCAAAAATTGATGAAACTCATAATCTTACTAAATGTCGACCCACCAAACAAAAAAGCGCAAGAACGAAGTCAGTTTTGGTCCGGAACATTGCCAAGAATCAGTTGAACAGGCCAAGAAGAACTTGAATGTTCATCCACACAACTCCTCTTCATTTTGAGGTTGGTTCCAACTTCTCTATGTGTCAAATTTCTTTTTTTTTTCTTTTTTCAAATATGCTAAATGTTTCTGCCATCAGTATAATCAGCACAGAATCCTCTGATTAGCTTTAATATGATGCAGTGGCATGGTTTTAGCTGCATTCCGATATTGTTTGTGTGAATTTTGGTGCAATCCTTTGGTGCCTTTGAAGATGGCCGACAGCATCGTGTGAGACGTATGGCCATTTGCAGTGCCTTCATTGTGCTTCCCATTGGCCAGCTGGTCACAGAAAACCACCTTCACGTGACCGGCAGGCTTCAGCCGGCACCCTTCTCAAAGGCTTACTTCTAATGCTCCTGTCAGCTTCCCTGTCTGCTTTCACAGGCTGCAAGAGATCTCTGCATTAGCCACACCCTCGCTGAAGCTGCTACCCCTGGACTATTGGACTGCCACGAATCTCTCACCATATTCTTTTTGGGTTAGTTCCCTCCTGGATTTACCTGTGCTTCCTTCTCGGAGGGTACTCTGATCTCTCCCTGTTATGTACTCATTTGAATCTATATATATACTCACCACTCCCATCTGACCGCTACCCTAAATTCCTTCATTACTGGTCTCCCATTTAACGTGAAAATCAAACTTGGCTGTATTTGTGCATTTATGCGAAAGTCAAACTTAGCTGTATTTGTGCATTTAGGTGAAAATCAAACTTAGCTGTATTTGTGCATTTAGGTGAAAGTCAAACTTAGATGTATTTGTGCTTTTGGTTGAAAATCAAACTTAGCTGTATTTGTGCATATAGGTGAAAATCAAACTTAGATGTATTTGTGCATTTTGGTGAAAGTCAAACTTAGCTGTATTTGTGCTTTTGGTTGAAAGTCAAACTTAGCTGTATTTGTGCTTTTGGTTGAAAATCAAACTTAGCTGTATTTGTGCATTTAGGTGAAAATCAAACTTGGCTGTATTTGTGCATTTATGTGAATGTCAAACTTCGATGTATTTGTGCATTTAAGTGAAAATCAAATTTAGCTGTATTTGTGCATTCTAACTTTAGCCATTGATTGTAACCCGCTAGCCCAGTGACTGCTCATTACTGCTTTACTTGCATACTCCTGCCTCTGCCGCCTCCCTTTACCACTCATGGCGCTTTCTGTTTCTCCCATCTATTCCAACTGCTTCTCTATCAACTATCCTTCCCTTCCCACTTAGTCTGGAAAAAATAAATTTAAAAAGGATATCTTGGCCGCCAACCCTGGTCTCCCTGTCGCTGACACCTATACCAGCGCCTCTTCCTGACAGACCCTCACCGACATCCTCTTTGTTGTTCCTTCGCCGGATCTATGGACCTCCCATATGATCTCTGTGCTTTGTCCTGTCTCCGCCTCTCCCATTAATGGTGGCACTTGCTGGGATGTCCTCATGGCTTCTTTCGACTCCTCCAGAGTCATCCTTAATGTCTACCTAAATGGCACTGTCATGGTCCAAGGTCCTCAGGCCAATCTCCTCCTCTTTGATAGGCATTTCCTCGCCTCATCAACTTCCTCTCATCTCCAGCTGTCCCCTCCTCTCACTCCTTGGCTACCTTGACCACTTCTTCCTCCTCCTCTGCCACTCTTCAGGCTACCTCCACCACTCTGCAGGGCATACCCCTGATTTGTACTCCTCCCCGGAAGATCTATAAGGCCGGAAACCTTCTTCATCTTGCCACTCTCAACTCTCGCTCTGCTGTCAAACACTCCTCTGACATCTGCTATCTCCTTGAAGAACTGGATCTTGATGTCCTCAGTCTTATAGAGACATGGTTCACGGCCAGCTCTGTCACAAGCTTTGACACCCTACTCCCTGATGGCTACAAGATCCTCTCTGCACCCAGATCCTCTCAACCTGGAGGGGGTGTAGCCCTGATCTTTCCTGGATGGATTCCTGCCACTATCATTCCCACTCAGCTTTACTCCTCTTTTGAAAGCCTTGTCTGCAGGCGCTCAATCTCTCCTAGCCACTCTCTTACAGTTGCTACTCTCTACTGGCCCCCCAGTAATAACACCTCTTTTCTCTCTGAGTGGGATGACCTCTCCTCCTCCCTCGTGGCCTCAACCACTCAACTCCTCCTCCTTGGTGACCTCAACATCTACCTCGATTCTCTGTATCCCTCATCCCTGCTCTTTCACAACCTCTGTGATTCCCTCTCCCTCTCTATCCTCCCCTCCGGGCCGACGTACTCTGCAGGTCACACATTTGATGTCTTGATCTCCCCTGGCCTCCCCCTCTCTATCCCTCTGACCACTCCTCTCTCTTGGAGTGACCACTGCCTTCTCTCATGCCATCTCTCTCTCTTCCCCCCAAGCCAACCCCACCCCAACAGTGTCACTTACTTTCTCGGATATCGGACCTATGAAGCGTGTGTCTGCTGAGGCTTTCGCTGCCACCTTCTCTTCTCTTCTCCTCCTCCTCCTCCTCCTCCTCTGGCTGACTCGATGTTATGACTTGATGGTCGTAAAGATTATGAGGCCTCTGTCCACAAGTTCCACTCAGAAAGATGGAAATAACCTCCTGAGCGATCCTCGAGGCCACAGGTTTTTTGAGTGCTGAAGAACGCCAGGAACCAGGAACACCGGTGACCCCTCGACCGCTGTAAAGCAAGCAATGGGTCAGTACAATGGCAAACAATACACTGAATAGCAAGGTAACAAATATCAAGGGGCTTACCAATGGTCGGGGGGACGGGAAGAGCACAGATGAGAATGGAGGTGTTCCGTGTGGCTGCAGAGTGTAGCAAGCGGCAGCGGGTAGGCGTAGATTGTTGTAGAAATAGGCACTGCAAGACCTGTATGGAAAGGGTACTCCAAAAGGTAACAGAAGAGGAAATCCGAAAACAGTCCGTTAAGAGTTCCAAGGTCAAAAGCCAGCCAAGTTTGTCGAAACCAGGGGTAATTCAAAGGAATCCAAAAACACAGTTCAAAGGTCCTGAAACAGCAGAGCAAAACAGTATCCAAGGGCTTGACAGAGGAATCCAAGAAGAACAGACAGGAAGACGCCGAACAGTGCCTGATTGGGTCAGCGGTGAAGCACTGAATGAGCGTTCCTTCTCCGGTTTTAAAGGGGCCAAGGAGTGTCACATGACCCCGTCACGTGACTGATGTAGCACGTTTCCTTGTCACATGACCCAAGTTTTCAAAACTCTGCCGGGTCTTCCTGGGGGCGGGCGTGATGAAGCAAAGGAAAGGGCCGCCGTCTCCGTCGACTGTCTCCAAGATGCCAGGGCCGCTGCCAGCGTTGCAATGGGTGAGTATGACCATAGCGCGTTGGATGCCCTCGTGTGTTCTTGTTGTAGAGCCGCTGCCGTGCTGTTGAGGGAGTGAGGACATGAGGTTAGAAGGTGAAGACAGATCAAGACCTGAGATGGAGGGCTTAGTGGCTGCACGGGTATGGTGACCAGTGGATGGTGTAACACTCACATCCCGACACAACCCTGTCCCTTCTCTACTCTTCTATCTCTGACACTCTTGATGCTCTTGCCCCTGTCATGAGGACCGCTTGAAGTCCAAAGCCAAGTGCAATTCCTGGTATGACTCCGACCTAGCTACACTTAAACGTAAGTGTAGGGCGGCTGAGAGTAAATGGAAGGCTTCCTGCTCATCCTCTTACAAACTGGCCTGTCGTCTGCTCCAAAGGCAATACCGACTCTCTGTCCGCACTAAGAAGAGAGCCCACATTCAATCCCATGTCTCTGCGGCATTTAACAACTCTGCAGAACTCTTTAAGTTCTGCAAGGTGCTTGCCAACCCTGCAGCCATCTCCACACCTCCTCCTGCCTCCCAGGCTCTCTGCAGTGCCCTTACCTCGCACTTTATCTCAAAAACCCAGGACATCTTGTCCACCCTCTCCTCCCCTGCCCCCCTATTCCCTCTCAGTCAGTGCTTGTAGACCCCTCTTTAACAACCCCCCCACTGCCCTTTCCTTCCTTTCCTATTTTCTCTCCTGCCGAGGTTGCTAGACAAGTCCGATCTATGAAAGCCTCGTCAAAACAGGTTCATCCCTGCTCCTCTAAAACCATCAAGGACCACATTGACACCCTCGCTCCGGCCCTGGACGATTTTTGCAACCACTCCTTTGCCTCAGGATCCTTCCCCTCCCCTCTGAAGCACTCCCTTGTGCATCCTCTTTTCAAGAAAACCACAGCTGATCCTTTCTGTCTGGCTAACTATCGCCCAATTTCCATTACCCCCTTTCTGGGCAAACTCCTTGAAAAGCTGCCAATCTCTCAGCTTAACCTTCATTAAAATTCCGTTGGCTGCCTCCATGACCACCAGTCTGGCTTCAGAGCGGCCAGAAGCACAGAAACTGCTCTTCTGAACATCCGTGAAGATCTGCTCTCCAACCTGGACTCTAACATTCCCTCTGTCCTCATCCTTCTTGATCTCTCTTCTGCCTTCGACACGGTCAACCACACCATCCTGCTCAACCGTCTCCGCGATAACCTGGGCATCACTGATCAGGCTCTGGCCTGGCTGACCTCTTTCCTCTCTGATCGACCCTCCCAGGTCCAACTGGGGTCCTTCCTATCATCTATCTTCCTCTCTACCTGTGGGGTTCCCCAGGGGTCTAAACTCTCACCCTGGCTCTTCAACCAATACCTGGCAACTCTCGCCCACTGCATTGCCATTTCCTGCTCAAATTTCCAGTGCTATGCTGATGACACTCTAATTTTCCGGCTGCCCTCGGCCACCTCCTCTCCCTCTCTCATCTCTGACTGCCTAACTGCCATTCAAGATTGGTATGCCGCCAATGATCTTTGTCTGAATGCCAGCAGGACTGAGATCCTCCTCAACGGCACACCACCTCCATCCTTTTCCCTTACTCTCTGGCAGGCCTCCCTTGGCCCTCCTCCCAGAACCTCGGGGTCATCTTTGATTCCACACTTTCCTTCTCCGCCCATATCTCTGAGGTCTCTAATAAGTCAAACTTCCTACTGCACCTCCTCAGAGGTACTCTGCCTTTCTTCTGCTTCCCTCAGAAGCTCACTGTCTTCCAAGCTCTGGTTCTTTCTAAGTTGGACTATTGTAACAGCCTCTTTCTAAATCTACCCGCCTCTACTCTCTGACATCTGCAACTTATCCACAATAGGACTGCAAGACTTGTCCTTGGCCTCAAGCCCTGGGATTGTATCTCTCCAGCTCTGAAATCTCTCAATTGGCTCCCAGTGGATGCAAGGATTAAATTCAAAACCCTCTGCATTGTCCACAAGGCTTTCTGGGGCCTGGGTCCAAAATACCTTCAGCTATCCCTCCACAAATACCTCCTCTCTCAAGCTCTTCGCTCCTCTACCTCCAACTTCCTCCGAGTCAATCATTTTTCAAAGAAATGAGCTGGGGGTAGATCTCTATCTTCGTCTGGGGCCTCCCTCTGGAACAGCCTCCCTGCCACTCTAAAATTTGGAGAACCATCTCCGGTTCCGTTAGCACCTCAAGACCTTCCTCTTTGCTTCTGCCTTCGCTCCCTCTCTCCCCTGCTAATCTGCTCTCTTGTGCACCTGGCCACCCTCTGTCCCCTGGGCCCAGGTACCTGCTCACCCTGCCACCCTCCTGTACTGCCTCCTGGCCACCCCTTGCACTGGGGACTGTATCTGTACCTATTCATCCCCCACACCCATTTTCTCCTTTTTCTGCACTTATCAGACTTACTCAGTCTGCTGCCTTAAACACAGCACTTGCTACTTGCTTGGCTGCACTACCACTGTTTATTGCCTCCATTTTCTTTTTCCTTTTTATTTATTATTATTTATCTGCTCTCCTCTGCTCTGCACTTTCCACTCTCCTCCTTCCATGCACATTTCCCCCTTTTCCCTTTCCCATGCACTTGCGCGTTCTCAATGTCACTGTGCCTAGTAAAATCGTTTTTGTGTTTTGTTGTTCTCCCATGTTCCCCTCCCTTGCCTAGTCGCGCTCTGAAACACCTGTGTACGAGCGAGATACAAATAAAATATCATATCATACCAATGGTTTTTCGCAAGTCTTCCCACGTTTAACAGTGTTGCATTTGATTATTTTGGAAATGTCGAACAGGCAGCAGTCAAAGACAATGTATTTGGGTTCTCTCAAAAACCACTCGTCCACCAATGCAGCATGTTCGGATTAAAAGGTGGCAGTAACTTCCTCCTTCCTTCCCATGTTGTAGTAAGGGTCTTAGCCCATGCTGTCTATCATTTCAGAGGATGACTCGGTCGTTTAAAAATGAAGTATTTCATGAGGCTGAGACAAAATAGGGAAAAGTATCTCCGTATATAGCACCCATCCTAAAATGGCATTGAATGGGTAAGTGGATCCACAGGGAATGATGCCTCATGTGTGGGGTCTGACAGTTGAGGAGGACATTGTGTGGAGTAGCAATGATCCATCATTACTTTCCATTAATTTTCATGGCTCGTTCGTGATTGTCAGCTCAAATTCCTGCCACTGCTCATGGGCATTCTCCATCTGCACATTGGGACATGTATTTGAAATCTCCAATAAAAGTTCCTTCCCAAGTCACTGCAGTTTGACAAGCAGCATTCCTGGTTTTTGGTCTAGTCTGAGTCTTCTGATTCTTCTTTTTTCTTGGTGGCTAGTAAAAGTAAAAAAAAAAAATGTGCCACTTCTCAATTTAAAGGATAAAAATATGTAAATTCCAAACTGACAATGAAAGTAAAATATCACTTAAAAAATGATCTACACATACTCTCGATTTTTTGATGCACTGAGAAACAGTCAATGTTTGTTTTGTTTGTTTTATTCGTATTTATATAGCGCACATCAGTCCGAGGACATTGTGGCACTTGTTATAGTGTACAGCTTAGTTACATAGCATGAGCAACAATATATATATATACAGGTTACAATATAGTTATATTACATTTCTGATTATATTACAATATACAATATGCAAGGCTGGAGTAGGGGGGAAATTGCAGTGCTAGTTGAGGAGGGTGGTCTTGAGGTTGTTGTGGAAGACAGTGTAGAAGATGCCTAGACTTCCTGCTGTGGCTCTCTTGATGTGTGGAATGTGTAGTTGGTTGGTGTACTGCGTTCTGGTGGGGCGAGAGGAGGTGGATCTCAATAGTGATTCAGATAGGTAAGTGGGAGCTGTTTTGTTGATGCATTTGTGTGTGATGGTGAGGATTTTTAGAGTGATACAGTCTTTGACCTGAAGCCATCGTGCAGAGCGTCTGGCTTGGGATATATGGTCTCTTCTGAGGATGCTCACGGCGGCTCTGATGGCGTTGTTTTGTGTAGTTTGCAGTTTGTGAATGTTCTTAGCAGAGGTGCCGGCGAGAAGAGCATCGCAGTCATCGAGTTTTGTGCCTATAGTGGCTCTAGCTATGGCTAGGTGGTTCGGGGCGGATTGGTAGGGTTTAATGGCATTGATGAGTTTAGTGCTGAAAGCTGATGCCGAGGCGATGGCGCTGACTTGTTTGTTCATAGATAAGTTGGCGTCAATGTGCACACCTAGTGTCTTAACGGATGATGATACGGAGATGGTTGAGTTGTCTATGTTGAAGTTTGGGGACTGAGCTTCTTTAACGTACTGTTCTGCCCAAGGATGAGAATTTCAGTCTTCTCCCCATTCAGACAGAGGCCATTGATTGCCATCCATGCTTGGATGGTAGCATAGATGTTGTGAAGGGTAGTGGCGTCTTGGAGATAGAGTCCAGTTAGAGGTATGAGAACTTGAGTGCCGTCAGCATAGTTGGTATATGCAACACCTAAGGAGTCGAGTAGGTCAAAGAGGGGTTTAGTAAAGAGGTTGCAGAGGGTGGGGGTTGTGCATGAACCTTGGGGGACCCCGCAGTGTATAGTAGTCGGATCTGCGTTAGCTTTGTCAGAATAGACCTTCATGGCTCTACCTTCGAGGAAGGAGGTGATCCTGGTTGCTGCTTGTTTAGAGAAGTGGGCCGCGTGAGTGAGGTGGGTGGGAAGTGTTTGGTGATCTACTAGATCAAATGCTGCTGATAGATCGAGAAGGAGGAGTAGGACAGGTTTGCCTTTGTCCATGATCTCTGAGATTTGATTATTTAGGTCTAATAAGGCAGATTCCGTTCCATGCCCGACACAGAATCCAGATTGCCTTTTGCCTAGAATGGCGTTCGCTTCAATGTATGATTGGATCTGGTTGTGAGCTGCTTTATCCAGGATTTGCAAGAGGAAAGGGACTGTCATTATCGGTCTGTAGTTGTTAGGTTGTGTTGGGTCTAGTGTGGCCTTTTTTAGAAGTGACCGAACCCAGGCTTCTTTGAGATTATTAGGGACAATTCCTTTTTGGAATGATGCGTTAATGAAGGCAGTGATCACGGGTGCTAGTAGGTTGGCGCAGTCCTTGATGATCTTGGGAGGGCAGATGTCTGCTTTGCAGAGTGATGATTTGAGTGATGGTTTGAGCGTTTCTGTGCCCATCTAATTTCCAATTTACAAGAGTAGCATTACAATCATTAAAAATTCGGTAAACATTAGAAAGTACATTAAACACTGCACTTCTCATTTCAACATGCATTATAAAATATTATATGGCAACTGCAGGAAATTAATACAGATACAATTTGAATTTGACATGTATTTTATTGTTTGCTTGTTAGGCGCTTATACAATACTAAATACTGTTTCAAGTCACCCACGGGGCAGCGAGGTGGCAGGAGTGGGAAATACATTAAAATACATTAAAAAAGCAATATATAAGAGCACTGGGGGGAAGAGGGAAATAGCATGAACCTACTATGCCTTGTGAGTATTGGGGGTTAGTGCTTTAGAGTCTGAGCCCGCGGGTGAGCCACAGATGAAGTGCTAGGAATGTTGAGTGCTACACGGCCAGGAGCCATGAGGGGTATAAGTACAAGCCACCAGGGCGCAGGGTGTAAGTGCAAGTGCAGATAGACAGGAGCTGGGCCCATTAGGTGCGGGAGGTCAGGGCCCTGAGGATGCATAAGGGCCCAGGACACCAATCGCAGCCACTGTGGCATTAGCAGGGGAGAGAAGAAGGTCTCTAGCGACACCAAAACATTAGGAATCGATCTGATTGCTGTCCCAGGATGCAGGAGAGACAGGGAGAGGATAGGCGACGGAAGGCAGAAACTAATTGAAAAGCAGGGTCTTGAGCTCTTTTTTGAAAGCGCTCAAGGAAGATGAATTTCTTAAGTGTGTTGGCAGAGCATTCCAGAGCGTAGGAGCCACACAAAAGAATGCTCCCACCTGGGCTTTCTTAGTTTTGCATCTAGGCTGAAAGGGGAGATTTTGATTATTAGATCGTAGGTTTCTATGAGAAGGTTTTTCCCTAATATGTGCTTTTGTAGATATGGGGGCATGGTTCCCATACGGCACTTACAGGTGATAACCAGAAGTCTAAAAGAAATACGAGCCTCCACAGGGAACCAGTGCAGAGCCCGTTGTGCTTCCGTCACATGGGAGTGAACGGAGAGACCTGCTACAACTCTCACTGCTCCATTCTAGACTACCTGAAGTCTACTGATCGTAGCTTTGCTGGCCCCTGCCAGTAGACTACAGTAGTAGTCTAATTTAGAGCCTATTATGGCTCGTGCAATTGCCTCCACGTTCTGTTGGGAGATGAAAGGTCTCAAACGAGCCAGCAATTTGATGTAGTAGGATGCGGATGCGACCGTGCTACCCACATAGGCCTTCATGTTTAATGACTGGTCCAGTACCGCTCCCAAGATTTTTAATTTCGGGAGGGTTGAAATTTGAACGTCCCCCAACTGGAAATGTTTATATGCAGGGTCAATTTTGGCTAGGATACCCTCAGAACCCACTACCATGAGTTCAGTCTTTCCCCGGTTGACGGCCAGATTGTTTTGCATCATCCAGTACTCAATGATGGAGAATATTCGATTGAGTTTGATTTCATCCAGATCATGCTGTCCAGTGAGCGGAATGACACATTGCGCGCCATTTGCGTAATTAGAAAACAGTACCCCCTCTTGTGCAAGATGTGCAAAGAAGGGAACCATAAAGATGTTGTAAATGCAAGGTGAAAGGCTGGCTTCCTGCAGAACTCCAAAGAGCACCGGTATGGCAGGCGCCTTACAAGCACAAGAAAAATATAGTAATCTAACCATTCCCCTTCTATGTGTTCCCACGATACTTAAAAGATGACTGGCCTTTACAGTATCATCCTAGTAATGAGAAAAGTAAAATGAAAAACGAATTAGAAAGGCATACCTGCATATTACAGTTGTAGCATCGATTAAACACATACTTTTAAAACAAACAATGTTAAAATGTCATCTGTACATTTTAAACCTGTTGAAATTATTGGAATAACACAATTGATACCTGTTGTATATCACTAGTGTTATAGGGACCAGATGTCAGAGTAAGCACAACAGTCTTCTCCTGTACATCAAAGATAAAATCTGGTAAGAACACAATAAATATGCATGAGTTAAAAGATCTTGTTGAGTTCACATGGTCTAAGTGGTGAGTATAGTAACAGTTTTATATAGTTCATTTTAATGAGGACTCGAGAAAAGAACGACTGCAAACACACCTTTTCATAAAAGCATAACTGCTCACCTTAAACCATGTCAGTTGCATCCCACAGCACTGCAGATATGTTTTCATATTTTTCACATGGAAGACGCAACCAAATTGCACAGTCAATTCAATCAAAATACCACTTGGTCTAATAAATGTGGCAAAATACTTGGGAAGCAAATCTATACACCGGTCACATTATCTGTCCCCATTGATCAAGTTAAGAGGGTAGATATGTGCAATCATGGCATGACATAGCATGACATGACGACCGGTCTTCCTCTATAGGAGACCGGTTGTCTCCTGTAGAGGGAGTATTGGTAATAAGATATATAGACTAATTTGTTTTACCATTTTCAAAGTTGTAACTATAATAAAGCCCCAACTTTGTTTTTGTTCCATTCTACATTAAACAAAAATAAGTACACACATTGTGAGGAACCAGAACGCGTCTCATCCGCTAGTCCCTGGGTATCTCTCTCTCATGTGGCCAGGGCAGGCCATCGTCTTTGGATCCAGACCCTGGGGATGGACCATTGCGGGAGGATCACCAGGGTGAGGGGTCTGTGGGAGTGGGAGTGGGGACACCGGATGGAGAGACGTGGTATCCCTCCCCCTGTAACACCTTTACCCCATCCTACCAGGTAGCATACCTGGGAACTTTACTCCCCACTTTCCCTTCACAAACACTTCCACACGGATACCTCGCTCTGGGAGAAAACAGACTCTCACCTGAGCAGTGTACCTGGCATGTTCCGCTACTATGTTTAGGCAAAGTCAGGCAGTTACTGACAATCAGTAAAAAGATAGAGGATTCAACTTGGGAACCCTCCCGTCCCCTGCACACTTTCAAATGTTTGGATTAATCCAATACAGTTGTTCAAATTGAGTTATAGGCATTGTATATATTTTTGTTTCTAACAAATATGGTCAGACACAGAAGTGTGAGATAAACAAATATATATTTATAGCCAATCTATATTATTTTCAGCAAGAATTATAGTTCAGAGAGAAATTATTTACAGTGCATAGAAACAAAATGGAATCAATAGATGAAGCTCAAATTGAGGAAAAATTGAGTCCAAATTAAATAGCCAAGCGTTTCGAGGAAGTTCTCCTCTTCTTCATAAGGCCAAACTTGGACTCTTAATGTAAAAGGAAAAACACAAATTCAGTAAAGAAAATATTGTATTACAACGCATATTATGACATGTTACAACTAATGTCACCAAATTTTCTAAATTGTAAAATTGAATGTTATGAACAATCTATGAATTGTGCCTACAATATTTTCTTTACTGAATTTGTGTTTTTCCTGTATATAATTTAATCCAAACATTTGAAAGTGTGCAGGGGACGGGAGGGTTCCCAAGTTGAATCCTCTTTCTTTTTACTGTTTATTGTCGGGGTCTTGTGCCATGACCCCAGTTCCTCCCCCACACCTAAAAATGTATTTAAAATAATCCTCGAATTTCTTTACTAAACTTACCATAGGTGTGCACTTCTATCTAAACCGTTTGCAGTTACTGACAATCGCTCTCACTGAAATTCCATTAAACCTCCCCACACAGATAAAAGGTGGAGCACGAGAGCACACTCTGAGCGAGGCAAAGCACACAAAGGAACAGCAGTTTTCAGTCAGCAATTTAACGAAAGGAGAAAGACAATAAACCAAGAAGGGTTTGCAAGGAGGGAAATTCATTGACCTTTTCGGCAAGAAACTGTTACTTTCACGAAACCTTCGAAGCAGAAAGCATAAAGCCAGGCAACCAGACTGAAGAATCCTGCATTGTGTGTCAGAGATACCGAAGGCCCTCCTGCGTAACCGACCAGGTGGGGAGGAGCAGCAGGCGCCAGGGTATCGTCCTTCGCTCCAAGAACAAAAAAGCATCATAGAGATCAACACATCTGATTGAAGTGAAGGTTGCAAGCGGGAACATTGTATAATGAGCACTGGAACACACATTGTGTGATGAAAGACGCGAGTAAAGCTAAACTGCTGATGAATGTATGAACTTGAGAAGGAAGGATACAATACCGTTAACAGAGTGGGCCGGCACCGTGAGTGTGCTCAATGAAAGGTCTCTGTAAGGTATCTCACCAAGAGAAATGAAAGCCAGAAGATTGATGAGACTATTGTGTGAAGTGTGTGAAGTGAATCGAAGTGGTCCTGCGATGGTTTTAGCAAAACCCATTGCACATTCGAAAGTTTTCAATTTTGATATCCAGAGGATCCGAGCCCGAATGAGGGAGATCCATGGTCCGAGCCCGAAGGATGGAGACCAAGACTAATCATTGTGGTAAAAAGGGGGCCAAGCCTGAAGGAGGGAGAACCATGATAAATACTGGAAGAGAGAACTTGTGCATGAGAAGACCCTAATAGAAATGGAACTTTGATATTTGTTTGTTACAACAGGCCCTCTGCAGTAAGATACTATTAATGGAAAAGAGACTTTGGCAGAAGGCCCTGATATTTATGCTTTGAACTGTGTCCTCGTGACAGAGAAGCCAGAGTGTGTGCGAAGCTCAAATGTGCCACCTTGTCCCATGCTGACAATGTGGGGAAGGGAAGCCAACTGCTTAACCGTCCTGACATATCACTTCTTGAACACTTTTCTTTGTTGCATACATTATTGCCCTGTTAGGGAGAATTTTCTACTAAGGGTAATTTCCCTTACCTATACAGTCCCCCAGCAACTTTGCTGGATTTGAAGGGTTTATTTGTTCTCCTGCTAATAGTGAGACAATTTTTTCCGACTCTTAGACAGATTGCTTGGGTGTGTTTTAGGCTATCTTGTGTGCTTATGGTCTATGGGGTTTTTCTCAGCCTCATAGGAATCATCTTTTAACATGTGCGTTACACAGCACCCTCGGTGCAGTACCACAGGGGTGTCGTAGCCACCCCCAAACATAGACTCCATACCCTGGGACTGACTACTGTCTCCCAGGGCATGTAAAGTCCCCATTGACTTTACTAGTCAATAATTATGAACTAAACCAGTACAACCCATCTTACTATGGAAGTAGTGGAAAGGGTTAATAGTTTTTCCCTAGTGTACAGTCCCTCTCTCCAAAGTTTATGGCTGGTGGAAGTGGTTACTACCGTAAATATTCGACCGCAAATATTTCATTATGGGATTTTTCCATTGTTAGAGGCTACCACTTTTACTGACAGCCTCTAACATACCGCCGGTTTATTTTAATATGAACTTTACTCTGGTAGGTTTTTATCACCAGAACTTTAATGATATTTCTTTCTCCTGTCTTTCTCTGAAATCCTAACCCAGGTCGGGGATCCTTTGTTCGTCCTTATGGCGGGCTTCTGCACAGAAACCCTCCTTTCGGTGCCACTGACTCTGGGGTAGACAGGATGTGTGGGAGGGGGAATAGGCACCTTGGACAGGGTTACCTAGGCAACCCAAGTCGCACTCTGCCCTGATAGGTTGGGGGTTATCCCGCCAGGATAGCCACCCCACTGTGTGAGTGACAGCTAGGCTGTATGAATGGGGGTCTTGCTGCATAAAACCAGGGTCCTGATGACTGGAGGACAAGACGTTGCCACTGGAACTAAGAAGCCAAAGAGGAGAGAAGCCAAAGACATCTGCAACGACTGAACTACCGGTGAAGCCCTGCTGCAGATCCTCACCACTTTTCTCCAACGACTCGAGAAGATCTTCACCTGCAAGAGTCTTCTTCCCTTGAGCTGGTGTGGCCAACCAGTTCGCCAATCGCCTTCCAGGACCTGCCTTGGTCGAATCGCCAGTGCCAAGCACTTGGAGACTGGATAGCCAGGCACCCGTCCACCACGACCACGATTTAAAGGAGCGTACCTTTTATTCCGTTTTGGCAGCACCGTGGCTGGTTTCATCCCTGGGAACTGCAAAGTACATTATTCCGCCAGGCCTCCCGTTTTTTGGGTATTGCTAAAGGTGTTTTAAATCCTTTACTTACCTTCTGGGCTGGCCGCCTTTTTGTCTAACATTATCTTTCTACGTCCTGCAACCGCCTTTTCAATCGTTTAACAAAGACTTGACTGCAGCTACTAGAACATTTTGAACCTAGGCACTTTGCCTTGTACCACTGACTCTGGCACAAGCCTCTTGACTCTGGCTAAATTTGTTACAACTACCTTCTCTAGATTGTTTCTCTCCAAGAAATGTGTTGGTGCACCTAAAACTCTTATAACCACCTTTCCTTCCCCTTTATATATTGCTGAAGTGCCATTTTGCTTGGTTTTCACCAAAGTACTGTTGATGCTATAGTGCTGCCTTGCTTTACTTGTTCACAATCCAATTGGGAAGTGTTGCTGGTGTGTTTTAGGAGTCTAAACCTGTATAGCTTGTTCTTTCCCTCACTCTGAAGATATTGTTAGAGTGCCATTTCTGCTTAGTTAACACTGTGTCGTTTTGCTCAGTTTTCACTCTTGCTCAAACTTGTCTACAATTTAAATAGGGAGTTGTGTATACTTTTCCTGACTGTTCTAACTTACTTTAAGAATAGCGATTTGTGTGTGAACATCAGAGTGTGTAAAATAAATATATATTCTTTTTGATACAAAGTTTGGTCAGAGTTTCCTTGTTCCATAGTATGGTAGTCCTATTGTGTAAACCCTGAATACTGCTCATCTCCCTCTTGATATAAGTCTGACTGCTTAGCCACAGCTATCAACTAAATCTTTGTGGCACAGACTGATACCAAACGGGATTTATTGCATACACCTGTAGTCTTAATCTTCTGTAGTGCTCCCTAAGGGAACTGCACAGGATTCTGCCTAACATGCCCCACACTCTTTTGTATGTAGAAGTAAGGATTGGCAATACGTTTATTCGTTTAGGCCCTTTTATTCTGACATAGACTCGACTAGGACTGCGTTATTATTATTTCATGGTCGTAGCTTGCTCCCATCCTTAGATTTAGGTTAGATAGGCATTCAACCAACGCATTGAAGTTCAATAAACAACCTTGAACGGAGACCACTTGTGTCTGTCTTCACTGTTTGATTCCATGCCTTCCTTACAACATGTAGTTATTAATCAATAAAAATAACTTTTGACAGACAACCGACTGAATCAAATATTGCTTTTGGACATGTATATAGCAGAAATAAAGATAATTGCTTCCAATATAGCACATAATGCAGCATTCAATGACAGTCAGCATACACACTATTGTAAAAAGATAAGAAGCATACATGAAAGACAAGCTAGCTGTCTGTAGATTTTGGTAAACTTGTACAAGTTGAAGATCCTGTTGAAAATGAATGTCAATAAACGAATTCAATGGACAAAAATAGTATCTGTAGCACATGGACATTTAAAAACAAAATGTTTCAATCACTATGCAAAACATATATGTTACGGAGGGTCGGTCGAAGTGTCTGCCATCTCTACTAAAATACCTGGGTACACTTCCATCAGCTGTATCTACTAATGAAAATTGGTAAAATTGCTACACTCTGAAAACAAAATGACGGTACCAGGAGTCTTTGCATGGCTGAAATTCAGACTTCCTAAAACAATAAAGGAAGCCATTTGTGTCCACACCAGAAGTTCTAAAATAAAATCTGAAAAGAAATGTTTTATTTCAAAGTATGTAACAGATGTACAAAATAATACATTTGAAAGCTACAACAGAACATATAAAATAATATGTTTGTTATACAGCTAAATTAAAATAGGAATACATAAAAAATAACAGATCTATATATACATTTAGAATGGAGAGCAGCATCAAACTATAATATATGAAGTTACTAAATTAGAAAAAAATATGAATGAAAACTCAATATACTGTGACAGAGTGGTCCTGTCACAAACAATCACGCTGACTCTTAAAGAAAGTCAAAGGGTGTTTATTGAAATAAAAGTGGTTGGAATGGCTTTCAATCTCGAGTTCTTTAGACCTACTAGGATCTTTGTGGGGTTGGCGCTAGGGCTGGCCCTTTTCTCTCTCATCTGCTCCAGGCTTCATTCCCACCTTCCTAGCCCACATGTCCCTACGGGCTGTTAGGGGTTATTGTTCCTAGTTTTACTATCTGTCTTTTCTTCTCTCTGAGCTTCAGGTGTGTTCCCTAAGTCGTCAGCTGTCTCACTCTTAAGGGATCTTCTGACTCTCCCTTACCTGTTCCCGCGTAGTATTCTCAGGGAGTAATGAGGGGTGCTTTCATTCACCCAGTGTCATGCTCGCATCTCTCACAGTACTCTTGTACTAGTCCCTGATCCCGTTTAATTCATCCTCCCTCCTCTCCTTTAATTACCCACGGTCTCTCACTCTGCCTTTACACCTCCACCCTCCGATCTTGCTTCCCTTTCCACTCCTGATCTTTCTCACATCTCAAGCTCTGTTTTTTCTCTATGCCAATAGATACTCCTGTTCTCCCACTCACTGTCACTCTCTTCCCACTCTCCCTCTACTACTGGTCCTATTCCGTTACTACCACCGTCCCTATACTACCTTTTACTTCTCCAAGACACTCAGGGATGAATGCCCTACTCACCCATCTACTATCGACTACCACTCAACCACTTATTTACTTCACTCGTTACTCCCTCCACCTACTATCTTTACTCCCAACTACTATCTCCATCACTACTACTACCCCACTCCACTACTCCTACTCTACTACTCACAGTGCACTTATTATTTATTCTGTTCTCTCCTCTGTTCCGCACTTTCCACTTCTCCCCCCTCCTTGCACTTTCCCCCTTATCCCTTTTCCATGCACTTGCATGCCTAGTAAGATCGTTGTTTGTCCTCCCTTGTTCCCCTCCCTTTGCTTGGCCGCGCTTTGAACCACTTGTTTATGAGTGCAATATAAATCAAATATTATATCATATAACACACTCTCACCTCTCTCACAAAACCACTTCACAGACCCCCTCCTTATAGCCTCTTCGCTCCTTTCTCTCTCGCCTCCACTGGTCTCTTGCATGTCCTCCACCACCTCCTGTCCTCACCCTACTAACCCACAATTACACATTCACCCATCTTTTTATATACCCCACCCCCTCCCAGGATTAGATACTCACCCTGTCCAATCCCATACCTGACTCTCGGGGGTGTGACAGGGGAATGCCTTGGGAGGGCTTAATAGAGCTAGTAAGCCTGCCCCTTTCCAACATGGACCCTGCTGACTTTCTCACATGGAGCCTATACCGGCTCCCCAGGACCAACTGTTCTCCCAAGCTTCGCTGAAGGCTTTTCCCCTTTTCAAAACTCCATAGTGGTTTAGTGAGGCCCTGATTGATATAGCCTTTGCCCTTTTGGAACAATCCCTGGTGGGCTAGGGGCCAATTTATTCTTCTTCTGACGGCAACCAGTGTTAATCTGGACGCCGCTCCCCCTCCTGCATGGTTACTGTGTTGCGTCTCTTCCTGGTGTTGCGGGAGTTGCTGCACCCCTTGGTTCATGGCATTCCGTCTCTGCATCCTCCGATGAGAGGCTTCCAGTGTTGTGCCGCATTGTGCCGCACACGGTATCCCTGTGAATATTGGCAGATGATTGTTTTTGCCGGTGTGTCGTCCTGCTGCTGCTGGCTTATTACTCTACTGTGGCACCACCATCGGTACAGGTAAGGGGGGGGTGGTCAGGGAGCCTGCAACATTCTGGCACCCCCTTTTTGACAGGGCCTGTTCGCCGGCCCTGTCACAATACGTGTCGTTAGAAAAAGTATGTAGTGATTTTGCAACAAAAACAAATGGATGGGTGATGATAATTTTAGTAGTCGAAAGCAGAGGTGGCCTTGCTAAAGTCCCCTTTATATACTGGGATAAGGGGCTGTATATATGAAATGGGAATACAGGAAGGACTGCCCTTTTAATTATGTTGGATGTTTTTTCTTTCAATGCTGTGAATACATTCATGGGTTATGCCAATATGCTATGTCTACATTTTGAAATGGGGGCAGGAGTGTGGTAGCTAAACAGCACCCATGACCGTGGGCCCACCACCATTGTCAAAGCAGGGAGCAAAGTGACACTTGCCTTTGATAAGAGGGGGGGGGGGTGAAGTCAGCATAAAAGGTCTACGCTTGCCTGCGGGACTGCTCTCATGTGCTGATTCCCTGGCGTAGCCTTCAAAGCAAAAGCTGTTGACACTGTGTCTGGCATGGGCAGGGGCAAAGTGACACTTGCCTTTGGTAAGTGAGGGCAGATCTGAGATGAGGATGAAGTCAGCAGAAAAGGTCTAGTCCCGCCTGCGAGAGGGCTCACATATGATTGCTCCCTGGACATAGCATGCACAGCAAAAGCTGTTGACACTATGTCTGTTGGAGCCATTTGGCCAACTGTCATCTGATGCTGGACTCCTTTGTGTTGCACATTATGTTCGTCATCAGCTCCATCCATGACCCTGTGCCCACCTAGTTCCATTTTGAGAGCAGAGGCAGGGTGGCACTTGCCTTTGATAAGAGGGCGGATGAGGATGAAATGAGCGGAAAAGTCACATAAGTCATTTGGCATAAGGAGCTTAGAAAAAACAGGTTTATAGACCTCTTACGTTAAATGTCCTCTGTGGAACATATTTTAAATTCGTGCCTTCCTAGGTTATCACCGGAGCAATGGTGCACCTTCTCTGCATTTACTTCAATGCACTTCATGGTCTAAAACAAAACGTCAGTTGAGCACATGCACACATAGTTTTAAAGTATGCTCATTGTAATGTGACCGTATATTTTTACAGGGCAACATTGTATAGTATTGGGAGGAGGGCGGTGAGCCCCACTACAATATTAATATTATTACATTGCAGATGGTGAAGTTACAGTACATTCAAGGTGGAAGCCAGAAATAATACTCACACACAGGTAGTGTGACGAATCCCAGGATGTCGTCACTGCTTCCATAGGGAGGAGCCCCTTCCCATGAGACCAGGGAGGTGAGGTCGCTACCCGATAGTCCCCCTGGAAGTGGTACTCAGCGGGTGGATGTCATGAGAGGGAAAGCCCCCTATGGACCAGTGATGACTATTGTGGGAGAATGTGGTATCTGCCTAACAACTACACCTCTCCTTCACCCCCACTCTCTCCTTCTATACCCTCCTATCCTGTGTATTTCTATAAGACCCAACAGGTAGAAAAAACTGATACGAGGGAGAATAGAGGTAGCACTGATGAAGAACCAAACCATGAAACTGACGAGGAAGAGGTGCGGATCTGCAGGGATCACTCAGGTGAACCTTCATGAACGACATCGGACTCACCTGAGTGTCAGATCCTCCCAGGAAGGTCGAGAAGCACAGTGTCCAGGGCACACACCAAATGAACCGAAAGGCTGGCGGGGGAGAACGCTGACAGCACAGTACTGCAGGACCACAGAGTCCAGTTGGGAGAAACATGCCAAACAGGGTCAGAAGTTGCAGAGCCGATGCGCCAAGCTGAGAAAAGCCCCAGAGCACCAGCAAGCGGCCGACCGGAGGGATGCAGTTAATACCCTAAAGATATTTGGGTGGCTGACCCTAGTGGGTCTTCAGAGGGTACAGGGAACCCTAAAGTCAACAGTGCATGGAAACTGGGGAAAAGAGGATAACCCCTATGGGATATTGAGAGAAACATTACCAAGACACTATAACAACGAGAATAGGGTCTGGGCCTTTAGAGGAAAATTACATATCGTGTAGCATGGGTACCTAATATTCTTTCCGGCAGTACGTGGAGGCAAGACAACTCAGGGCTGTCAAATAAGAGGAGAATGTGAAGAATACTGTGAGAGTAATTCCTTCGAATGCAGTGCTGCAAAGGGGAGTAAACAAAGTCTGCATTTGAGGTTACAAAACCGTGCAGATAACTGAGAATAATACATATGAAGATAGAACTTGGTAGGCAAGTAAACCAAGTCTTCATGTGAGATTAATAGACCATGAAGAGAACTGTGGGAGTAATACATATGAACACAGAACTTAACAGGCGGGTAAACCAAGTCTGTATTTGAGATGTAGTGCCTGGTAGAAGGGAACCTGGTCTGACAACTAGGAGACCCACCACAGTTTTGAGAAGCATCCAAACCACTCTTCTTCATCAAGGTGCCTGTTAGAACGAAACCAGGTCTGCCAATCAGGTTCAGGAACCCACCACAGTTTGAAGGACCATCCAAACCACTCTTCCTCATTTCAGTACCTGGGAGAAGGGAACCAGGTCTGCCA
The DNA here is from genome assembly GCF_040938575.1 of Ambystoma mexicanum. NCBI lineage: Eukaryota > Metazoa > Chordata > Amphibia > Caudata > Ambystomatidae > Ambystoma > Ambystoma mexicanum. The sequence continues at coordinate 343,709,848 of NC_090923.1, read as the reverse complement.
ACCAGGGTCTTGGACCCCAGAGCGGATGCCTGAGAAATGGAGAAACCCACACCCCACCAATTGTTGAACTGTGTTATAAACCTGAGGACAGCTGGGTAAGGAAGACATTCCTTGAGCACTTGAGACTGTACTTTGAGAACTTTCAATACCAAGAACTGCCTTTTTGTCCAGGGGAAAGGAGTCATTCCTCTGGACTAGGAAGATATCCTTACTTTATTTTAGTTTAGCATAGAGTGTGAGGGACAGAGCTAGGATTCGGACATAGGACGTGTGGGCTCTTGCTTTTGACATCCTGACTGTGACATTAGTAATGTTGGTTGAGGAAGGGAAATCCCTCTTAGAACTAGGGCAAGATGGGCTTTTCTTTTCATTTTCTCACTTGAATAAAAGTTAATCCCAACCACAATGACTCCTCCCTCTCAGGGTCTTACTTCTGCACCCTTACAGTAGTCTGATAGAACTGACTGAAAGAACCGGGGTGTGAACCCTGTGGCAAATCTCCAGAGATGGTCCCTTCTCCCCTATGGGGAGACCCGTCCCATGAGGCCAGGGCGGTGAGGCCGCTACCCAACAATCCACCCCCATGGGGAGGATCGCATAGGGAGGGATTCCCTCTATGGGATCAGGGACAACCTGGAGAGAACATGGTATCCTGTCACATCTCTATCCCTGCCCTACCATTCCAAAACCCTCCCTGTGACCTTCTCCCTAATGTTGCCATGTACCTGTGTCATTCTTGTAGTGTGGAAAGTGTTGGACGAGGAAGACTGTGGACTCCTTAGAGGTAGAGTAAGGCCTGCGAATACTGAGATGAAGAAGAGTTATACGATTATGAAAAATTCCTCTTCAATCTATAGCATGCGCTCTAGTCTTTCTGCCTCCCCTATTGGTCAAAAACAAACTGAAATAGAATAGGGATTTTCAAATCGAGAGCCTGATCCTCTCTCGAGGAACTGGGAAGCGGCACACCACATGAGAGAGAGTAGCCGGGAAGTATGAAGAGGCGAGCAAGACGCTGCTTACCAGACAAATCCTGGGCTCGATTTCTGCAGCACCAAGATACCAGCCCATCTTGGTGATAGAAGGACGCGGGAAGAAGAAGCTCTGCGAACTGAAGAACTGAACAAATCCAGAGCCCTGATGAAGCCGGCAGAGATGCTGAATGGTCCCGCAATAGCTGTGTAGGAACCTGCTAGGACGGAACCCTGGCGCACCACAATTTAAAGTACACAGGTTACTGACGGGGTCAGAGGGACTGGAAGAACCAAGAGAAAAGCAAACGGGCGAAGAAATCTGGGAATCAGAGGTCAGGGACCTAAGAGACATTAAAGGGGTCTATGACCCGAAGATACTGTTTCAAGTAAAATGGGTCAGGGACCCAGGAACAGTATTTCAGCACAGGCAATACAAGTGGGTCTGGGACCCGAGGGAACTAGAAGGGCAATGCCAATATAAGCAGGTCAGGGACCAGTGCAAACCACAAGTGCAAAGCAAATACAAGTAGGTCGGGGACCCGAGCAAAACAAGGCAGAGAAGCCAACATGAAAGCGTCTGGGACCCTGATAATAACAGGGAGAGAAAGAAACCATTGTATGTTTGTTAGGAGAGTAAACCAAGCAGGCAAGGCACATTGCTGCAAGTCTGGGACTCACACCCATATGAGAGTCGGAGAATAAGAGGGTCTGGGACCCTGAAAGTAAACGTGACAAACAAGAAAGGAATATATGCTTGGCAGGAGAGTACACCAAGCTGGTATAACATACCAGTTGCAAGTCTGGGACTCGTACCCATATGAAGGTCTCAGAATAAGGTGAAGCTCGTGCTAGAAACCACGGGGTCTGGGACCCATGGAGTTAAAAAAGGAAGATAGTAAGACTGTGGTTTTCATTAAGAGTTTGCCGGTATCCTGCCGGAAATACCGGCAAACTACTCTTACTGTCTCTGCTGTCCGATATCCTGGTATTGAAGGCAAGTCCCTGAACGCTCACACCAGAGAGAATACAACTTGCTAGGGAAGAAAGGCCAAAGTCGTTCTTGTAAGGATAACAAGTTTGATTCTCACACACAGATCAGAGCAACAGCAAAGAACTCTGCTGCTAAGAACGTTCTGCCGAAAGAAGGTACACACTGAGGCTAAAAAGGAGACACATCCTCATAGTGATGCAATACATATAGTAAAACCCCACACGGCTGGTTGGTGTGCGCCTATACAGGATCCGCCTGCCCCATAAGGGATGCCATTCAGGCCATTCTGTGATATTGGTTGCCATGCGGATCATGATGGGTCCTTTGGCCCACACATGCACTGCCTGGGAGGGGGGGTTGTTAATTGGTCCTTTGGCCCACACATGCACTGCCTGGGGGTGTGGGGGGGTTGTTAATGGGTCCTTTGGCCCACACATGCACTGCCTGGGGGGGGTTGTTAATGGGTCCTTTGGCCCACACATGCACTGCCTGGGGGGTCGGGGGGTGTTAATGGGTCCTTTGGCCCACACATGCACTGCCTGGGGGGGAGGGGTTGTTAATGGGTCCTTTGGCCCACACATGCACTGCCTGGGGGGGGGGGTTGTTAATGGGTCCTTTGGCCCAGTACTCACAACTGCATATTTAAATGTGGCATTCATGTTTGGGCACTTACCGGCATCTGCAGGTGGGTTCACTCCTGCCTCAGCCTCCCCGATCCCATGGATTCCCTCTAGGTGGAGGACGCTGCTGCAACGCTCCTCCCATGCTTGCAGCCTCAGTGGGGAAGGGGGTCCTCCGCCTGTCCCACTGCTGCGTTGGCGGTGCGTGGAAATGAGGTTGCGCACCCTCAGCCTCAGGTCGTCCCACCGCTTGTGGCAGTCCTTCACGCTCCTCACTGCCACGCCCACAGCGGTGCACTTGCGTGCAGCTCCGGCCCACACCTCCTTCCTCCGCTGCTGTGTGGCACGCTGTTGGTCGGCGCTGAACAGCATCTCCGCATTGCCCACAATGTGCTCCACCAAGACGGTTAGCTCCGCCTCGCTGAAGCGCTGTTTGCGCTGCCTCTGAGCAGGAATCCTGGCAGACATGCTGGTGGTCCCTTTTGGCTTCTCAGAGTTAGGATTGTGCTGGCTCTGGATGGCAATGGATTGTGCTTTTATATGATGGCCGCCTCTCTGTTTCCTGTTTTGGCAATCATGGTATTTCCGGTTCCGCGGAGGCGGAAACGGGTTTTGTGCCACTTGTGGCTGCGTTATTTCCATTTCCGTGTGGTGCACGCGACCGACAGCGTGTAATCGGACGGTTTTTCCGCAGCCTTGCGGACACGGAAACGTTTTTACCGCCGTCACAGATTTTGCATGGTCCCGGACTGGCAGGTTGTAATAAGGCCCTATGTCTGTTATTTTTGAGGAACAAACCTCTGATGAGGAAATTACATCAGCTGGTGTTCGATTTGGGAGAAGAGAAATCCCTGAGGAACTGGTAGATCCTAATTCAAAAATGTCAGACCTTTATGACTGCCTAAAATCGGCCAGTGGCCTAGATACGTCACCTGAGGTAGATTTTGAAAGGCCTGACCCCACAGACCATGATGTACCGTGGTATAGGAACCTCATGGTAAGAGTGATAGATTTTATCGGGTGGAAGTCAGTGTCCCTAAGATATGACCAGGACGACTTAACAGACATTATTGATGAAGGACCTCAGAAAGACCCAGTCCTTCCCTTCCACAAAGCTCTTCAAAAGATAATTATGACAAATTGGGAGTCACCTGAATCTCTACCAGCTGTGAATAAGTAATTTGTAAGAAAGTATAGACCTGCTCCCTCGGATCCAGAATATTTATCTAAGCATCCTTCACCTGAAAGTTTGGTAATTCAAGCTGCGACTGCGAATAGACAGTCACCTTATCCCTCTATACCCCCTGATGGGGACGATAAAAAGACTGATGCCTGGATAAGGAAGGCTTTTACTTCTGGTAGTATGGCCCTTAAGTCTACTGATGTGACTTGTACGTTAGCTAGGTTCACTCACACCCTGTGGAGCTGTTTAGATGCTGCGGCTGATCACATTCCGGACGATGAGGGGCGGGATGGTTTCCTGGCGATAGTAAAGGATGGGAAGGAGGCTATGGAGGAGTGCCTCAAGTCAGGACTGGATACTGCAGAGAGTATAAGCAGATCCATGGCATCTAGCGCAGTCTTGCGTAGATTCGCATGGCTAAGAAAATCTGGGTTCGCATCTGATGTTCAATCCAGGTTACTTAATATGCCCTTTGACGGCTTGAGGTTGTTTGGCAGCAAGGCGGACGAGAGCTTGGAGAAGCTGCAGACATCAAAAGCGGCAGCAAAATCACTCAGCGCCGCTAAATGGCAACCTCAACAGCACTCTTACGCAGGGTCATCTTCCTGGAAGAGTCGCCCTTTTCACTTCTATTCCTCTTTTGGAAAAGGGAGAGGGCAGGCCAGTCAAAGGGGACAACAATGAAAATCCTTTTGTGGTGGAAAAGGGAGAGGTGCTAGATCAGCCACAGCAGCGGCTACTACCGCCTCAGCCACTGCAAAGCCACTGCAAAGCCACTTTGGGGCCTTAACCCACAAAACCCCTGTGGAAAGCAGAATCACTCAGTATCTGGACGAATGGCCGTGCATTACGTCGGATGCCTGGGCACTAGAGATAGTGACCCATGGTCACTGTCTTCCTTTTCATCAAAGTCCTCAAGATCATCCACCAGGAGCCAACTCTGTAAAAATTCCAGACCCGCTCCTTGTGCAGGAGACTTTAACCCTGCTAGAGAAAGGTGCAATAGAACATGCACCTGTAGCGGAGAGGAACAAGTGTTGCTACTGCCCTTATTTTCTCATTCCCAAAATGGACGGAGGATTGAGACCCATCTTGGATTTGAGAAATTTGAACACATTCCTCAGGAAGGACAATTTCAAGATGGTGATCCTTTCTCAGATCCTTCAGGCTTTTCAGCTTCAGGACTGGCTGGTTTCATTGGACCTTCAGGATGCTTACTTTCATGTGCCAATCCATCTCAAACACAGAAAGTACCTGAGGTTCGCAATTGGCGGATCTCACTATCAGTTTCGAGTTCTGCCATTTGGGCTGGCCTCCGCCCGAGGGTCTTCACCAAACTAATGGCCTAATGGCGGTAGTGGCAGCAAGTCTCAGAAGGGAAGAGATTCCCATCTACCCTTATCTGGACGATTGGCTAATCAGAGCAAGTTCACCCGAACTGGCCCAGGGACATCTGGCCATGACCTGTCGCTTCCTTCACAAATTGGGCTTCTCCCTCAATTACAAGAAGTCACAAATGATTACGAGCCAAAGACTCCAATTCATCGGAGCGGTCCTGAACACCACCTCAGGGAAAGCCTCGCCTCCCGAGGAAAGAGCTCACCACTTTCTGCAGATGGTAACAAAATTTCAGAATGCCCAACATCTACCAGACTTCCTAAGGTTGCTAGGCCTCATGGCATCCTGCATTTTTCTGGTGCCAGAGGCTCAACTGAGGATGAGACCCCTTCAATGGGCCCTCAGGTCTCAATGGTCCCAGATTTCAGGGGAGATGTCCGATCTTCTACAAGTCCCGTCCAAGGTGGCTCAAGATCTCCTTTGGTGGGCTCACAAGGAAAATATCCTCAGAGGGGAACCTTTTTGGCAACCATGGCCGGAGATAACTGTAGTGATGGACGCCTCACTCACAGGATGGGGAGCCCACACCAACGATCTGACAATCCGCGATCGTTGGTCTCCATCGGAGTCCAAATTACACATCAACCTTTTGGAGCTGAGAGCAATCAGACTGGCGCTTAAGGCCTTTCTGCCCTCTGTACAGGGAAAGAATGTCCAGATAATGACGGACAACAAAGTGGCCATGTACTACCTCAACAAAGGATCACTCCCACTGTGCAGAGAGGCAATGCAGCTCTGGTTCTGGGCAATGCAAGAAGGAATTTCACCTAGCCGGAGAGCTGAAGACAGCGGTGGACGCTTTGAGCAGGCAGAGCACAGTCTCCCACGAGTGGGAGCTATCTCAGGAAGTCCTTCAAGAGATCTTCAACCTTTGGGGAACCTCTCAAGTGGATCTGTTCGTGACCGTTGCCAACCGAAAGTGCGAACTGTATTGCTCAAGGGAATTTCCCCCGAGAGGAGCTCTAGGGGATGCGTTTGTAGTGGACTGAATATTTCCACTCCTTTACGCGTTTCCTCCCGTCCCCGTGATTCCTCAAGTAATCAGGAGGTTGAGAAAGTTCAGGAAAACCATGATCCTCATTGCCCCGGATTGGGCCAGGAGAACGTGGTACCTGCACCTTCTGGACATGTCCATCTGCCCTCCAATACGTCTTCCATAAAGAGAGGATCTTCTCTCGCAAGAGGAAAGTCGGGTTTCTCCATCGAGAGGTCAAGACACTCCACCTTCACGCTTGGCTTCTGAGAGGTTGAGATATAAGGATTGGGACCTCCCGGATGACGTTATGGAGATTTTGCTTTCGGCCAGAAGGCCAGCAACAAAATCCTTATACCAGTGTCGTTGGAAGAAATTCAGTAACTGGTGCAGTGATAAGAATGTGGATCCTTTTCAATGTGCTACTCCCATGGTGCTTTCCTTTCTATTACATTTAGCCAGCTCGGGGCTCCAAGTTGGAACTATTAAAGGATATTTGGCAGTGCTATCCATCTTCAAGTGCTCCTCAGAAGAAGTTTCATATTTCAAAATGCCTTTAGTTATCCAATTTCTTAAAGGATTAATAAATGTGTTTCCTCCTACAACTTTCCAAGTTCCCATTTGGGATTTAAATTTAATTTTAAAGTTTCTTATGTGTGCCCCTTTTGAGCCTTTACATTCTTGTCCTTTAAGGCTCCTAACTTTAAAAATAGTTCTACTAGTGGCTCTAACTTCAGCCCGCAGAGTGAATGAGTTGCAGGCGCTCTCTTGCAAGCCTCCTCACACGGTTTTCCATAAAGATAAAGTTGTTTTAAAGGTCAAGCCTTTTTTCCTACCTAAAATAGTTTTGGATTTCCATCTTTCACAGAAAATCACCTTACCATCTTTTTATCCTCCTCCACACACTAGTAAAGAGGAGGAAAGATTTCACAGACTAGACCCTAAAAGGGCTCTCAGTTTTTACATATCTAGATTGGAAAGATTTAGACAACCAGATCAGTTGTTTGTCGGGTATACTGGACACAAATTGGGCCTTGGTGTGTCGAAACAAACTATATCCAGATGGATTATCCTAGCAATATCTGAATGTTACAAATTGGCTGTGAAGGAGCCTCCAGATGGTTTAAGGGCCCATTCAACCAGGGGCATAGCAACTTCCATGGCTCTTCAGAGGGGTGTCCGAGTGCAAGACATTTGTGCTGCGGCCACTTGGTCATCAATGCACACTTTTGCAAAACATTGTTTGGACACCACTTCTTACCAAGGAGGTCTTTTTGCAAAAGCTGTCCTTCATTCTGTGCATAATTGAAGAACTATGGTACTCCCTCCTCCTCTAAATTACAACTGCTATGGGAGTCTATCTAAGATGAGGAATACGTGGGAGGACACAATCCATTCGAAGAACAAGTTACTTTCCAACTGTAACCTTCTTTCGACTGGATGTTCCTCCTACGTATTCCTCATCGACCCTCCCAACCTACCCCTCCATACAGTTCTTACGCTTGTTGCACTTGTACTTCCTTAAGAGCCTGACATCTGCCGACACAGAATACAACTGATGCGACCATTAACATCAAAAAAACAGAACTGAACCAATGGGCGCGGCTTGAGCCCTTTATACGACGGATGACGTTGACGCTCGACGGCGGCCTTCGAGGGACCAAGCTACGCGGCCTCGAGCACAGCGCCCTCTGGTGAAATATTTTTCGGAAAGAAGCAGCAAGCTGACGAATATATCTAAGATGAGGAATATCTAAAATGAGGAATACGTGGGAGGAACATCCAGTCGAAAGAACATTGCAGTTGGTAAGTAACTTATTGTTCTGGGCAAAACAGCTTTGACGGGCCTCCAGCGGTTATAGCAAACCTGTGAGCCCTGGTCGATGACGGTGGACAGAATGTCCAGTGCTTCTCTTCGTTCTCCTCGGCGGTCCCCTTCTCCGGTCGGCAGCCTGTCGCGGGTCTGACTTCCAGGGAGCTTCGGCAAAGGTTAGCGGTGCTCGATGGTCCCTCGTAGCTCGGGAAGAGGGCTCCTAACCACGTCCTCTCTCGGATCAGTCCTCGATAAACTCGACAGCTTTCGGATTGGGTCGAAGCAAATGCAGTAGCAAGTCCTCTCTTCTTCCAGCTGGGCTTCAAGGATAAGCATGCAGTATCAACTTCAGCTTCTGAACCATTTCTAGCAGTGAGAGCCCCCCAGATTTACTGTTCTGTCTCTCATTCACTCTGCTGGATCACACTCAGGCAACCCATCACTCAGAAGGGCATTCAGCAGTCAGGCAGCCAATCAGGCTCACAGTGCATTCAGGCCATCCTCCTTCCTCAGACACACACAACAAGGATTGTGTATTGGGACAAGTACCCAGCCATTCAGCACTCCACACTGCATTCATACCAGTTTCGGGCAAGGCTGTCTCAATCTTTGTGTCACATACCAGAAACTAGACACCCATAACAAGGAGTGCATATTGGTCACACACTCCATTCGCCAGGTCCCACCCCAAGGGTGAACGCACAACATACAGTCACTGGGAAGGCTCCAGGCAGTCTGGCCTGGACTTCCCCACAATACCATATATGGAACTTCCACCCAGCAGCCAGGCAGGGGGAAGGGACAGAGACAGGGCTTCCCAGGACTTTGGGAGAAACAAGGTAATAGGCCATAGAAAGCAAGAGGCCACAGGGGCCATCTTGTTTCCTATCAGGAATCAACTGATTCCAATGGCAGGGCCGGGTATTCCAAAATGGAGGATACTCGGAGCACCTGGTAAATTCAGCATGGACCTGCCACCAGCCCATATCTTGCTCCGTGGGCCACACACAGGTGCCCAAAAACTTACACTAGGCGTACAGGGTTGTACCCCCACCCATGGGTGCCATAAGGGAACCCCAAGGGTCTGTACACAAACCAAAAAGAGGAAGAGCTGCACTGCCAGGAGTCCCACATGGACTCCTGGGCAGAAAACAATGCATAACATACATGAACAAGGACTACCGAACAAGGACAGCGAGGTCCTGTCCCTCCAATGCATTTCCAGCATCACACCTTCATGCCCCGTACAGTGGTTGCTGACTTTTCCCAAGACGCTTTTCAGTTGTTAATCACCTCCGTCTCAACCCTGCGAAACGGCAACAGTATATCTACTCCCATTTTGGACGTGTGGTGGGACTTGGTGTATTTCTGTGGGTTCATGCACCTCATCAATCTTCTGCTCACCCTGTTTCTGGACCTTTGTTCTTTCCAACTGTGCCACTCGATCAGGGCCCTCCGTGAGGTACAGTCATACTATGAGCTAGAGACTTCCGATCGTTTTACGGACGTTGCTCGCTCCCGTTATCATGCCACTGCCCAACTCCTGCTATCCGCTGTGCCTCGAGTAGCCGGCAGTGTGGTGTGCAGCATAGAAGCTCTCGTTTGGGTCCAAAGTCAGCCCTAATCCACCCCGGCATTGACCCACTGCAGTGTCTATCACAGCACTCCGGTATGTATACCCGAGTTGTACCTTCCAGTGTTCAGGACTGCCTCTGGCTCGCACCGGGACAGTGTTATTGCAGTTTGCGCTGTGGGTCCTTGCCGGCCCAAAGCCTCAATTCCACAGAGAGGAGGGTTGTTCTCTGCGACCCACCCTCCCCCCACCCCAGTCTTGCAGCCCAGCCCACTGCCCCCTGGGCTCTTGTACTCTATGGATCCCAGCCTCAGTCCAATGGCACCTGTAGCAGGCTCACCTTTATTCTGGAGGTTCAGAGGACACAGGCCTCTGTGTTCTTCTGGGCCTCTATCACTGTCTCGGGGTCACCCTTTGCGCTGCAGATCCTGCTACCACAGTCTTTGTTCCGCTCAGGGAGAACACAGCTCTGCCAGTGGCGTCTATGACCTTCAATCAATGCGCCCTGGTTGCATGTTGGGACAAACGCGGTCCCCTTATTGGAGACCAGATTAATTCTTCTTTGGGTCTGCCGGTATTCCAATGTTTGTCTCACAAGGGCCGAATGTGGGTAGGCAGTCCGCTCCGACGGCCTGTTCCACCTTGTGACTTCCTCGCTTGCACCCTGGGAAGCGTGCAAGTTTGCTCCAGGGACCTGCGTGTCCATGCAAGACCACGATGCATACTCATTGTCCCTGGTCACACTGTGTGCATCTAGAGGCTGTCGTCCTTTGTTCCAGCTGACCATGCTACTTTGTATGGCTGCTGCACTTCATGCCGAGGGTCTGCTCCGGGGAGAGGCCACCTCGGTATGCTCCGTTCCACAATGGCCCGACAGGCACTGTCCTGCCCCCGTATACCAGTGTGTATTCACTCCATCATTCTGGTGCATCAAATGCTTCGGTGCATGTGATTCTCTCAATGCGGGGAACTCCGGGACAGCTATGGCCGCAAAGGTCACACCGCAGGCCCTGCCCAAGTCCACCGTCCACCGTCCGCCATCAGCCCTTCGGGTCCCCACTGCTGGTATTCTCTTATGCCTCACTCCGCAAAGCAGCTGTTAAGCACTCTGCTTCCCTGGCATCCGGCCATGTCCTCCCAGATACATTGTAGCCATCCACCACAATCCCCAGTAATCAGCTGGCTCAATTCAGCTCGCGTAGACCACCTGTGGGTCCACTCAGGTAATTCCAGGTGAAGATTCTGCAGTATCAGGGTTCTCTTCGCCTCCACTTCACCATCTGTCACACCGTTGCGGGAATCCTTTGTCAGACGGCCCCTGCCATCTTGCCACCATTTTTACATATCCGGTTGCTCACTTTGATTGGGCCGTGCTCCGCCATCCCTGCAGCTGATGCACCAGCGTCTGTCTCCATTTAAACCCGTTAGCTTCATGTGCCAACTGCTCTGTTTTTCAGCATCTGCACTTAGTCTGGTCATGAAATATGCCTCTGTTCATGTAGGATTTTGCAGGAGCACCAGCAACCACTTCCTTCAACATGGCCACTTGGCCATGCCCCCCGTGGTTGAAAGAGAGTTATTGAAGGTGGAAGGCATAGAGTTGGAGATGAAGGTGAGAAGTTATCAGAGGAGATCGTAGGAGGCTTGTTGAAGTTGTGAATATCCAGACAAGAGGTGCCGGTGTTGCCGTTGGAGTTTGGAAGTGTAAAGTGGATATGTTAGGTTATTGGAGGAAGTTGGATGGTGTGAGGCAGAGCTACAGGAGTTGTTGGCAGTGGTGAAGAACATCCACAAGGAGGTTGAGAAGTTGTTGAGAGTGAGGTGGGAGAAAATGTGACAGGTGGTGGAGTGAAGGCGCAAAAGCGGAAGCAGGGGACATTAAGGAACAAAATGCAGAAGAGATGGGAATCAAGGAAGTTGTCAGACAGAGGAAGGATGTTCAAAGTAGGTTGATGGAGGTGGTTGTTAGGATATATGAGCCGGAGGTAGTGAATCAGAATGCGTAGGAGGTATTTGGAGAGAGGCCAGAAAACATCAGTTTGGAGAGGAGGGAGTTAAAAGATTGTTGATGGCAGGGAGGAGGGAAGCTGGAAGGGACCTATCTATGATGGAGAACGGAGCATCATAGTTAGTAACAAGGGAGTAAGAGGTAGAGCAGGGAGGAGGTCAGAGGAGGTCAAGAAGACTGTGTCTGTGCACAAGAAGGTAGAATGAAAAGGATCAGCGAGAGAAAGGAGAGGTTTTAAGTTTGTGTTTAAGGTGGAGGGCAGATGGTGGGCCAAGAAATGCTTAAGAGAAGAAGGATCTCCAGTGGCAGGGGTGTGGTTAGGGGAGAGGCCCCAATCATATGGGCCAGACCACAGCATGGGAAAAGGTACGAAAGCAAGGTGTGGTTTATTGGGTTATTGTTTCCTGTGCGGCAGGTGGTTGAGCCAGCCAGGCTCTATTGTACACATATGGAGATGTGAATTGATGGTTTCTTCCCTATAATACCAAGTGCATGTCCTACCATTGTATTGTTAAAAACTTACTTCTCTTTTATATATATAAGCAATTGAAAAAATGTATTTATCCCTGCAGAGTAAAGTTAGCATCTTGGCATTCCAGGTAAATGTCACTTTGACTGTAGGGCAGTTTTGTGCACTCTCGCCCCCAGCCCATATTCTATAATCACTGCTTTCTGGATGCACTCTCGAGAGATTTGCTAAAGGCAATTTCGAGGGGATTGGGTCCTCCGACGTATTCCATATCTATGACATGTAATCACCACAGCTGTGCTGCTTCGGAAACTTTTTTCGGCGTCTGCGTCCTGCGTCGATGCGCCGTCGTCGAGGACCTCCTCCGACGTCCGACGTCATCCGATGTGATAAGTAGGACGCACAACGCCCGTAGCCTCAGTTCCGTTTTTTCCGCGAGCGTGTTGCTTCGTGTTTCTCGGTTTAAACGCCTCGACTCTTTGGAGTTCTGTTCTTCTCGGTTCTTCGAACCTGTTCGTTTTGTGAAAATCCTTCTGAAAGATGTCTTCTACTTCGTCTTCGACCCCGCGTCCGGGTTTCAAGAAGTGCGGGGAGTGTGGGTCCAAGATGTCGGTGGCAGATGGTGGGCCAAGAAATGCTTAAGAGAAGAAGGATCTCCAGTGGCAGGGGTGTGGTTAGGGGAGAGGCCCCAATCATATGGGCCAGACCACAGCATGGGAAAAGGTACGAAAGCAAGGTGTGGTTTATTGGGTTATTGTTTCCTGTGCGGCAGGTGGTTGAGCCAGCCAGGCTCTATTGTACACATATGGAGATGTGAAATGATGGTTTCTTCCCTATAATACCAAGTGCATGTCCTACCATTGTATTGTTAAAAACTTACTTCTCTTTTATATATATAAGCAATTGAAAAAATGTATTTATCCCTGCAGAGTAAAGTTAGCATCTTGGCATTCCAGGTAAATGTCACTTTGACTGTAGGGCAGTTTTGTGCACTCTCGCCCCCAGCCCATATTCTATAATCACTGCTTTCTGGATGCACTCTCGAGAGATTTGCTAAAGGCAATTTCGAGGGGATTGGGTCCTCCGACGTATTCCATATCTATGACATGTAATCACCACAGCTGTGCTGCTTCGGAAACTTTTTTCTGCGTCCTGCGTCGATGCGCCGTCGTCGAGGACCTCCTCCGACGTCCGACGTCATCCGATGTGATAAGTAGGACGCACAATGCCCGTAGCCTCACTTCCGTTTTTTCCGCGAGCGTGTTGCTTCGTGTTTCTCGGTTTAAACGCCTCGACTCTTTGGAGTTCTGTTCTTCTCGGTTCTTCGAACCTGTTCGTTTTGTGAAAATCCTTCTGAAAGATGTCTTCTACTTCGTCTTCGACCCCGCGTCCGGGTTTCAAGAAGTGCGGGGAGTGTGGGTCCAAGATGTCGGTGGCAGATGGTGGGCCAAGAAATGCTTAAGAGAAGAAGGATCTCCAGTGGCAGGGGTGTGGTTAGGGGAGAGGCCCCAATCATATGGGCCAGACCACAGCATGGGAAAAGGTACGAAAGCAAGGTGTGGTTTATTGGGTTATTGTTTCCTGTGCGGCAGGTGGTTGAGCCAGCCAGGCTCTATTGTACACATATGGAGATGTGAATTGATGGTTTCTTCCCTATAATACCAAGTGCATGTCCTACCATTGTATTGTTAAAAACTTACTTCTCTTTTATATATATAAGCAATTGAAAAAATGTATTTATCCCTGCAGAGTAAAGTTAGCATCTTGGCATTCCAGGTAAATGTCACTTTGACTGTAGGGCAGTTTTGTGCACTCTCGCCCCCAGCCCATATTCTATAATCACTGCTTTCTGGATGCACTCTCGAGAGATTTGCTAAAGGCAATTTCGAGGGGATTGGGTCCTCCGACGTATTCCATATCTATGACATGTAATCACCACAGCTGTGCTGCTTCGGAAACTTTTTTCGGCGTCTGCGTCCTGCGTCGATGCGCCGTCGTCGAGGACCTCCTCCGACGTCCGACGTCATCCGATGTGATAAGTAGGACGCACAACGCCCGTAGCCTCAGTTCCGTTTTTTCCGCGAGCGTGTTGCTTCGTGTTTCTCGGTTTAAACGCCTCGACTCTTTGGAGTTCTGTTCTTCTCGGTTCTTCGAACCTGTTCGTTTTGTGAAAATCCTTCTGAAAGATGTCTTCTACTTCGTCTTCGACCCCGCGTCCGGGTTTCAAGAAGTGCGGGGAGTGTGGGTCCAAGATGTCGGTGGCAGATGGTGGGCCAAGAAATGCTTAAGAGAAGAAGGATCTCCAGTGGCAGGGGTGTGGTTAGGGGAGAGGCCCCAATCATATGGGCCAGACCACAGCATGGGAAAAGGTACGAAAGCAAGGTGTGGTTTATTGGGTTATTGTTTCCTGTGCGGCAGGTGGTTGAGCCAGCCAGGCTCTATTGTACACATATGGAGATGTGAAATGATGGTTTCTTCCCTATAATACCAAGTGCATGTCCTACCATTGTATTGTTAAAAACTTACTTCTCTTTTATATATATAAGCAATTGAAAAAATGTATTTATCCCTGCAGAGTAAAGTTAGCATCTTGGCATTCCAGGTAAATGTCACTTTGACTGTAGGGCAGTTTTGTGCACTCTCGCCCCCAGCCCATATTCTATAATCACTGCTTTCTGGATGCACTCTCGAGAGATTTGCTAAAGGCAATTTCGAGGGGATTGGGTCCTCCGACGTATTCCATATCTATGACATGTAATCACCACAGCTGTGCTGCTTCGGAAACTTTTTTCTGCGTCCTGCGTCGATGCGCCGTCGTCGAGGACCTCCTCCGACGTCCGACGTCATCCGATGTGATAAGTAGGACGCACAATGCCCGTAGCCTCACTTCCGTTTTTTCCGCGAGCGTGTTGCTTCGTGTTTCTCGGTTTAAACGCCTCGACTCTTTGGAGTTCTGTTCTTCTCGGTTCTTCGAACCTGTTCGTTTTGTGAAAATCCTTCTGAAAGATGTCTTCTACTTCATCTTCGACCCCGCGTCCGGGTTTCAAGAAGTGCGGGGAGTGTGGGTCCAAGATGTCGGTGACGGACTCGCACGACGCCTGCCTCTGGTGCCTCGGGGAGGCCCACGACACGGATGACTGTATCGACTGCCAGTCGCTCACGTCCAAAGCCTTACGCGAACGTAAGAAGAAGTTGTCGGTAGGTCGGGTGTCCAAGCCCCGGAAGTCGAAGTCTGCGGGGCTTTCGACGGATGATTCGAGGGGTGACTCTCCGCGTCATCGTCGGAAGTCTCGTGGGTCTCCTTCTAGGAGTCGGTCTCGCCACTCCTCAGCCTCTTCGAGGCATTCTCGGAAGCGCCGACATCGGTCGTCTTCCAGGTCCTCTTCGGAGGACTCTGCCCGGCACGTCGCTTACCCCTCCAGCCGTGCGACGCCGGAGGAATGGGCTTCCTTCGGGAAGAAGATGCTGGCGATTCTTGAGTCGCAGGGTACTCAGCCGTCCGCGCCCCCGAGTGGGGTCGGTCGTGTGAGGTCGAGAGACACCGCTCGCAAGAGTGGTCGGCACGAGTCACGGGAGAGGTCCCGTTCCGACAAGGGGACTCGTTCTCGACGTACCCGTTCCAGGTCCCGGTCCTCGACACGTTCGAGACCGTGTGCACCTGTGAGGTCTTCGAAGAAGGCATCGACGTCTGCGGCGTCGACAGGCTTTCTCGAGGCTTTGGCTCTGAGGAAGTCGTCGATGCCGTCGACGCTCAGGCCGTCGAGGGACACGCTCGGGGCTCCGGCCTCGAGGGCTGTGTCGACGCCGGCGATTCTGGAGGCGCTGCATCTGACGTCGACGCCGATTTCCTCGACGTCGACGCCGATCCTCTCGGCGCCGATGCCGGTTCTCTTGACGCTGGCGCCGATTCGCTCGACGCCATCGACGCCTTTCGTGTCGGAGGTACCCCGTGGCACGGGTGGACCCCCTAGGAAGGCTCTGGTTAAGAGCAAGCACTCTAGGGTGCCTTCTTTTCGCCTCCTGGACTATATTTCAGAGGCGGATGAGGATTCTGATGGCCTGGTTCCTAGTCAGGTTCCGGATGAAATTGTCTCGGGCCATAGTCAGTTTGACGAGTTGACATAGTCAGTTTGACGAGTTGAGACAGTCACTGCATGATGCCAGTGGACTGGACACCTCTCCGGAGGTGGAGTTTTGTAGGCCTGAGCCTGGCTCTCATGCTGATTCCTCGTACCGGCGCCTTATGGCTAGGGTTTCTGAGTACTTGGGATGGTCTGCTCCCCCAGGGGAGTTTGTGCAGGATGATCTGACGGACATCCTTGATGTTGGTCCCCCAACTGACCCGGTTCTGCCGTTCCATATGGCTTTACAGAGAAGGGTGGCGGCGGCTTGGACTGCTCCGGAGAGTCTCCCGGCGGTGGGCAGATCCTTGTCGCGAAAATACCGTCCAGCCAGTGGCGACCCCTGCTACTTGACTAGGCACCCCACTCCGGAGAGTTTGGTGGTACAGGCGGCCACGGCCCCGGCGAAGCAGGCGTCGTGCCCTACCATCCCTCCTGATAGGGACGACAAACGTTTTGATGGCTGGGCGAAGAAAGTGTTTTCTTCTGGTGGTATGGCGCTTCAGGCGGCCAACTCCATTTGTGCCTTGTCGCGTTTCACGCACACTCTGTGGAACTGTGTTGCGTTAGCGGCTGAACATATTCCCGAAGGGGACGAACGGGATGGTTTCCTTGCTATGGTCCAGGATGGTAAGGATGCCATGTGTGAGTCCGTTCAGTCGGGTTTGGACTTAGCTGAATGCGTCAGTAGGTCCATGGCGGCGAGCACCGTGATACGCAGGTTTGCGTGGTTGCGGAAGTCGGGGTTTGCTCCGGATGTGCAGTCCCGGCTCCTCAATATGCCCTTTGACGGTGAGCACCTTTTTGGCAGCAAAGCTGACGAGAGCCTTGAGAGGTTGCAGACCTCGAAAGCTGCAGCGAAGTCGTTGGGCGCTGCAGTTCGCCAACCTCTGCCTTTTCGTCCTAGGGGACAGCAGTGGAGGGGTGGTTCCTTTCGCTATTACTCGTCCTTCAGTAAAGCGAGAGGAGCTGGCAGTCAGAGAGGCCAACGCAGGGGTACCAGAGGTGGACGACAGGGTACCCGTGGTGCCAAGGCCGCTCGGGCAGTTGCCTCTTTGCCCTCAGGTAACGCCGCAGCCGCTCCCACTCAGTCATGAGGCCATGTCCCATGGTTCGCCGGTTGGGGGAAGGCTGGCGCAGCATCTTGTAGAGTGGCAAGCCATTACTTCAGATGTGTGGGTTCTGGAGATCATAACCCACGGCTACTGTCTTCCCTTTCGGCACAGGCCTCACGACAATCCACTGGGGAACCTCTCTTCGCGGTGTCCGGATCCGCTCCTTGCGCAGGAAATTCATGCCCTGCTGGAGAAAGGCGCCATAGAACTGGTGCCTGTAGCGGAGAGGAACAAGGGATGGTATTCCCCTTATTTTTTGGTTTCCAAGAAAGACGGGGGATTGAGACCCATCATGGACTTGCGCGGTTTGAACAAACTCCTCAGGAGGGACAAGTTCAAGATGGTTACTCTCTCTCAAGTCCTCCAGGCCCTTCAGCTTCAGGACTGGTTGGTGTCACTCGACCTCAAGGATGCTTACTTCCATGTGCCGATCCATCCCAAGCACAAGAAGTACCTGAGGTTGGCGACTCACACTTTCAGTTTCGGGTCCTGCCGTTCGGATTGACCTCCGCCCCGAGGGTTTTCACCAAGCTCATGGTGGTGGTGGCAGCGCATCTCAGGCAAGGGGGGATTCACGTCTACCCCTACCTGGACGATTGGTTGATCAGGGGGAGCTCTCCCGAGCAAGTCCTGGATCATCTATCGGTCACCTGTCGCTCCCTTCACAGGCTGGGCTTCTCCCTCAATTTAAAGAAGTCCCATTTGACGCCAACACAGCGGCTCCAGTACATCGGAGCAGTGCTCAACACTTCCCTGGGGCAGTGTTTTCCTCCCCAGGTGAGGGCTCTTCACATTCAGCAGATGGTGCACAAGTTTCAGCATGCCCAGACGCTCCCAGCGTTCGAGTTCTTGAGGTTGCTCGGCCTCAGGGCGTCCTGCATTCTTCTGGTGCCAGAGGCTCGCCTGCGGATGAGATCTTTGCAGTGGGCACTCAAGACGCAATGGTCGCAGTCCTCCGGCAGGATGTCGGACTCGATTCAGGTGCCTTCCTCGGTCGCCCGGGACCTTCTGTGGTGGGCCGTCGAAGGCAACTTGATGAAGGGGGCTCCATTTTGGCTTCCCTGGCTGGAGGTGACGATCGTGACGGATGCATCCCTCACGGGATGGGGAGCTCATGCCAACGGGCTGACAGTCAGCGGTCGTTGGTCTCCGTCGGAGTCCAGACTCCATATCAATCTGTTGGAGCTGAGGGCCGTCAGGCTAGCCCTGAAGGCTTTTCTGCCGTCTGTGCGAGGGAAGAATGTCCTGATCCTGACGGACAACACAGTGGCCATGCACTACCTCAACAAAAAGGGGGGGGCAGGGTCACTTCCTCTGTGCAGGGAGGCGATGCAGCTCGAGTTCTGGGCCATCCAGCAGGAAGTTTCGATCTCGGCAGTTCATCTGGCCGGAGCCGAAAACGTGACAGCGGACGCTCTGAGCAGGCAGAGCGCGATCTCTCACGAGTGGGAGTTGGCTCAGGAGATTCTCCTGGAGATCTTCGCCCTTTGGGGGACCCCTCAAGTGGATCTCTTCGCCTCCAGTGTCAACTGGAAGTGCGAAAGGTTTTGCTCGCGGGAATTTCCTCCAAAAGGAGCCTTAGGGGACGCGTTCGTGGTGGAGTGGTCATTCCCGCTGCTGTACGCGTTTCCTCCAGTCCCCGTCATCCCGCAAGTGCTGCGGAGGTTACGGAAGTTCGGTTCCCGGATGATCCTCATTGCTCCGGCGTGGGCTCGGAGGACGTGGTACCCGGACCTTCTCGACTTGTCCATCTGCCCTCCACGTCGTCTTCCCTACCGAGACGATCTGCTCTCACGGGAGGGGGGTCAGGTTCTCCATCCAGAGGTCAGATCCCTCAACCTTCACGCTTGGCTTCTGAGAGGTTGAGGTATAAGGATTGGGACCTCCCTGAAGATGTGATGGAGGTGTTGCTTTCGGCCCGAAGGCCAGCAACAAAGTCTCTGTACCGTTGGCGTAAGTTCTGCGACTGGTGCAGAGTTCAGAATGTGGATCCTTTTGCATGTGACATCCCCATGGTTCTGTCCTTTTTACTTTCTTTGGCCCACAGGGGCTTGCAAGTGGGTACCATTAAAGGTTACCTGGCGGCGCTGTCCATCTTTAAGCGCTCGTCTGAAGAGTGTTCTTACTTTAAAATCCCTTTGATTTCACAGTTTCTAAAAGGGCTCACTAATGTGTTCCCTCCGTCACCTTTCCTGGGGCCTGGTTGGGATTTAAACCTTGTTCTTAGGTTTCTTATGGGTGCTCTGTTTGAGCCTTTACATTCTTGCCCTTTGAGGCTGTTAACTCTGAAAACTGTGTTTTTAGTTGCGGTTACTTCCGCTCGCAGAGTGAGTGAGTTACAGGCACTTTCAGTTAAGCCTACCTTCACTGTTTTTCACAAGGACAGGGTTGTCCTTCGTGTTCGTCCTTCTTTTCTTCCGAAGGTAGTGTCGGAATTTCATTTGGCCCAGAAGGTTGTTCTTCCGGCATTCTATCCTCCTCCGCATCCTGGTAAGGAAGAGGAGAGGCTCCATAGGCTTGATCCTAGGAGAGCTTTAAGCTTTTATGTTTCACGCATGTCCCGGGTCAGAGTGGACGATCAACTCTTTATTGGTTATGCTGGGAAGCGTTTGGGGCAAGCTGTGACGAAACAGACTTTGTCTCGCTGGATTATTTTAGCCATCTCGGAGTGTTACCGTTTGGCGGGTAAGGACCCACCGGCTGGCTTGCGGGCCCATTCTACCAGGGGTGTGGCTGCATCTACTGCACTACAGAGGGGTGTTCCTATTCGCAACATCTGTGATGCAGCCACCTGGGCTTCAGTACATACATTTGTGCGTCACTATTCCCTCGATTCCATCCGAGGGCAGGATCTGGCCCTTGGCAAGGCGGTCCTTTGCTCTGCTATTTGATTGGCTATTCTAAATTTTGATTCTAAATTCTTTCCCTCCTCCTTGCTCTGGTACTGCTTTGGGAGTCTGTCATAGATATGGAATATGTCGGAGGACCCAATCCCCTCGAAGAACAAGTTACTTTCTTACCTGGTAACGTTCTTTCGATGGGATGGTCCGACGACGTATTCCATATCGCTCCCGCCCTGCCTTCCCCACTGCAGAATTTCTTTTGCGATTGCAGCTTACGTTCCGCAAGGCTTTGTGTCTGACTGGCAGTTGACTTATGTCACACGTTCTGGGGGAAAAAACTACAACTGAGGCTACGGGCGTCGTGCGTCCTACTTATCACATCGGATGATGTCGGAGGAGGTCCTCGACGACGGCACATCGACGTCATCGACGCAGGACGCAGACGCCGAAAAAAGTTTCCGAAGCAGCACAGCTGTGGTGATTACATGTCATAGATATGGAATACGTCGTCGGACCAACCCATCGAAAGAACGTTACCAGGTAAGAAAGTAACTTGTTCTTCTCATTCTTTAGCTCACTTTTCTACTGTTATTTAAGGGAGTCGTTGGTACAACCACCTTATGGTTGTAACCTCTGGGATTGTCTTACTAGTATTTAACAATTAATATAATCTATTGTGGTTGGATTTGTGCACTGGATTTATGCCTTACCAAACCTCTCTTTCACAATTTTGCCAGGTATTTCTTAATATTCGATCCACCTTTTACCGGATTTAGACTCTCCCACGCACTGTGGTTTTGTTTGCTTGCTATTCAGTTCCCAGCCATATAAGTACAGTTTAATTGTTGTTATCTGGCACTTTACAATTCAGAAGACTTTATTAAACTGCACCTTTCATTAATATGAGAGAGATGGTAAATGGAGAACAGTAATGGATGTTTATTATTCAGCGTTTTAGCACTATTTACTGGCTCTCCATCATCGGGGATACAGACATTTATTTATCCAGCATATTTTGTTATCTGGCACCATTGATTCCCCAAGGTTGCCAGATAAGTAAGCTTTTACTGTACTTCCAGTGCTGTTCAGATTCAAAGCTGATGTTATGAGGTTTGTGGCAAATATAAAGGAGCCAAACCTTTGTGAATGTTTTTTGTTTACTGACCTCACTGTTTTTAAACTACTAGCACAACATTTCATATTGCTTTTCAAACTGATTTTTTCATTACAGATTTACTTTATTACTTAATATAATGTTGTGTCAAATGTAGTATTTATAAATACACAGAAGTACTATTTAGAACGAAAAATATTTTTTTTAAACTAATATTTTGGAAAACATGAAATACACCAATAGGATCAAACATCTATTTGATTGTACTTTAGAGTTAAATCCATATAGGTTTTTCAGTATAAACATTGAAATAGAATATAATGTAATAGATATACTGATCCATTATTTTGGTTTCTCATTAAAACATTCAGAGCACTGATTAGGAATTAGAAATAAGCCAGTGTTACTATTTCTAAGACACAAGAAAAACATCTGCTTCCTCTTGAATAGCAGGGTGATTTACAAGAGATAACCCGACACCTGTAGCCACCGGATTTCTGCATGTTATCATTCAAGAAAATTATTTTAAAAAACATTTTTTATTGATTTTCAAAACAAACAAAGACAACTTACAATCACACACCTGCAATCACATGACCTACTCATAGGCACATTTGTAACAATCGTGTACATAATCACCATATTAAATCACATAGTCAGACCCTTATCATTCCTCTCCCGTTCATCCTGGGTGTCCGTAGATCCTCATTTCCTACCCTCCTCCCATTTTCCCCAGATCTTATCAGCCTTCGCAGGGCAACTTCGTGCTGTATATATTCTGTGTTTTCTGTGGCTGCACATCCATCCATATCAGTGGCCCATTGAGCCAGGGTTGGGCATTCAGGTGCTCCCCACTTTTGGGCTATGTTTGCGTTTTACAAATCCCATTGCTGTGGATAAGAACATCCTTTTACTATTTATTAACATTGTTTTCATCGGGGATACCCAATAGCAGAGTCCTCGGGTCCAGCGATATAGTATCGCCAAGGACCTCAGTTAGTGTACCACAGAACTTGCTCCAGAAGACTCTGATTTGGGGGCACTCACATAGGGTGTGTATGAAGGTGCCTTCTTCCTCCTGGCATCATAGGCAATTTGGGTTTGGGGCTTGCTTCCAGCTAAACAAGCAGAGTCTGGAGGAGATTGCAATCTCACGCGGATGCATTAGGACTTTTATCCAGTCCTCCAGTTCAATGGCACCTATGTATGCCTCCCGTTTAGCTTTGAGATTGGTCAGTTCCGGGGTGGCGAAGGCCATTATGTCATTGTATAGGATGGAGGTGACTCTGGTGGGAATATGTTCTGTGAGGAGATTACACCCCAGGGGTGTGCACTCAGGCACGATACTACTTGGTGGCAGATGTTTCCTCAGGGTGTGAGTTAATTGCACATAGTGATAGTGTTCGGGAGCTCGAAATTCTGTTTTAGAGTTTCAAACGGGCCACAACACGCTCAGCGAGGATATCACCCACTTTAGTAATCCCCGCCTCAACTCACCTCGGTCATGACGTGAGTGTTCCTATTTCAGTAAGATTGCTGTTCTGCCATAGGGGTTGCACTGTGGTCACCTTGTTTCCCCACCCAATGAAGACGTGTGCTTGCTTCCAAACCGCGATATGTGCTGCCATTGTCTGAAGGGGAGGTCTGGTGAGGGTATGGTAGATCACATGAAGTGGCTCCATTTTGTGTGTATTGCTCTATTCTACCCTGATGTGCAACAACATCCGGTCCCCATGAAGTAGGTCATTGATCACCGCCATTTGGCTTGCCCAGTAATAGGTTTGAAGACGTGGCACCCCTATGCCCCCCTCCCAGGCCGACTTCAGTGTGGCTAAAGCAATGCGTGGTTGCCCTCCGCCCCACATGAAGTCCCTAAGGTGACCCTCAACCCGGTTAAATTCGGGGTCGTGGATGTTGGACATCGTTCATGAGGCAGTCGGTAAGTGGGTGTAGGATATGTGACACATAGTCCAAAAGGTTCCCAGAAATCCATATTCCTAAGTAGCGGAAGCCACTGCGCTCCACCCGACATGGGCAGTTTTGGGGAATTGCTTGTACCCCGCCTTGCACTGGGAAGAAAATCGATTTCCCTCAGTTGACTCTTAGCCCACTGAACTCACTAAAACGCGTCAGGATCTGTGTTACCATCGGGCAAGTTCGAATTGGGCCACTCAAGTAGATTAAAAGATCATCGGCGTAGAGGGCCACTTTATCTTCATAACCAATTGCAACCTATTGGCTAGGAGCTTGGCGAGAATCTTAGCCTCCCCATTAATCAATGATATTGGCCTGTATCAGGCACATCATTCGGGGGGTTTACCAGACTTGGGGATGACCACAATGGTGGTTTTACGTAAATCTGGTGGCAGGGTACCTTGCTCTTGGCCTGGAGGAACATCTTGTGGAGAGGAACTGCCATCTTATCGCTACCTAGTTTTTTCCAGGTCTCAATCAGGAATCCAGTGGGACCTGGCATTTTCACAAATTGCAACTGTGCGATGGCTTCACCAATTTTGATTACGGTGAGGTTGCGGTCTAGTTGTGCCTTCTGCTGTTCGGACAGACACGGGAGTGTAATGTTATCTAAGGATGAGGGGTCCATCAGGGACATCGGGCTATGGTAAAGAGCAGCATAAAAGCTGACAAAGGCCTCTGCTATTTTGTGATCCGACTGGGCCTGATCATTACGCTCATCTATGATCTCTCTGATATGTCAGTGTCCCTCATCCCTCCTCTATAGCCAAGGCCAACATCTTGCTTGCCTTATCCGTGTATTCATAGATCCGAGCCCTCGATTCTTTGTGTCCGTGTTTGGCGTTATCTAACATGGTGTTACGGAGACATTCTCTAGCCTTTAGAAGGGACCAGTGTTTATCCGGGGTGATGTCAAGGATATACTTAATCACCCATTCCTCTACTTTCCATTCAGCCTCCGTCACCTCTGTAATTGTTCCCTCTTTTTGTTGGATGTCCAGGAGATTATTTCCCCACTGAGCAGTGCTTAGTAAGCTTTCCACACCGTCACTTGACTATCTACTGTTGTAGAATTTGTTTCAAAGTAATCGTTCGTTTTCTCTGTGACATGGCCGATAAATTCAGGAAAGCCCAAATAATAGCTATTTAAACACCATGTCCTGGGGGGAGTGGGCCTGTTCATGCGCATCTCCATCACCAAGGGTGATTGATCCAAGATGCCTCTGGGAAGTAGTTTTGAAGTGGTTACCCTGTAGGTATCCGTGGCTGGGAGAAAGAAATAATCCAATCTGGAGAGGGAATCATGGGCCCCGTAGTGGAATGAATAGCCCCTGTCCATGGGGTGGAGTTCCCTCCTCACATCTCGAAAGACTAGCGCTGCCGTGAAAGTTGCTAGCTTTGTGGGGGTGTTTGGGTTGCAGCCGCGGATGTGGGTGAGGTCTAAGATGTTGCTCATCACGTCATTAAATTCCCCCCCTAGGAACCATATGTCTGGTTGGTGTTTTGCTATCAGGGCGGTTATTTCATCCAGAAGTTCGTCTCCGAGCCCCGGCGGGGAATATATTGCTGCAGTGGCCAGTGTCTCTCCCCAGACTGTGCATTCAAGAAAATTATTGAACACATCCCTAAATGTCAATAATCGCTACCTGGTTTATGGCCTTTGATTCAGAAAAAGAGAGCAAGTGTGCATAAGGACCTGTAATTAGCTCCATAGGGGAAAGTGAAGAGCATTAACTACAGTAGTACAGACTTCTGCTCAGTCTTTCCGCAAATGTTATACCAATGAAATAATGTGGAATGTGTTTACAGCACGGTAAGGAACTCCTTAGAATTAGCAGATCAGAATGGAGAGAAAAGGCAATGAGAATATTTAGGTTCAGGAGCGTGAATAAACCCGTTTTCTCGTGTTAGTGCCCAGACAGCTTTTGCAATACAGTATTCACTGACTAGTGTGGCAGGTAACAAAGGTTTCCGAGAAGAGACTGAAAGAGGATCTGAGTAAACATTAATGGTCATAGAGAACAGTTTCAGTAGTTTTGTATTAGCCTGCTTGCCATGCTCAAACTTGGATGACATGTAAAAGCTTGCTTTGGTACAACTCATGCTTGGTAGACTACCTTAGCAGAGGAGTAAACAGGCAGCCTGTGCTCAGGCTCAACTAATTCAGTTTATAATATTTGCTTGCTAAGACAGCAACATAATAGAAAATGCATTTATGAAAGTAATACTTAGGACACTCGATACGTAAACTACAGGTGTGCCTTAAGGGTCATTCAGGGATCTCCTTTCATCTTCTCCTCTTTGATGCATATTAAAGGCCTTTGCCTTTTCCCCTATTTTTTTGCATGCAAACATTGTTTTTTTTAAAAAACTTTTGTTTATTTGGCAGAAGGTTACAACAGGTACAGCACAGATTGCGCAGACAGAACCAAACATCACAGTATCACCATAGAGCTTACATCATAAGCAGTTCAGATCATCACAGACAGAGGGAGGTGGGGGGGGATTGGTGGCACAGGGGGGAGCCCGGATATTCAGTTCCTATGGTACGTTAGGCAGGCTTGATGGAGGGGTGGAGGTCCACTCCACATCATCCCTGCTATTCAAGTAGCTGCAGAATTCTGTCCACACATTTTTGGGGCGGGATGGGATAGGCAGGAAACCAATATAATCCTCTTCACTCATTTGTACCCATGCGAGGGATTTCAACCACATCTCAAAGGTGGGGGGAGTGCGGCGCTTCCAGCATTGCAAAATGCATTTCTTAGCTGCAATGGCACTTACATTTAGAAACTTAGACATTTTCCTTTCATTTTCCCCGGCCCAGATTCCGAACAATAGGCTAGCGGGTCCAGGCCCACAAGGGACCCAATTATCTCTGAGGGCGCCTTTGCCACTTCCATCCAAAACGCTTCCAGCGCGGCACAGGACCAAAACATATGTACATGATCTGCCACTTCATAGTTACATTTTGGACACGTGTGGGACGGAGTATGTGTGAATTTCGCTACTCTGTACGGTGTGTAATATAGCCTGTTCAGGAGTTTGTTTATTTATTTATAATGCGCTCCAGACCCACAGGTTACCGGGCGCAGCAACAGGTATATGCGAGACTTACAAAGTTACAATGTTACATGAATCAAATTACAAAAT
This sequence comes from Ambystoma mexicanum, assembly GCF_040938575.1. Taxonomy (NCBI): domain Eukaryota; kingdom Metazoa; phylum Chordata; class Amphibia; order Caudata; family Ambystomatidae; genus Ambystoma; species Ambystoma mexicanum. The sequence continues at coordinate 343,683,526 of NC_090923.1, read as the reverse complement.
TACAATATTACATGAATATACAATTACCGGTTGCAGTATTTACATGAATGTACAGTTGGCAATATACGGAGTTGGCAGTTATAAACATAGGGTTACAACACATCTGAGTGCATTAAGTAGGGCAGGTGTCTAGACGTTGTTAGAGTTAATGTGTTTAATGAAGTTCCTTCTGAAGTGTGGGAAGGGTTGGTCTACTCTTAGGTTAGGTGGCAAAGCGTTCCACAAGTTGCCAGCTCTCACAGGGAAGCTTACGCCTCAGATTTTAGCGAGTCTAAATCTGGGTACTACCAGGCAATTGAAGTTGGCGAGTCTCATGGGTCTAGTAGATGTTTTTCTTTTTATTTTGTCCGTCAAGTAACTAGGAGCAGCATTATTTAGGGCCTTATGGGGATTTTATTATCCGTGGATAGCCATTTGTGCCGCCGCCTAATAGAGGAGATATGCTCCCTCTTCTTTATGCCTAATGCAGCTCTAAGAGCATTATTTTGTAAGGTTTGAAGTCTTTGGGTAGTGGCTTTGTTGGCACCGCTGTAAAGGGCATTGCAATAGTCGAGTCGGGAAAGTATTAAGGCTCTAGCCAAGATTAGGCAACTGGTATTGGACAGGAAGGGCTTGCCTGCTCTTATCAATTTACAAGTGTAGGCAGTAGTGGAAGCTAGGGAGTTGACCTGTTTGGTGAAGGACAGGGTAGAATCAAGGTGAAAACCGAGTGTTTTTACTTCCCTCGAGACTTTGATAGCATTTCCAACTATACTGAAAGCTGAGTAGTCCGGGCCTAATTTGTTAATATTGGCTTGTGTACCCAGAATGATCAACTCTGTCTTATCATCATTCAGGCAGAGACCATGAGTGGCCATCCATGCCTGAATGATAAGATACACTCTATTCACCAACTCCCTGTCCCTGCTATGATCCCCAGAAAGTGGAAGGAGAATCTGTGTATCATCTGCATAGTTAGTGTAGGTGATACCAAGATTGTCCAGATCATCGAACAGAGGTTTGGTGAATATATTGTATAGAGTCGGGGAGACGCAGGAACCCTGAGGGACTCCACAGGTGATGGGTATAGGGTCTGCTGCTGCCGATGGGGAAAAAAATCTCATAATTCTCTCACTCAGAAAGGATTCTATCCAACTGATAGCTTGGGTGGAGAAGTGAGCGGCAGAGTCCGGGTGTCTGCAGAGGACCTGAGAGATCTAGTAGGAGGAGGAGCGCTGTCTTATCTTGATCTCTCAAATCGTCTATTTGGGTCTTTAAATCGATAAGGGCTGTTTCCGTTCCATGTAGTGGGCGGAAGCCAGATTGTCTAGATCCTAATAGTTTATGCAATTCAAGGTATTTTTGAATTTGTGTATAGGCCACTTTATCCAGAATTTTCAACAGAAATGGAACTGTCGTGATTGGCCGGTAGTTAGTAGGGATGAGAGGGTCAAGAGTTTGCGTTTTGAGCAACGGGAACACCCAGGATTGTTTTAAATTAGCTGGGATGATGCCTGTGGCGAAGGATGAGTTGACAAGTTGACAAGTTTGGAAATAAACGGTGATAAATCTCTAGCAGCGTCTTTTATTAGCTGTGCTGGGCAGATATCACCTTTGCAATTCGATGGTTTGAGGGTGGGGATGATTTTTTCTCTCTCTAGTGTGGTAGTTTTTGTGAAGGAGAATTTGCTAGACTGGGGTTTGGTGGTAGCCTTGGGTGGTGGTAGAGTAGGAAGGTTGATCAAATCTTTTTTCAGTTGAATTTTATTTTGGAGGGTGTTGATTTTTGTTGGTTAGAGCATGTTGGATATCTGTACACCAGGTCTGATCTTTAGTACAGGTGTCTGGTATGGCAATGGGTGACTCAAGTATGGAAAAGAGTTCCTTCATGCTAGAATTGGAATTGGCGATACGATCATTGTATGAATTCCTCTTAGCCAGACAAACTGCATTTTTGTATTGTCGGGAAATAGATGTTAGGTTGTCCTTGTTCTCAGCAGGTGGGTGTAGTTTCCAGTTAGATTCATGTTTTCTCTAGGTGAGGCGTAGGGCCTTGAGTTCAGGAGTAAACCATTTATTTAGATGGGCTTTAGGTTTGCTTGTACGCATCTTAAGTGGGGCAATTCTGTCCATAGTATCAGTCATAATTTTATTATACTCATGCACTAATATGCTAGGGTCTAAGTTGTCAGGCAGTGCATTTAATGTTGGAAGAACGGCTGGTATGACATTGTCTATTGTCATATTCTTTTTATTTCTTGTTGGGCATGACAGTGCCATGGGGACGGCTGTAGAGGATGGTCGGGAGGTTAGCAGGTTAAAGGACACTAGTGAATGGTCCGTCCATGATAATGCCGAGATAGATGAGATAACTGCTGTACAATTTGAGTCAGCGACCCAGTCTAGTATTCTGCCTTTCGTGTGGGTTGGGTTGTTGACTTTTTGGGAGAATCCTAGGGAGTTGATAGCGTGGGCAATAGTCGCGGCGTGCGCATCTGCTTGGTCATTAAATCCTAAGTTAAAATCCCCTAGTACCAGCAATTGTGAGGTGGTTTTAGCATTAAAGGTTAGTAGCTTGTGCAGATCCTCTTCGAAAGTCCCGAGCGGACCTGGAGGTCTATAGATTAGGTGAATGGTTAGGGATTGATTATTGTTTATGAGGAGTTTTGCCGTGAGGGCTTCACAAGATTGTAGAGTTTGGGCAGGGGCTAGTCTTAGCGAGAGACTCGATTTGGAGATGATGGCAATTCCGCCTCCGCGGGTGCCCTCTCGGTCTTGCCTACATATAGTGTAACCGTCAGGGATGGCTAGCATAAGTGAAGGTCCTGCTGCCTTATGTAACCAAGTTTCGGTTATTGCCATAAAGTCCAAGTTCGCCTCAGTGATTAGATTAGCTATCTCAAGGGCATGTGCAACTAGTGACCTGGCATTGAGAAGCGCTCCTTTGTAGGAGTGATCCTTGGTTTCCTCTTTGGGATGTGTTAGATTAGGAGTACTTTTCGCGGCTGGGGTGTTATTGGAAGCGTTGCATTCCTTACCATTATGACGTTTCATCTCACGTATTGTAGGAGGGAGGAGTCGTCTGGGTGTCTCGTGAAGTTTAAGTCTAGCACGTAGTTTGTTGTTTCTACCGTATGTGGAACTAGGCCGAGAGGTGTAAGCTAGTGGTCCTAGCAGAACTTGGTATTTTGAGTCAGTGTGGACATGAGTGTTAGTAACTATGTCTGTTGATATAGGTAAGAAGGGTCCGAGTGCATGTAGTGGGGTCTCTGTATGGCTGACCTGATTACAGGTGGCAAGGAGTGTAGCAGTAGCCATAATGCAGTAGAAGCTAGATAGGCTAGACATTATGCGGAGCTAACACTTAGTTGGGTGGGTAGTGGTCGTACAGGGAGGATGTTCCCTATGGTGAGGTAGGGTGATCTAGCTCACATAGATTTGTGTATCAAATTGGCTAGCAGCACAACACCTAATTTGAGAATATCACAATAGCTAAAATGCGCAACACTTATAATTGAGAGTAACACAGTGGCTAAAAGCACGGCATCTAGATTTGAGAGTGACCCAGTGTCTAAAATGCACAACACCTAGAGTTGAGAGTATCACAATGGTTAAAAGCACAGCACCTAGATTGGAGAGTATAACAATATCTAAATATGCACAACACCTAGCATTGAGAATAACACAATGGCTGGGAGGCACAACACCTAGATTTGAGAATATCTTGATGGCTGAGAGGCATATCTAGTTACAGAGTGGCATAAATTGAAGTTGCATGCATGGGCAGCAACTGGGAAGCCGGATCGGCCATACAGGTTTGACAGAAGTGCAAACATCACGTTACAGTCTGCTTGTTGGGCCGCGTAGCAGAGTGGTGCATAAAAGAGGCATATATATGGTGTGGTACAATGCATGCAGTACAATGGGTGGTTACTTAATATGCTGTATAGCAGTTGACTATAGACCATCCAAGGGTAGGGAGACAGACCAGTATATATAGACAGATGACTGTTAGCATACTGAAAAGCGGGGAGGAGTGTAGATAGTGACGGTGGCCGTACACAAATAGTCTGAGGCAGGGTCAATATAGGTGGATAGTAGCTGGAGTATAGTGCAGAAAAGTACTTACAGGCTGCTCAACTCCTTAATGCCCGACGCGGACAGGCGCAGACAGGCCCTTAGGCTTGCCCTTCGGCTGCCGCCTATCGGTGAGCTGCAGGGGCGGGTGATTACAGGAGCAGCCAATCACTGGCTACGGGTGCTCCTAGGCTTGTTGCTGGTGCCGGCGAGTTGATCAAGGCGGCGGCCATTGACCGCATTTCGTGTAATGGCGGGCAATGGAGCCACAGCATATTTGGTGGTATTCTGTGCCCAAAATAACGAAATTTGCATTTTCGCAAGGTCTGATGCGAATGCAGATAAATGTAAGCCAAAAAGCAGGCAAATTTCAATAAAGGGTCACGTTGCTTGTTGCGGGCGGTGGGGGCGTCTGGGGGCTCCACTTCTTCCTGGGGTCCTGGTGGTGGGGGGAGAAGGCTCCAGCCTCTCCTCCTAGCACGGCAGCAGCGGCTTCTACTGTGGATTTTGGCCACAGACAGGCCCTTAGGCTTGCTCTGCGCCTGCCGCCTATCGGTGAGCTGCATGGGCGGGTGATTACAGGAGCAGCCAATCACTGGCTACGGGTGCTCCTAGGCTTGTTGCTGGTTACGGCGAGTCGATCAAGGCGACGGACATTGACCGCATTGCGTGTAATGGCGTGCAATGGAGCCACAGCCTATTTGGAGGTATTCTGGGCCCAAAATAACGAAATTTGCATGAGTTTGTATTGTATGCAGCGGAATCAGGAGCTCAAGGAGACCTTGCGTGTGTGTTCGCACATCTTGCTCCATACCTCGTTGGTGATTTCAAAGCCAATTCTAACTCCAAAGAGCTCTTCTCCATACTCCGGGAAATGGAAAACCCAATCACACCTGGGGATAATGTCCCCAAGGACAAACAATGGTGCACTAGCATCCAAAATGCTTTAGCTAATAAAATTACAACCCTACAAACAAAAATTGCAAAGAAAAAAGCATCCCTGAACTCCACGGGAACACATACCTCCCACTTGGCCGATACACCTAGAACAGACAATCATAGCAGCCACAAACCATTCAGATTCTCCAACATATCCATATTGGAAACTGAAAAAGTGATAATATCCCTGAAACCCTCCAACTGCCAAGGTGACAGCTGCCCAGCACAAGTTATTAAGGATGCAGCGACGGACCTAGCGCCCTTTATATCTAAATTAATAAACTCCTCCTTCCGATCCAGCACTGTACCGACCAACCTTAAAGAATCATGGGTTCTTCCCCTCCTTAAAAAACAGACCCTTGACCCAGCCATCCCGACCAATTATAGGCCCATCACCACAGTCCCATTTCTCCTTAAAATCATTGACAGAGTAGCCTACTTCCAGATCCAAAAGTATCTGGAGACAAACCAACTACTAGGATCACGCCAATCTGGCTTCAGACCACTACATGGTACTGAAACAGCCCTAATTGACCTTAAGACACAAATCGACGAGCTGAAGGATAAAGGTAAAACAGCTATGCTCCTCCTCCTTGACCTATCGGCGTCCTTCGACCTAGTGGACCATGCAGTGTTATGCAACCATCTAGCGTCTGCTGCCCATTTTTCAAGCAAAGCTATAGCCTGGGTACAATCCTTCCTGGACAACCGCACGATGAGAGTGTTCTCCCCATTAGCCTCAGCGAACCCAATACATATCACCTGTGGCGTCCCACAAGGTTCATGTGTCTCCCCCACAATGTATAATATCTTCACTGTGGCGTCCCACAAGGTTCATGTGTCTCCCCCACAATGTATAATATCTTCACAAAGCCACTCTTCGACAAACTTGACAGATTGGGGTAACCTACACCAACTATGCGGACGATACACATATCCTCATACCCCTATCTGGCAACTTTGTTGAAGACACAGCTCTAGTAAACAAGATTTACCTCATCATTCAGGCATGGATGGCCTCTCACGGCCTCTGCCTGAACGACGACAAAACAGAGATACTGCTCCTGGGTTCCGACTCCAACCTCAAAAAACTCACCCCGAACTACTGCGCCTTCAATATAGATGGCAATATAATCAAAGTGGCAACAGAGGTAAAAACACTAGGTTTCTACCTCGACTCCACCTTATCGCTCAAAAAACAAATCAACTCCCTGGCTTCCTCCACAGCCTACACTTGTAAATTAATCAGAGCCTGCAGACCCTACTTGTCTAAAACCAATTGTATCACTCTAGCCAATGCCCTAGTAATGTCCAAATTGGATTACTGTAACGCCCTTTATGCGGGCGCCAACAAAACTGTCACAAACAAACTACAAATACTGCAAAACAATGCTTTTAGAGCAGCCCTGGACATACCCCGTAGAGCTCACATATCTAACATTAGGAAAGACAATCATTGGTTAAAAATCAGTGACAGAGTTCTCCTTAAAACGCTATCTCTTACACACAAAGGACTGAACAACACTGCGCCCCCATACATCTCAGCCAGACTGACCAGAAAATCCTCTATTCGTCACACCAGAGCCTCTAATCACTCCCTACTTGAAATTCCCAGATTTAGACTAACTAAAGCAGGTGGAGTGCCTGGAACGCACTCCCCATGGAACTGAGAACTAATCTTCCCTACTCTAGATTCAGATGTAAGGTGAAACGTTGGCTTTGGACTAACAAAAATTAACCTGCTGAACTCAATCCTATCTCGGCGTTCCTTGATTCTGTTCTGACACCAGATTATTTGATTATCTGTTTGATCTGAGTATCTGACACCTGACCAATGAGAGAGATTCACATGCTGTATCTCATGTATACTTGTATTGTATATATGTTAATGTATCCTCTGTATGTATGTAACCTAAGCCTAAGTATTCTTGCAACTGCTGCGCCCGGCTACCCCTGTGTTTGGAGCGCATTATCAAATAATAAACTAAACTAAACTGAGCTCCATAGCCCATACCTCCCGAGGTTTCGGCAATACGTTCTCTAATTTGGCTAGCTGCATTTTATATAGGGAGGATATTATGCTCCTGCAACCAGCGGAGTTCACTATGTATTGGAGTTCGGGAGATTCTCGGGCTTCATGCGGGTACGTAGGCCACATCGCACGTACTGCCGCCCGTAGCCTAAAGTACTGTAACAGTTCGAGCGCAGAGTTGGAGTGTGCGGGTCGCCATGTCTGGGGGGTGATAAATATGCCATCCGGGTATAGATCGGTCAGGGCTCGGTAGCCCGGGGCCTCCCAATGTTGCGAGAGGTGTTGGTCGCATGTAGGGGCCAGTCCCGGGAATTGCCATATGGGTAGCCATTTATAGTAAGGGCTATGGCCTTGTTCAGGGTGCAAAATATTCTTCCACGCTCTGATCGTGGCGGCCATGTGGTCTGACGGGGCGTCTGTCTGAAAGGTGCGGTGTAGTAGTAGGGTCATGATGTTAGTACCTTCACCTGCAAGTTTCTCCAATTTGGCGTGTGGTGGCGGGTTTGGGTGCCTGTACCAGTGAGTGGCGTGTTGGGCCTGTGCTGCGTTCCAGTATAAAATTAAGTCTGGGGCTGTGAAAACCCCTTTCTCATATGGTAAGGTCATAAGCTGCCACTTCTTACGGACCGCACTGGAGTGCCAGAGGAATTGGGCACAAGCCGAGTGGAGCTGCTTGAAATATTGCCTCCCGGGCCATACTGGTACATTAGCAAAAATGTAGAGGAGCTTAGGGACCACAACCTTTTTTATAAGGGATAATCTACCGCCAGTGACAATGGGAGGTTGCATCGCCACTTGAGCATTTTGGATTTCACAAGCTGTGCCGTTGTCTCGTAGTTGTCTGCCCGTAGGGAAGCTACGGTCAGTGACACTTGTACCCCAAGATAACGAACGCCATTTGGGGACCAGCGCAGGGGGAATTCGCATGTCGGCTGCAGGGTTGCACTGGTGAGGGGAAAGATTTCTGATTTCGAATAGTTTATGGTGAAACCAGAGTACGTGCCTAATTTTGTTATGTCCCGAATGATAGGATCTAGGTGTGTGGAAGGGTTCCTGACGTATAAGAGTACGTCATCAGCGTACAGGGAGATGATTTCTGGCGTGTCTTGCAGGCGAATGCCCTTGTTGGTGCGCCTTTCCCTGATATGGTCCGCCATGGGCTCAATGGCGAGCGCGAATAGGATGGGGGAAAATGGACATCCCTGAAGGGTGCCTATGTGTAGTACAAAGGGGGAGGAAGTGACAGAGTTGACTAGTACCCTGGCCAACGGCCCTGTATACAGTAGTTTTATATAGGAGAGCATGTTGGGTCCTATTCCCATCTTCTCAAGGACAGCCCATAAGTATTGCCAGGAGACCATGTCGAATGCTTTTTGGGCGTCTAGCGTGACCGCCACTGCATCCGCCTTCAGGTCGATTCTGGACATCACGTTAAACAGGCGGCGGATGTTGAGTGCTGTTGAGCGACCCGGAACAAAACCGCTTTGGTCGGCATGGACCAGGTGGGGCATGAATGGGAGGAACCTGTTAGTGATTATTTTAGCAAAGATTTTCATATCCGCATTAATAAGTGATAGGGGCTTATAGGATCCGCATTCGTCTGGGGGTTTCCCCGGTTTGGGGAGGACTGTTATTAAGGCTTCTCTTAACGAGGGAGGGAGGGTGTTTAATCGGAGCGATTCGATCCAGACCCCGTACAATATGGGGGCTAGCACAGCAACATGTTCTTGATAGAACTCGGATGTGAGCCCATCAGGGCCTGGGGCCTTATTTTTAGGGAGGTGTGAGATCACTTGGACAATCTCGTCCAAGGTAAACGGGGCCTCGAGTTGTTCTCTGGTGTCTTGGGAGATGAGGGTCATAGGGATGCTTTCTAGTAGGATGTCCAGATCATGGGTTGTATGTTCAGGCTGGGGACCATATAGGTTGGCATAGAAGCTAGCGAAAGTGTCTATGATGGCCTGGTCCGACCAGTGCCTTAAGCCCTGTTCATCAATGATGCTATCTATGCCGCCTTCCGCACGAACCACTTTAGCCAGAGTTCTTCCCGGCCTATCCCCCTCTCCATATCTACGGGCCGCAATGGGGCGGGCAAAGTAACGCACCTCCCTCAGGGCGTGGGATTCAAACAATTCTAGTTCTGTTCTGATCTTAGCTAGGATCGGCAGGGTTGGCGCGGAAACAATCTCGTTCGAGGGCTCTCAGGCTGGCCTCAGAGGAATTTAAGGCTTGCCTTATGGCCTTGAGGACACCGGCCTCCCTAGATATACGCATCCCTCGAATGTAGACTTTAAAAGCCTCCCAGCGCGTTCCCTCAGGGGTATCGGACGTATTATTGATGTCAAAAAAGGTGTTTATGTCCGCCAGGATCTCGGCCTTAAAGACGATGTCAGAAAGAACGCCAGGCTTAATGCGCCAAGCGGGTCGAGCTGTCAGTGTGTTACCAGGCTGGATCTGTAGCATCACAGGGGAGTGGTCTGAGAGAGTGCGCGCAAGGATATTGGTGTCCGAAACCCTGCCCACTCGGCACCCGGACAAGAGGAACATATCTATCCTTCAAGAGCTATCATGGACCGATGAATAAAAAGTGTAATCTCTTTCCCGGGGGTGGAGTGTTCTCCACACATCATGTAAATTTAGGGAGCTCATATGCGAATGGAGTCTTTGGCAGCTTGGGTTAAGACCCTGCGGGTAGTAGTCGTTCTATCAAGGACAGTATCAAGTATTAGATTCATATCCCCACCCCATATAATGGAGACATCCACATATCGCATGAGGATAGCTGTTATTGTGTCTATAAATTCGGGGGAGTCAGTGTTGGGCGCGTAGGAGTTCACCAGTAAGCATTCTTCGTCAGCTAGATTGCAGTGAAGAATCACATATCTACCTTCTGTGTCAATGTGGGATGTGTGGAGCGTGAATTTTATCGATTTGTGGATGAGCGTGAGGACTCCCCTAGCCTGAGTGGAGTATTGGGTATAGTACCTGATGGGGCCCCAGGTTTGTGCCAGATTCGATGAGGAGTTTCAGGGCATGTGTCTCCTGCAGTAGGAGCACTTGGATGCCATGTCTCTGTGCGTATGCCGTGATCCTGCTGGACTTTGTGAAATTCGTAAATCCCCGAACGTTCCATGTCAGTATTTTAATAGCAATATAGACAATTTATGGGACATCCCTGAAGTAGGATCTTTCTCTGACTGCCGCCATGTGTGCTGTAACGGCGAGGAAACACCTCTCTGAAGTACCTGACCAAAGCTCACTGCCATTTTTAACGCAACAATCCCCAACTTCACCACCCCCCACCCTCACCGCCCGATATAAACTAGCAGTGTATTGATACCCACCCCCGGAGCAACCATTTGCGTGCCATCCCTAACTCGGCGACGCATCAACAACAGCCCAACCGGGGCTTAAACACAAATACTCCGTCTTGGAGAGCCTTGCAGCTGCAATGGGGGCTGCTGCTGCCGTCCGACCCACCGTCTGTTACTATTCTTATGAAAAAATATCATCAATATGTTTCGGCTGATGAAACAATGGTTACGAAGAGAGGACAAGCATGTTCTAGGATGGCGAGATCCAGGCCACCACTGCCCTGAAGTGACTTATGACAGTGAGGCCTGGCTTCCGAGGGCCGGGCCCAGTGTGCGGTGAGACAGTCCGGTGGATGGAAGATGGGTCCCCTAGATGAGTAGTGCTCCTGGTCTGTGTGTGCACAAGCAGCGTTGAACCCATAAGGGCAATGATGGGGGGGACCATCAGCTCGCCAGTGGGCCGATCACAAGTTGGCTGCGGCCCTCAGGGTATCGCGTAGAGGCCAGGGCCCTTGTGCTAGTCGTTGTCCCCAGGGGGGTCCACCAGCGGGATTTGTGCCTCGATAAACTTGACCGCCTCGTCCGGGACCGTAAAGAAATACAATTTGTTGTGGTGGGTGATTTTAAGGCGAGCAGGTAAAAGCATTGTGTACTCAACTTTTCTGTCTCTCAGCATTTTTTTGGCTCCATTGAAATGGCGACGTTCCATTTGGACTCCCAACGAGAAGTCAGGAAAGATCCTGATGATTTGTGAGTCTAGCCTCAATTCGCCCTTTTCCCTGGCCAAACAGAGTATGTGGTCCCTGTCTTTGTAGCTCAGCAGTTTAGCAATTATTGGCCTGGGAAAGTCTCCCGGCTTGGGCCGGGGTGCCAGAGAGCGATGTGCTCTTTCAACGGTAAAGAAAGGTGAGAGCGTGGGCTTATCGAGGAGATCTCTAAGGAGTTGTTCGACCGTTTGTTCCATGCAACTTTGTAGCGCAGACTCGGGAACCCCCACAATGCAAATGTTATTTCTCCGCGATCTTGATTCAAGGTCATCGCACTTAGCTTTGACCTGCTTCATATCACGCACAAACTCGACACTATGTTTTGCAAGTTGTGGACATTGTCCTCGTTGGTTCCGATCCTTTGCTCCGCCTCGGCGATCTTGGCCCCATGCTGATCGAGCTTGGCCTTCAGGGAGGCGACATTAGCATTGATGTCATCTAGCTTTTCATGGAAAGAAGCAAAGTTTTTGGCCATGGACTCCATCATAGCGGCTAGATCTGGTTGCGGGGGGTCCAGCAGGGCATCACCATCCTCTTGTGCTGCAGCCAAGGGTGCCTGGTCCGCCCTGGGTGTCATTTTGGCGAATTTGTCCATGGCGCCCACCTTGTTGGCGCCACGTGGCCTGTTGGACATTGCTGTACCAGGGGACCGTGCACCGCTTGGTAGGGTTAAAGATGGCCGCAAGCCGGGGCTTCCGGAGAGAGGGCGGTGAGCGGCTAGTATTCGTGGCTTATAGCGGGATCAGGTTGGGCAGTGGCAGTATTGCTTTTATGGGTGAGGGCGGCGAGTTTGCAGACTGGTAGTGCCATCAGAGGGGCAGTGAGCCGAGTGTGACCAGGGGGGGCCATATGTTAGTGAGTTCCACAGGTTCTACACGGCGTCTGTGGGCCCAGCGGGCAGAGGTGAGCTAGAGGGGACAAGTGCACCCAGTGCGGCTAGTATCGTGTTCGAGCGTGGATGAGCTCGTCGGGTTTAGGGCAGGCAATGGAGGAGGCGGTATTGATGAAGTAAGGTATTTCCACCTTCAGTAATAGCCCATTATGTCGAGAGCCACCACGGGAGTCGGCCACGCACGGAAATGTGGGGACCAGTGGGGCAAAGGCCAGTGCAGCGCGCAATAAGGGGGGGTGATTGGCGGGGAGGCTGGAGGCCCCCCTAGGATATAGTTGTGGCAGCGCTCAGATCACCCACCTCATAACCTTGAGGGTGGCTCAACCCTTGTGGCCGCCCGCGTGGTGTGTGGCACTTAAAGGAAGTCCAGACGGGGGTTTGCCGGGGTGCGGGGGATGAGGCAGTCTGCCGTCAGCACCGCGGCTCTCCTTCAATAGGGCCCGTAGCTCGCCAAGTGTTCCCCAGTGTTCACAAGCCCTCAGCCGACGACAGCGCCTACAGGGCGCAAGATAGCCGCGAGTCTGTGCCGCAGTTGACTCCTCCCTGGTGGATGAGAGGTGAGCAGGCACCGGTCCGCAGGGATGCCGAGGGCCGCCCAGTACGGCGCCCCGTCCCCCCACACTTCCCGGGCAGAGGGCCGCTCTCGTGTGCCAGCGCGGGAGGGCTCCAGCCCAACCCGCGGGAGCGGTGAAAATGAGGCCGTTCCCTCGTCCCCCCCGGAAAACCGTCAGAGCCGTAGACTCAGGCGGCTCAGTGTATGATCCCAAGCGGGGGTGGCGGGGAGTCCAAGGTCCCGCCCAGCGGACACCAGCAGCGAGCGGGTCCCTCCGGCGAGGGAGTACACCAGGGCGCTGCCCCGGTCTGCGCGCGGGGATAAATCCGGTCGGCAGCAGTGGATTCAGTACGGAGGCCCCAGGCGTCACAAGGCCGGCGTCTGCCGCGGGGGTCAGTTGCCGGGGTTCCCGGCTCCGAATTTCTCCAGAATTTCGGCAGATACAGAGGAGGGTTTATGTTAGCAAGTCGCTGCAGAATCGCTGCTGGATATGCAGGATTAGCGCCGATATTCATCGGATTTCAGCGGGCCGGTCCAGAGCTCAAAAGCTAAGCAGCCATTTTCTAGGCTGCTCAACAGCGCCCCCCTGCATGCAAACATCTGCTGGGAACTTGTATCTTGGTAGTCTTGTAGAGGACTTTAGAGAAGAAGAAAATGAGCAGTCCTTTTTTCAAAATAATTTCTTCATTTGAGTTTTTACTGATAACAAACCAACAACCATTGTGCTTCATCAGGCAGTTAGGGTACAAGGCATCAACAGCAATACAATAATCCTTACACAGCATGTCAGGATGACGACGCACCATTTCCATCTCTCGCAGTAATTGCCATTTACCACCATCAGGTTCAGCTGGGATGTATATTTATACTCGTCTAATATAGTCAAGCCGAGGTTGCCCTATAGTACCCATACCTAGCTCGGTGCATATACATTTCAATCAAGTGTCTTAATGTGTAGGGCAATATGTAAAGTGCTAGTGCTCACAATGGCTTATAATCTGTTGCATGGTTCAATTTAGGTAAAATTGTTTCCCACTGCTTTCTAATTTCGCGCCTATTCTGTGATGTCCTCCCTGGCATGTGTTGCAGTGTGTTAAGCTGCCCCACGTAACCAGATCTTTAAGCCACACTAGGAGGTTTTGCTTCAGGTGTCAGTAAACCATGTTCTAGATCAATATAGTTGAGCTCATCTTGGCTTTTCCACAGCATCCTGGCCAGTTCTTTAGAACATGGATCAAGTCATTTAGCAACTGACATTTAGGGCAACAGTGAGTGGCATTAGGAAACATTCTCATTCTTTTAGGGTTCAGGTACCCGTTATTTAACACATTAAATTAGCGATTCAAGATGAAAGAAAACCCGTCCAGAAAATTAGGGTGAAAACTGGAGCTGGCTATCAAGAGCATTGACAGCTGAGAAAACCAACTGGCAAGAGGGAAATGGAAGGGTGAACAAGGGTGCCCTCCTCTCATGGAATACCAGAGGTTTAAAACATTTATTTGGCCAAAACTTTATAGACCTGAACAACCCTACAGTGATATGCTTACATGAGACCTGGCTCCGTGAATTACCAGAGAGGGATGGGTATGTGACCTTCTTAAACCCTGCACTAAAAGGTCCACGAAGAAGACCGTTCTCCAGACTTATAACATGGATAAAGATAGGTGCTGTATTGAAAATCATTAAAAACAAAAATCCTAACTCTTTCTTGCAATTTACCATTTTACAACATGAACAAAATAACATGGAATATCCAGAAAATACAGTGGTTCTGAATATTTACTGGAATCCAACAATGATCGCGACAAATGATTTCATTCAAGAAGTAAACAAGTCAGTAGACATTTGTTACACTGAGTTAAACAACCCCCATGTCCTAATCTGTGGAGATATGAATATATAATGCCTCGACAAGAAGGGTAAGCCTCTTAATTATGCCTCATTCCAAACATAAAAAAATACAAAGAAGTCAAACGTGGATTACTGAATTAACAGAACAAAATTGTTATATGCTAAATGGACAAACAATGGGAAACATTCCAGGTAAACCAACATGGACTGGCGCATACTCTTCTTCCACTATAGATTACATCTGCAGCTCTCGTAATTTTATGCATCTGATCGAACGTCTGGATATTGCAGCAAAGAAAGACAGCGATGATAGTGCACTGATTCTGACATAGAAACTGTGGAATAAAACACTGAAGATCCACACATTAGGAAAAATCTCTATAAATCAAGGGAAAACTCAGTTAAAAATCAATAAAAAGAATATTTCAGACCTAACTGCAAAGTACAATGAGATGACTTAGTCCAATGATTTGAAGTTAAGCTATCTATCATTAATATCATGTTACAAAGTGATACAAACAGGGCATAAAAACGCTTACCTTCAACACAAGTATCCATATAGTAAGGCCTTTACAGAGGAAAATAAACCAAGCTGACCTAAAAATCATAATGAAGGCATATACTCAAACAATGAATGAGGACATTAAATTTAACCTATTTGACGGAGGGACTCTACTGATGTTCGCAGAATGGTGTGCAAAGTATGAGCTCATGAAGGGATTGTTTCTGAAATACAGGGCAGTACTCAAGAGGTTAGCAGAGTTGTGGGAGGGAATACCGGTGGAACCGAAAGTAAGCCCGCTATTGCAGGTAATACTGGAGCAAGTGGGGGAGGTGGCGAGGATTTCACGCATTTACAAGGCCCTTCTGGAGGAGGAACCTTGAGGGGAACTGAAGGTAAAAGGAAAATCGGAGACGGATGTAGGGGTCCAGATATCGGAGAAGGCACAGACAAAGGTCTGGGTTCAAGTGCAGAAGGTGACTCCAACTGGTTCAGTTTACCTCCTGCATAGTGTATATATGACTCTAACCAGATTACGAGCAATGAAGGAGACCCTTAGTGATGAATGCCAGAGGTGCGGGAGGGGAGCAGCGGGATACTGGCACATGGTCTGGGAATGTGGGATCATAGCAAGCTACTGGGACAGGGTGGTCAAAAGGGTGAACGATTTGTTGGGGACAAAGCTGGAATGTAACACAAGAGTATGTATATGGGGGATTTTCCCAGAGGGGAAAAGGTACAAGTCACGGAACAAGATGGCGAGATTCCTATTGATCTTAGCCAAACACTGGATAGCAATCACTTGGAAACATCCACAGGGGCCGTCAATAAAGCTATGGCAGGGGGGATGCCCGTAGATGGGGAATAGCCAAATTGGAGATATTACAGGCAAACAATGCTCAAAAAGAGGAAGAAGGGAAAACGGCGGACTGGGGTCAGCTGCTGAATAATCTGTCTATATCCAAAGACCTAAGATATGGGAAAAGGAGGAGGTGGGATAGCAGAGAGAGGGGGGAAGAGAGGTTGGGGAGAGGTCCTGGTTGAACCTCCCAGGACGATATCCGAAAGCGGGGTCTGCTATTCAAGGGAAATAGGGAGAGGCTGGCGAAAAAGAAGATGGGGAGTAGGTGCTATAAGGTCATAGGGGAATCGGTCAAGAAATGGAGGCCTGGGAGGTTTGGGGGGGAAGAGGGTGAAAGGGAATGTTGGGATTGATATTTGTTTGGTTTGTTATTACAAAATGGCAATAAAGAGTGTTTACAAATAAAAGTGGCTCCTGGTTTACTTTAACGGTTCCCCCAAGTAAGGTTGTTCAGCATCAAAACAGAAACTACCTCTAATGTCCTTCTTTGATCAGTGTAGGTGAAATCCAGTTACCCACTGTTGGTCTTAGTCACTCGCTCACAAGTTGACACTAGGTACGGCTATGTGCTGGTCCCGTTAACTGGTATGAAAAGGCTGCCCTAGGCCTTGAAAATACCAGAATGCCTGAACAACATGGGTTTGTTGGGCACTGTTACAAAGTTGTGTTGTTTAGGTTACGTCTTTGTTTATTCCATACACTATGACCCACAATACGATGAGCAAGCGATACAGAAGCTATTATTCTCTGTCTGTTATAGCGACTTCTGCACTGAAAACCAATCTCCTAAACTCCATGCCTGGCAGGAGCTGGGACTGAGCGAGAAAGTCACTTTGAGAAACTGGAGGGCCCTCAAGAGCCTGTTTGGGCTGACCAACACGGAACAACATCATGGCCACAGTTAGAATACTGACCTGAATGTGCGTGGTCTGAACTCCTACCTCCGCAGGAACCGCGTAAAATCTTACAATGCAAATCTCTGTTCCAAGAGACCCATTTACTAGCTGAGGGACAGGAGGCACTCCTGAAACGATGGGGTGCAACTGATTATGGAGCAACGTACTCTAAATTCGCTAGAGGTGTGTTGACTTGGATCAGCAGATCGCTGCTCTTCCAACTACTGGAGGTGGAAAAAGATGGGGATGGGAGATACTTGATCATACGGGGTTACCTCTGTCATAGAGAAATCTGCATTATTAATTCATATTCCCCGAACCATGCCATCCCACCTCATGCTCGTAAACTCTGCCCCCTTATTGCATCCAGGTGGGAGGGTTTCATTTTGTGGGGTGTTCATTTCAACTGTGTGAGAGATGTAACACTGACCAATCCTTTCTCCCCCGCGATCGTTCTCCCACAGCTACAACTGCGCTGAATACCTTCTTGACAGACTTTAACTTGGCTGACGTCTCGCGGTAACTGAATCCGGAAACTAGAGGGTACTCCTACTACTCTCCTGCCCACAAACTGCACACTGGAATCGACTATCTTTTTACTGGGTCAGGGCACTTAATCGAATTTCACAATGCAGAATACGTGGGCCGCACAGTGTCGGATCACTCCCCCTCATGGTAGTGTGGAACCTAACCACCTCCCAATCTCCCATCCTGACATGGCGATTGCCCACTAGCACATTGACTGACAAACCCATTAGGAATGAGCTGTTAAAATCCTTGACCAAGTTCCTTGATAGCAATAGTCGGGAATGTGGATAGCTGTGGCTCTATCTGGGAAACAATGAAAGTAGTGATAAGAGGGGAGGTCATAGCGAGTTCCGGCGGCATCCGCTGGAAATTGCGGGAGGAACTAGAAACTACTCAGGGGGAGATTAAAACACTAGAATCCCAAAATCTAACTTGCCAAATGACAGAAGACAGGCTAGTTGAAATTCACACTTGGTGCCATGAGACATGGGGGAGGCTAGCCAAATTAGTCTATGCCACACAGACAGCTCTAGCTGTCATGAACCATCGCCTACGTCCTTTCTGGACTTTGTGGTCCCTGACCCATAGGGGATTGAATGCCGTAATCCTTCCAACATGGCCGCTTGACACGGAACGCTGCTTGCCAATCTTTGCGTTCCACGCACTCTGTTCTACTAAACAGACACGCCCCCGCGGCTCTGCGCGTCTCAATGCTACCGCTTGCTGTAGTTGGACATGTGTTTCCGGAGTTTGCTCAGAGCTTTCTACTGAATCCTGTTTCCCGGTTCCTTGAATCCCCCTTCCTTCCTTCTTTTCCTCAAACTTACCATATAACTTCCTGGATTTTCGCCCGTGCTCGGGTCACGGCGTTCCGTGTCTACGAGCTCAGACATTGTTCCTTCCTGGTCTCCGAGCTCAGACATTGTTCCTTCCTGGTCTCCGTCCTGGACATCTGAACGTATCCTGGAGTTGGATTGTTATCCTCACGCTGGAATCTGAAGACCAGCACACGGGTTTATACAAATCCCGGACTGTGCGAAAGACGTCACCAAAGAAGGTCTCAAGCAAACAACAAAAACAGGTGAGAAGGGGAGAGACTTGTGACTCTAGCCCATACAGAGGGAGTCAAGCCTGGGAGACTATTGGTATGGCTCTGTAAGCAGGATAACCCCAGACCTCTGACCACGCATGTGGGGCATCGTGGAGATCCCAACAGATGATCAACAAAATCTTCACTACCTATTACATGCAACTATATAGCCATGATCACCTAGTTCCCCAAAAAGACATAATGACGGCTCTCGCTCAGATTCAGCTCCCGAAACTTGTCCCCGAACAGCGACCCTCTATAGATCGACCCATCACTGTGGAGGAAATAGCAGAGGCAATTGCTTCCCTTGCCACTTGTAAAATACCCGGCAATGACGGACTCCCACTGAGGTTTTCCAATCATATGACCCTACTTTAGCCCCACTACTCCTGAAGGTCTTTGAGGAAGCATACAAAAAAGGTATAGTGCCGGCCAGCACGAGGGAAACTCTGGTTATACCCATCGCTAAACCAGGGACACTGATGGACAAGTGCGACTCATATCGCCCCCTTGCCATGCTAAATTATGATTTTAAGATACTTACAACGGTCTTGTCGACATGCCTCTGTGTGCATATCTCCTCCCTGATTCACATGGACCAAACTGGTTTTGTACCAGGCCGCAACACCTCCCTGTAACTCTGCAGACTCCAACACATAATCAACCAAACGAATGCCTGAGAAGAGCCCTGCATAGTGGTGGGAGGCCTTGAGAGATCTATGTCCTTCTGGTCTCAGTTATCACTCTCGCTCATGGGCAGGGTTGCTATTATTAAAATAATTGTCCTCCCTAGGTTCCTTTATTTTTTCACTGATCATCACTATATAGGCGGTAGCTTTTTTTCACCTCTTAGAAACACTGATTAGAGAGTTCCTCTGGGGTTCAGTCCGTCACAGGCTATCCCTAGTCGTGCTGGACCTGTCCTACAAAGATGGGGGCCTGCAGCTACCAAGGCTTGAGCTGTATTATTTAGCTGCCCAACTGAGCTTAGTCACAAAATGGCTCTCTGATGGTCCTACCTCAGAATCAGCAATGCTACAGCACTTAGTGACACCAGCCAAACTGAAAGAAATGTTGTGGCTTCCGGAAAACTGCATGTACTCCTTGCCCCTACTCATTAATATAGGCAGACGGATCTGGTCTAGGATTCTGAAGGTACCCGGAATGCCACGCCCCGACTCCCCCAATGTGCCAATAGTAGCTGACGTGTGTGCGACCAGGGAGGACTTGAGAGCCTCCAGACGATGGGACAAATATGGCATACACACTTGGGGAGACCTGTATGAGGATGGTAAATTTAAAGACTTGATAGATCTGACACAGCAGGTGGGCCTGCCTGGGAGACATTTCATCAGGTATATTAGAGTGAGAGGGGTGGTGAGTCGTGGGTGGCCTGAGGAATCAACATTCTTAGCCCTGGTGTACATGTGTGAAGATGGCTGGAGACTGGTTGCCAGACTAGACGGTTACGTTCTTGAGAGCACTAGTAATAGAAACCCTGGCCTGAAACTTAGATGGGAAACTGATATAAGTACTACCATTAGCGAAGAGAGGTTGGATCAGGCACTTGGTTTTCCTAGGAACGTATCCCGCAACGCTAGGTTCAGGCTACTGCAGATCATTTTTCTTTTCTTCACCGCACCTATATGACCCTCAGCAGATTAGCCAGATTTAATAAGAAAACACTATCCACCTGTCCCTGGTGCCAACAAGACAATGCAAACTTAATGCACATGTTTTGGAAATGCATAAAGGTGCAGTCTTTCTGGCACCATATCGATTTGATCTGCAAGGTGGCTGGGGTTGTTAGGTACGACTGGTTCCCGGAGGAGTACCTTTTGGGAACATTTTCTAGGCTGGGCAAATATAAATATGTAATCAAATTTATGGACTTAGCATGTATACTTGAGAAGAGAAGAATTGGCATGTCCTGGAAATCCCCAAGAGGGCCCCAGTTTAAACTGTGGCTACATGACTTTGAAACCTGGTGTGAAGCCGAAACTAGAGCATGGACTGCAGCGCTGCATACACACGAGGCGACCTCGCAGACACTCTTGTAGCCTCAAAATCCCTTGTCCGCAATGTGTTCCATCCGTCTCACAAGCCAACAAGAGCCCCCAGACTACTCACATCGTTGCATACTTGTTTGTGAGCAACGCTGACTTTCACCCCGCTGTCCTCATCCATGCTTTAACACATGCTCCACGTCCAGCCACCTGGCAGCCATGAGACATGATATCTTTCAGTGACCACGCGACCTGTTCTTATCCTGTGCCCTAAGCTGGTTCTATGTATGGAAAGTGTTACCCCCCCTTCCTTTTGTTGTTTTTGTCCAGCATTGGATCGCTCATGGAGTCACATGCTGTGAATATTCCCTGTCGTCAGGCTGGGAAAACCTGGTAACTTTGACTTAGCCATTTTCCTATGGAAAAACTGAGTTCCTCACGACCCTAGACCTCAAAGATGCATACTTCCATGTGCCAATACATCCAAGGCACCAAAAAATACCTCAGGTTCGTAGTGGATGAAAGACACTATCAGTTTTGGGTTCTACCATTTGGCCTAAAATCAGCACCCAGAACATTCACAAAATGCCTGGCACCAGTAGCAGCCTTCCTCCGAAAGTATGCACACTCTATTTACCCGTACTTGGACGATTGGTTAATTTGAGGATCGACGTACCAACAAGCCTTATCGTCTCTCAACCAAACAGAGACACTGCTCCAACAGTTGGGCTTTACAATCAACTATCCAAAATCCTGTTTAGTTCCCTCAAAGAGCTTGGTTTTCCTGGGGTCACAATGCCTTACAAGCCACAATCTAGTAAAACCTTCTTTGGAAAGAGTCAAAAGTTTGTTAGATCACACCGAAAAAACTAGTCAGTCTATTCATACATGGCTCTTGTGGGAACCATGTCCTCTTGCATTCCGCTGATTCCCCACTGTCGGCTGCACATGAGGCTAGTACAAATGTTTCTCGCAACCAGATCATCCCAAATTTGGGGTTCTTGGTCACACAAGGTGAACATCTCACGGACCCTGTCAGACACTCTGAAATGGTGGACACACTCCTTCAACATCACAAAAGAAATGCCATTGATCGAGCCAAATTTCCAACACACGATTGTGACTGTTGCCTCCAAAGCGGGATGGGGTGCTCATTTAGACCATCACCAGGTCAAAGAGCTTTGGTTCCCCCTAAGAAACCTTAGTTCATATCAATGTACTGTAATTACAAGCAGTGCACTGGGCTCTCAAATCCTTTCTTCCTCTAATCGAGAATTTGGTGGTACGTGTTCTCACCGGCAACACAACAGCATTGTTTTACCTACGGAAGCAGGGCGGGTATAGGGGTAAGGTGAGAGGTTTGTGGGGGTCTCCCCCCACGTATATATTTGCGAACAAATGGCGAAAAAAAGTCTGACTTTTGATAGTCGGACCTTTGCATTCGGTCATTTCACGCAGATCCGATCAGACGCCTTATCCCAGGAAGCACAGACCATCTGGCATTGGGCCATCCGTCACAACATTCTAATTCAGATCTTCCACTTACCCGGGATGCAGAACAAGCAAGAAGATAGCCTCAGCAGGGACTCCTCACAGACACACGAGTGGCAACTGCACCACATCCAGATAGCCAAAATGTTCTCAAGATGGGGTCATCCCACTCTGGGCCTCTTCGCCAACCCCAACAACAAACAGTGCCAGAAATTCACCAGTCGGATACTGCATCCAGACTCGCTAGGGGGTGCATTTTCGTTCCCTCGGAATGGGGTGTTTGCCTACGCGTTTCCTCCTTTTCCTCTCATAAGGAAAACCATACAAATGATATGCAAGGGTCCTTGCTGAATAATCTTCGTAGACCCGTACTGGCCCAGGCAGACCTGGTTCTCCGATCTCCTTCAGTTGGCTGTGGACAACCCAATGAATCTAGGGTCTCAGGCCAATTTTCCATCCCAGAACAACAGGATGATACTTCATCACGACCCAGGCTCTCTCAAATTAACAGGGTGGCTCCTGACCACTCCGAATTGGGTCATCTGAATATCCCTCAGGACTGCCGGCGTATCCTAGCAGCAGCAAGAGCCCCAGCCACCAACATCTCTTATAGCCGAAAAAAATGGAAAAGATCTGTGCATGGTGTGAACAGCAACCTGATCTGCAGCCGCTAGCTATAACACCTCATCAGCTCCTTCCTTATTTACTGAAATTAGCTACAGACGGTCTGGCGGTCTCTTCCATCAAAGTACATTTATCAGTGATCTCCAGATATACACAGAAAAGAATATCTTCTCTGCTCTACAGTGACAGGCTAATCAAGCATTTCTTAAAAGGCCTTTTTCGCACCTTTCCACCAAAGAAAATGATTCCACCTGTTTGGAGCCTGCGCCTGGTCGTGGCAGGACATATGAAGCCTCCATTCGAGCCAATGTCAGCAACCCACATCAAGCTTCTAACTTGGAAGGTTGGCTTTTTTTAGTGGCCATTCCATCTTCTAGACGTGTTTCGGAGCTCCAAGCCTTGGTTATTTATCCTCTATATCTTCTGTTCATGAGAGACAAAGTGGTTCTCTCCACTAACCCGCATTTCATTCCTACCATCTGAGTTTCATAAAAATGCTACCATCACTCTACCCAAATTTTTTCCAAATGCCACCTCACCAGCAGAAAATGCTCTGCACTCTCTGGATGTCAAAAGGGCATTGAAATATTAATTGGATCGCACAAAATCTTTTAGATCCACTAAACAACTCTTTGTGGCCTTTGGTCCATCCAACAAATGAAGATCCACATCAAAATGGGGCATTTCAAGATGTGTTTCTTCTACAATATCCTTCTGCCGCTCAAAGGCCAACAGGCTGCTACAATCAGCCCCCAAAGTGCACTCTACTGGAGCCACGGCTGCCTCAGCGGCTCTGTGGTCTGGGGTGCCCATCAAAAACATTGGCCAAGCGGCAACATGGGCGGTGCCCCACACTTTCACCAGGCACTACTTCTTAGACCAGCAACACGCTGATGGGATGGGCAGTTCATCAAGGACTGTTTCAGTAAGGTAAGCGCTGCAGCTTCCGGGGTTTTCCTGTTCTCTACCATAAAGATATACTCTCTTTGCATTAATGTACACATCTTCATAGTATCTAATTTGTGTTTGCCTGCTGAAAGAACCCATGCTGGAGAAGGGAGAGTAGTTTCTTACCGGTAACTCCATTTCTATAACGTTGGTATCTTTCATGGATTCACATGCTGGGGCGGAGCTATACACTCAACGTCCCATTGGTGCTGCTAAAAGCACCCACAACAACGTCGATGGGACACTCAAAGTGTCAATGTTTTTCCATAGGAAAATTACTAAGTCAAAGTCACCAGGGTTTCCCAGCCTGACAACAGGGAATATTCACAGCATGTGAATCCATGAAAGATACCAATGCTGGAGAAATGGAGTTACAGGTAAGTAACTACTCCCTTCTCTTCCTGTTTGAGATTTTGTCTGTTATTACAAAATGACTAGAACGAACAATGTTATACTTGTAGTACTGCTTATGTGTTGGTACTGATAAATGTTCACTCTTTGGTCAATAAAACAATTTAAAAATAAAACAACAATAAAAAATAGAAAACCACCATGTGGTCTTTGCACACTAGACAATTCAGTCACACACCAATTAATCATTCACTCTAGCTCTCTCTTCTTCCACACACACAAACCCACACACCGTTATTCCTGTTCTCCCACTTCCTTCTTAACGTCAACCCCCATTGTTGTTGCCCGCAGGAGGTGCACTTACATCTCCCTGTTCACCCGAACTCCTCGGTCACGGGTTCCCAATACAGGCCTGCACTGTTTTAGGAGCTGCGTCCCGCTTCAAAGAGCAGGCAGGAATTATGTGAAAACAGCTTCAGTACACCACTACGAGTTGCGTGCTTGGGACTGGTCACTGCACGTGGCCGCAGCCCCTCCAGATGTGCGGCTTGGAAGCCTCTGTCTTTAAAGAAAATCTGGGATCACTTTGGGGTCACCAAAAATGTACAGAAGCCCTTCAACGCTCACACCAGAAAAAATACTACCCACTAGGCAAAAAGGCCCAGCACACTTCTTGCAAGGAGAACAAGGTTCATTTCCATAAAAAAGGCAAAGGCACGGCAGCAAAGAACTCTGCTGCCACAGAGCGCTCTGACGAAAACAGCATAAGCAACAAGTTATAAAAGGCACATAGTGTCATAAGTGACGTTGATTGCATAGGTTACAAATCCAGTTGGCTGGTTGGTGAGACCCTATACATATGCCTCCTGCTTCATACGGGATGCCAGGTCATTGGTCCCAGCTTCTCCCGTCCGTCTTCCTCCATGTGGGGTTCCTCTTGGTACGTCACCTGCGTACATTTGGCAATTATAAGCACAAATCATAGCATGCCCTATCTGTGGCCTAATGTTCACCTGGTACTTCAGACATGGGCGCAGAGTATATGTTCAAGGTCATGCTAACTTGCAAACCCCAGCTCAATCCCAGACGCGTCAGCACCTTCCCAAATCTTCCCACCCTGGTTTTAGGTTTGTTACTTTCCCCCCTGGCTCCTTGTAGCACAAATCACAGGGGTCCTCATCTTTCTGCTGTGATCTCCCTGATAGATTGGTGATCGAACAGTTTTATTGTTGGTCGGCTGGTGCTGGCTGGTACTTTAGAAGGCTGGGGTATTGCGACAGAGGCATCTGAGCACTAGAACGTATGGTTTGGACTGGTTAAGGTCAGAAGAGCATGCCCTCATTCTCGTGGGATAACTGTTCACAGGGAGCTTTCGGCCCCCTCATGGCCTTGCAGGGCACATTCCTTATGTGATACAAATGCTAATAGTATGACACAATGAGAGGTTTATGCTCCATGGGTGTTAGGGTTGGCTCTTATACTTGCATGTGTGCTGAGCCAGGATTGATGTCACCATCAGAATGTAGGCTGTGAGTCTGGAGTGTGAGATTAGAATGTTTGGGGTTGAATGGGTTCTAACCCAGGCAGTTCTTTCCTCTGACAGGCTGTCTCTTCTAGACCTGGATGCTTTCCATTTCTCCAGACTCTTGGACAGCCTCTAATGACTCCTGGCCTCAAAGAGGGCACTCTACCTTCTTCCCAGGGGTCTCCTCTGACAGGCTGTCCCTTCCAGCCCTGGGTGGACTGGCTCAAACAGCCCTGGGTGGTGGGCGCAAACAGTCTATGGGGGGGGGCAGTGG
This sequence comes from Ambystoma mexicanum, assembly GCF_040938575.1. Classification (NCBI taxonomy): domain Eukaryota; kingdom Metazoa; phylum Chordata; class Amphibia; order Caudata; family Ambystomatidae; genus Ambystoma; species Ambystoma mexicanum. The sequence goes on along the minus strand of NC_090923.1, from coordinate 343,658,025 downwards.
GCTCTCCCTCTCTCCTTTCATTCACTTGTCCTCTTGCCTGCACCCCCCCCCCCCCGCTGACAGGCTGTCTCTTCTAGACCTGGATGCTTTCCATTTCTCCAGACTCTTGGACAGCCTCTAATGACTCCTGGCCTCAAACAGGGCACTCTCCCTTCTTCCCAGGGGTCTCCTCTGACAGGCTGTCCCTTCCAGCCCTGGGTGATTTCCATTTCTCCAGACTCTTGGACAGCCTCTAATGACTCCTGGCCTCAAAGAGGGCACTCTACCTTCTTCCCAGGGGTCTCCTCTGACAGGCTGTCCCTTCCAGCCCTGGGTGGACTGGCTCAAACAGCCCTGGGTGGTGGGCGCAAACAGTCTATGGGGGGCAGTGGGCTCTCCCTCTCTCCTTTCATTCACTTGTCCTCTTGCCTGCACCCCCCCCCCGCAGCAGAGTCTCTTCTCCTCTCTCACATGACATCACACAGGTACCTGTATCTCATTTTGCTTCACTTGGTGTCCACTCCAAGGTCCTCCTTCACCATACCTTGGACCATCCTCATCGCCAATTGTTATGACCGGCTCTTGGTCATAGGGTTCACTCCAAGGGACACTCAGGATACACAGGCCAGGTACGCATAGTGGTTACTTTATTAGCTTCTTAGGTTACAGGATCAGATGTCAAGTCATTAGGAGATAAAGAGGAAAGGGACAGGAGCCCACTGGCTCCCACCACCCAGGCTCACATAATCTAACTGCCTCAAAACGTTATACTAAGCATAATAGGATCAACACCCTTTGATTGTCCACCTCAATCAACCTCATATGTGCCACTCACACACGGCTTCACACAGCTTTCCTGGTATAATTCTGTGATTACCTGAAGCCCTGATTAGATTATCCCCTTCCAATAGAGATCTACAGTATGATGGTAGTTTAGTTTTGATTGTCCATGTGGCAAGGTATGCGCTCGGTGGTGGCAGCACTGAGACCCCCGTGTGGCAGGCCGGGGTAGAAGGTGTTTGGTTTCTTTTGATTGTGATCCTAACATGATGGTGAGAGTATTCTGATTTGTGTTTGTTTGTTAAGGAGGGGGATGTGTGGTATCCTGGTATGACTGATGAATGGCTGGTATCCTGGTATGACTGTATTGAATGGCTGAGTGTGTGCTAGGGCCTCCTAGAATGTTTAAGTGGAGCTTGGAGTGTGGGGGGGCCTGAGGATTCTAGAGAGCGACGGTTGGGACTGAGAGATGGACTAGGAAACAGGGCAGAGGCTTATCACCTACTCTCCTACCTCTTATGACTATGCTATGTAACTAAGAAGAATAAAGCCTGTTTCCTTTTACACTTACCTGAGTCAGCCTGGTTCCTGCTCCCTGTCATCACTGGCTCAGGGATACATCATTTTGAGGGGAGAGAAGACAAGGCTGTGGACGGTGGTTGAGTTCCCCCCGGGGGTCGTCCCACAGACTTAAATAAAAGACTTCAGGAGTCATTAGAGGCTGTCCAAGAGTCTGGAGAAATGGAAATCACCCAGGGCTGGAAGGGACAGCCTGTCAGAGGAGACCCCTGGGAAGAAGGGAGAGTGCCCTGTTTGAGGCCAGAAGTCATTAGAGGCTGTCCAAGAGTCTGGAGAAATGGAAAGCATCCTGGTCTAGAAGAGACAGCCTGTCAGAGGAAAGAACTGCCTGGGTTAGAACCCATTCAACCCCAAACATTCTAATCTCACACTCCAGACTCACAGCCTACATTCTGATGGTGACATCAATCCTGGCTCAGCACACATGCAAGTATAAGAGCCAACCCTAACACCTCCTTTCCTACAACAAACAAACACACCTCAAACACACACTTAGAGAAAGCAACCCTAACAATGGGTTTGACTTTTCTCACTGCTGCCCAGGCTGCAACCTGACCCTGCATTCACACACACATCTCTATGTTCTGTGCCCAGGCCTACTGCCCTGACCACAGCATGCCGCTAGCCCTCGATTTCAAGATGGCTGCTGTCTTCTAAGATGGCGTTACATTCCTAGTGCAATCTACACCCACTCATATAATAACCTACCCATAATGCAGCTTCTATCAACACGCCCTTCCCCCTATAACCTTCTCAAGCATCTACAACACACTCTTAGGCCTCAGCCTCATTCGGAACCCTGTGGGGGACAGTGAGGATCATCCCTGCTTCCCAACAGAGGGACTTAACGTTATATAGAATGATCTAGTCCAGGACGAGGTTTCATTCAGTGATTTGCTTTGCAATTCTTAGGCGCTCTGTCTGAGTCCTTTCCTGGTATAATTCTGTGATTTCCTGAAGCCCTGATTAGATTATCCCCTTCCAATAGAGATCTACGTACATTCACGCTGTCCAGCCAGTTCAGGGTCTCCTGTGGTCAGTTAGAAAAAAAAGGTTGTGCCATTGTAGATTACCTTTAATTTGGCCGGGAATGTCAGCATATTTTGCACTCGTAGCTGCCACAATCTGCTTTTGACAGTCTCATTGGAGCAGCATTAACTCTGTACTTGCATCGTGTAATCCAGATATATAGCCAGATGCGCCACTCCTCTCTGTATTGACCTGCCTAGGCTTGACTGCCGTAGGATCACCTCTATGTCCTTGTAGTTAAGGATTGTAGCAATGAGAACTGACCGCGGGGCTCCCGGAGGTGGTTTCCGCATAATGGCTCTGATGGCTCTATACACCACAAATCCCTGCGAGTTTGTCAGGGCCTGACCCCTGCAGTAAAAGGTTTTCAACATTTTCAGTAGGATTATGTCCTATATTTTCGGGGAGCCTGATAATTCTAACATTGCTTATATGCGCTCCCCCCCTCCGCATCCGCAGCTCTCTTTTCGAATGTTTACGCACAGTCTTGTAGTGTCGACACTTGTTTCTGTAGTGTAGCAACCACCTGCGCTGTCTCTGCTAGCTTATTTTCAGAGGCTGACCCAATCTGCTAAGTTTCTAAGGTCTTGTCTTAGAAGGTCATATTGACTTTAACCTATCTCATCTTCTGTTCTAGCGAGGAGCGTGAAACCACAAACGCCTCCAGGATTTGGTTATCATTACTGTTCTTCTTGCCATCTTGCAAGGTCATATCCATCTTGGATATTTATCTAACTTAGTTTGCTTAGAATGTAATTTGGTGCCCAAGCACTCGTTTTGCATACCTCAAGTGGCTCCACGTATTGGGGTACCAAGTATCCTTCCAGATGCTGTGCCCGAAGGCCTCAGTGTATGTAGCCAGAAAGAGGGGTCGACAAAATGAGGTAGCTGTAATGATCAGACAGATGCACACTCCCTCTTTCCACCTATCCAATCTGCCTCCCTGACTACAGAATAGGGTGCAGGAGACCCTGATCTCATATAGTCTCCCCCAGTCCAGGCTCACCACCATTGTTCAAGGTGAGAGACGCACAAACAGGTCACAGAGGTCTTCGTCACCTTGCAGCCTGTGGGTCAATCGAACGAGCTCTCCCTCCACAGTCGGCACAATCCTAACGGTTGTTGACACAGCAAGTGATCGGTTTTCCAACTCTACAGAGCATGTACACTAATTTGCAGCCGGGGGAAGTACCAGATGCCTTACCAGGGAATTCTTCTCCCACCAGCCGCATATCGGTCTCCCATGCTCAGTCTCAATCTGCACGTCATGCGTTTGCCATCTTGCTGTTCATGTCGGACGGATCTAGAAGCTCGATTCCTTTCTTTCCTTAGGTTCTTTCAGGTCGGCAAAGGGCACATGTTGGGCACAAGAGTTGCTTAACTTGTCCAGTCTCCGAAATATCTAAATCCATTCAGTCCATTAGCAGGATCAGCCTCAGATTGTAGGTTGATTTCACTGCTGATCTGTGCAGTGCTGGCTACGCCTCTCGAAAATGTGCATGGGTGACAGTTGTTTCTGGAGTTGTGAAGCAAAGTTGAGACTATTGGTCTGCTGTGCATCCTTGCTCTATCAAGAGTTGACTAACTCAGCTCCTTGTACCTGCCTTCTGCAGACATGCAGATGGACATCTCATATGATTCACAATCAGGCTGCACATGTGATTTGTAGAGCAGACCAGGGGTTACATATCACAGCATTTTGTCACTCACAATGTCTCTTGCTGATATGCATGCTACAACTTAATGCATAATGAATCAGTCAATCTAATGGGGGTGTCCAATCAACCTTAAACCACGTTTATTATAACATAAGGCTGTGAGATCTCTGCAGGCATGGTCCCCTTTAAAACTGTCAATTTTCAGATTTTAAAATACATAATTCAGAGGAAGTGCTGAGTAACTGAAGATGGGGACAGTAAATAATCCCTCCAGAAATTGGCAAAACGAAACCTTTCACCCATTAAAACCATTTTCAAGCAATCATCTGGTTAAATTGTCTCTTGCATAAACTGCCAAATATATTTGTCTAATAACTACTTGGGATTAAGTACTACATACATTATTATTAAACTGAGATCAACTTAATTTTGAAAGGCAGCCCCCCAAAAAGCTTTGTTTAATAGGTTTTCACATTGCTGTCAAAGGGTGGCCCTCAAAGAGTAAAGAGAACAATGAAAGCTGACCTGTAATTTTGAACAAAGACCAAGGGTTCATGGAGCAATCTGAGGCTTAAACTGGCAAGTCTGGGAAAAGAGGGACATCGTAATAAACGCTACTTGGCAGTAGAACAGAAGTTCTTATACCACTGGTTGACACTGACACTACTTTAAATGATGTTCCTCTCTGTAAAACTGATAAAACACATCCTATAATTATGTGTCATTATCAATGACATTCTTCCACCCTACTCTTTTCTATGCAGATGCCTCCATACAGGGGCATAAGTACAGACTTCATAATTTTATGTGGATGCTCAGTGAGAGCTGCTTGCATTTAATCCCTACTTGAACTATGTATGTAACTTGGCACTAATCATGCCACCTCAGGTCTACCTGTTAATGTAAACATTACCCCTTCACTTCACCTCACCTTCTACTATATCCTGGCCATGTCACTAAACCCCAACCCCCCTGTGGCTCCCGTGTACATTGAACCGTCACGGCTACAGTGTTTTCCGCATAGCTTGCTCCCTTTAATGCCGTGGGTTTCCTGAATTTATTTATGGAAATCTCTCACATTCATTCATCCGGTACCGGACATCTGGCAGGCAATAACCACACCTGATCTCATTCACAAAGCCAAGTTGCACAACTGATATACTGCAACATAACTATTTTCAAGACTGGCCTCCGATGGTGTATCCATCATTTTTGGACCCCATCACCTTTACGGGTACCACGGCAGCATTTCTACAAAGGTTTCGCAAGATGAGTGTCGACTTTGATCTCTCACCAGGCGCCTGTGCTCCTGGTTGTCACTGAGGTGTTTTTTGCATCAGGAAACCTTGTCTGGAAGATCCCCCCCCACATTGATTTGGGGATTATTACTTCTCACTTCGCCCCGAGGAAGGCTGTTTTTTTTACACCAACGGCCCTACAGGTGGCCCGCCGAAACATAATTAGGTATTTATTTGTTGGAACCTCAACCGTTTGGAAGCCCACTCATTCTGAGACCGATCTTTTTACATGAATAGATGTGAAAAGCTTACATAGGCAGACCTGTGAAGTTAATTCACACTTTTTGCACAAATGTATTTATTTATTTCTCATTTGGTTTGTGTTTGCATTTATTGTTTAATCTTGGCAGACTTGTTAATTTACACCTCTGCTTAAATGTACTTAATATTCTGTTTATGTTTTACTTCATTGTTTAAACCATTGTGCTCCAAAACATTTCTATATGCACCCTGTTTTCACCAAAACTGTATAACTTGTGACTATCATTATTATTCTTTTTTCAATAAACCCATTGGAATTATTTACAACATCAGCTTTATACACTTTTTCCCATTCCCTTAGATTCTCTTTTCTTGTTTCAAGGAAGAATTTTTGGATATCTTTGATACCATAATTACTATTTATTGAAATTAAGTCCACAATCTTCGAACTCATTGTTTCACAGCTTTCATTTTTCTTGTTCATACTAAACCCCAATCCCCCGTGTTTACCTCTGACACTCAGAAGCAGAATACATCAGTGCCCATGCTTGGCTGCTATAGTAACAAACATTAATTACAAGAAACATGGTTATTGCATAACTACTGTATGGATGGTTACACTATAATATTCCGCTTGTCCAGGAAGGGTAGTTTAGGATGACTGAGTGGAGGTTTGTTATTGGGGGAAAAGTCCCACAGCCCCGTAAAAGAATACACAGTAAGCCAGAAAAACAATAAAGTGCTATGTAGGGAAATAGATGTGGCTCTTGATTGTCAACCAAGATGTGGATTGCTGCAATTAAACATGCTGCTGCTAACAATATATGACCCACCCGGGGGAAACCAAACCAATACAATAATGTTATATATAACAAGTATGATTAATTAATGGCAGTGGGATAATCCAATGGGGCAGTTATATTATGTGGAGACCTAAGTGCCTACTGTGACATAGCTAAGGACGGAAACATTTTATTGGCCCCGAACACGGTACAGACTAATTATGCAAATAAACTGGTGGAAAAGGGAAAAAAGTGGTTGCATTTCCTAGCTAATTTTGGCCTAAATATGTTAGACAGTATATATGGTGTTAGCCCAACTAAGATATGTTAATGGAGCAAAGGGGAGAGAGGTAGTAACATAGATTATGTATTTATCAGGTTAAATGCCAGCAATGCTTTTAGAAACCCAAAGATGTCGACTCATTCAACCAGTGATAATGCAGCGATTTCGTTTAGCTTAAATATATCTCTGTAAAATCATCATGAAATGCTAGCAGGGGAATATTTACTTAACCTGCAAGGTAATTGAATTAGATGGCACCAGGGAAATAGGAATACATAAAAAAGTTTAATAGCCTCATAACCCCTGCCGAATCGTTAATATGGTCAGATGGATGGGAATACGATGACTGAACGAATAATACAACCTGACAAGATGATTGGTAAAAATAGGGTCAAAACAACCGTATGTAATGGGACCTTCAGTTACCGAATATTCAGTTACCACATTGCTTGGCCCAATACAGGAAATATCCTGCGCTGAAAGGACTCCTGCCTGCCCGCCCCCACCTACCTTGCCCCGTGGGCCCCGAACATTGAAACAAGCATACTGCCCAAAAGCACGCGTGGTGGGGCATGCGTGACACTGAAGGGGCGCAAACTTAATGTGAGCGAGGGGCCCCCTGGCCGACACGGTTCACCCTCCACTAGAAAGCTTGTGAGCATAGGTCATCATCTTACAAGCTCTGTGACTGCGTGTGGGGGCCACAGCAGCTGCCCGGACACTGAGGAGGAGCGGTGCATAGACCATCTGCTTAAAGGTTCTGTGACTGTGTGTGGGGGCCACAGCAGCTGCCCGGACACTGAGGAGGAGGGGTGCACTGAGCACCGCATCCACATTACACCCCAACACAGAACTTGAGGCACTGCTGCCCCGTGTTGCCGGCATAGTGGTAAATCAAAAGCTCCACAGTAAAGGCCTCCACCTAGAGGGCCACGTGGCCCCACGAGAACACTCAGGGCCACAACAGAAACGCAATCAGGAATGCAAGCAGTGAATCGACACCAGCCCATTGCCGCAAGGATAAACCTACACTGCAAACTGCGCTGGACCCACCTTCTAGGACCTGACATATTAAGTCTACAAACTGAACAATCAAACTCATACCAGTGGAGCAGGGAAGTCTGGAACAATCCTCTCACCCCGACATCTGTTAGCTACATTTTCAGGACAGATCTCAGAGAAAAGACGTTCGGGCGTTCAACGGGGCGTACTAAATCATAATCTGGACTAATTGGGCTTAGTCACACATACGCCATCATCAAATGTGAACAGTGTATAACCTGCAAGGATCTGGGTGGGAACCCTGAGCGCCACAGCCACAACCTTCATGACGGTGGTTACAACTCGAGTCACACCACTCTAGACAATAGCGAAGCAGCCATAAATCCTCCTTGAGAGGATGCATGCAAAGATGGATCATTGACTCAACCACCCCATTGCGCCCAACATGCTGAAAGTCACAAGATAAGCAATGCAACCCCGGCAAAACACAACAGTCCATCACAAAGAAGTACAGGCGCAATACCGACCCTCAAAGCTACTACAAGACGATGACCAAGGGCCCAGGTCCAAAAAAGGGGTAAGGCGCCATAGAAAAGTTCACTACGACAACAAAGAAAGTGAGTGATACCACTATGACAACAGAACCCACGCTGCAACCACTCCCACCAACGTCGACCCACAGGCAGTCTTTGCGGCTATGCAACAGGGTTTCACTTCTCTCAACGAGAAACTGGATGGTATAACAGCCAACGTAGCATCCATCAAGACACAAGTGTAAAAGACTACGAGTCGTATCACGGAAGTCGAGACCCAAATCAGCAACACAGAGGATACGCTGGAGGCACTAAAAAGCACTATGACGATGATGGCGAAGGAATTGGGGACGGTCAAAATAAAGTGTGAGGATTTGGAAGCTAGATCCCGACGCAACAACATACGCATAATCAGTATGCCAGAAGAAGCATTGAAGGGATCCATGGAGCAAACTGTAGAGAAACTGCTACGTGACCTTCTGGGAGACCCAGGTTGGTCGCCCATGTTTATAGTGGAGCGAGCACACAGATCACTGTCACCTAAACCCAAACTGGGAGCCTCCCAGAGACCCATCATAGCACGCACGATGAACTATAGGGATAGGGATAGGGATTTGGTACTAAAAGCGGCCAGAGAAAAACAAGAACTAAGATGGGAGGCCAACACTATACGCATATTCCCTGACTACACGCTGGCAGTACAGCAAGAACGTCGCTCATTCACTGGGGTCAAGAAACTACTACGTGAGCACATTCCCTATGCAATGCTCTACCCTGCCAGGTTAAGGCTACAATACCAAAACAAGACCTACTACTTTACGTTCCCGGAGGAGGCGGCAAGCTTCGTTGAAGCTAATATCTCACTTCCAAAGAGTCAGCCAGTGAAAGGGGATGAGGCCTGAAACATCAAGAGTTCACGGTAACAGTATGATAAGAGAAAAATGAAGAGGGGGCGAGTTACCCCTTTTTGGGAGCACTTCTACTACCAACATGATCTCCACCAGGGAGGGTCATGAGAAAAGTTTGTTGGGGAACTAGTTGGGGAAGAAGGGAGTTACAATAAAAAGAAAAGTCCTGCAGAAGAGTACAGACACACGCATAGTGGGGAGGGAACACGTCGCGCACCACCTAATGAGATCACGGGATGATGGCTAAGACGAATAAAGAGACTATCACCATGCTGAGCTGGAATGTCCGCGGGCTGGGATCCCAGATAAAGAAGAAAAATCATGGTGTACATCACTAGGCAGGGACCTAAGATAGTGTTCTTACAGGAAACTCACTTGTTGCAACATCAAGCTGAAAAGTTGGCCCCTAACTGGGGTACGCACCACTACTACACATCATATTCAAGTCCCTCAAGGGGAGTAGTAACCCTGATACATAAGTCCCTTCCCTTTACATGCCTCAACACAGAATGCGCCCCCAAGGGCAGGTATGTCCTGGTCCACGGCACCCTTCAAGAAAGGGAGGTACTACTGCTAAACGTATATGGCCCAAACATTGACCCAAACATTGATGATCCCGACTTCTACTCCACATTGTTTGGGAAATTAGCAAAATTCCCCACGGCTCATCTGCTGTTTGGTGGAGACATAAACACCATTCTCGATATACAACTAGACCGCACATCGGATCAGCCTAAGACACTTACCAAAGCGGCCAAAAAAATACTTACCCCTATGACCGATCTGGGGCTTAGGGACGTATGCCGTTCGTTAAATGGCCCCAAACGAGCATACACATTCTACTCCCCGGTGCATGATATGCACTGAAGGATAGACGTATGGCTAGTATCCCACTAAGCACTAGGCTGGATCACCAACACTCATATTTACCCGAGGACATACTCAGACCACTCACCCATTCAGATAACATTGCAAATACCAGAACTTAAACTAACAGGCCCCCTGGAGGTTCAAACCGGCGGCACTACAAGACCTGGTCTATAATACATCGCTGACCCAACATATCCAAGAATACTTTGAGATTAATGAATGATCGGTGTCCAGCCGGGTAGTGCTCTGGCAAGAGTTTAAGGTGTGCATCAGAGGCACTGCAATGTCAACCGAATTTGGTGTACTGAGGGACATCCGCAGGGATCTTGCGCAACGGGAGAAAGACATCGCCCATATACAAAACCAGTACATATGGGCGTCATCCGTGCAGCTGGGGCTGGACATCAAAACCAAGATCGACAAATTCAGAGAAGCTGCTGACCGCGAAATCTGCTACTTTGATAGGTACGCAGCAGTGCAGCGTTATGGGGAGCAAGAACGCCCGGGCAGACTTTTGGCTAGAATGGAACGAGGGCCAACATGTATTCCATGTATAACACGGAACAATGGAATTGTGACCACAGACCAATCAGAGATTGAGGGGGCATTTTTTTATTTTTACAAACATCTCTACTCACCACAGAGCACTGCCACAGACCACTAGATAAATCAATACTTAAACCAGATACCAACCACACTTCTGTCAGATGCCACTACGGAAGCCCTAGAAACCCTGATTACAGAAGCAGAAATAGCCGAAGCCATAAAAGCACTCCCCAATGGGAAAGCCCCAGGTACTGATGGCCTTAGTGCGGAATTCTATAAATAATTCACACTACTCCTCGTCGCGGCTCATACAGGCCATTATTAATAAATATGAGCACCAAGATTTTTGCAAAGATCCTGGCCACACGATTAACGCCACTGATGCCATACATGGTCAATGAGGACCAAGCAGGTTTCATAATGGGCAGATCCACAGCAACGAATATTAGGCGCTGCCATGAAATTCTAGCAGCAATATCTGAAGAACTACAGGCAGTGGCAGTCTCATTAGATATGCAAAAGGCCTTCGACACGGTATACTGGCCTTTCCTGTTCAGGGTCCTACAAAATTAAGGGATCGGTCCCAACTTTATTAAATGGGTCAGGGTTCTCTACACACGCCCCTATGCTAGGATAAGTGTAAACAGTGCACTATCAGAGCTACTGGAACTACTAGGGGGCACCCGTTAAGGCTGGCCACTGTCCCCCCTATTATTCGCTTTGGTGATTGAACCCCTGACAGATATACTCAGGGCCCGATATAGCAAATACGGGATACCACGTGAGGGTAAACTTGAGATCATTACACTCTACGCCGACGATATCTTACTGTGCTTAAAAAAAACACAGGACACACCCTCGGCAGGGTCCTGTCAGTAGTCGGGACATTTGGCGAGTACTCTGGCCTATAACTAAACTCGGCTAAATCAGATGTTTTCCCCCTCACCGAGGCAACTGTAAAACCACTTGACCTTCATGGTCTTATCTGGAGCCCGGTGCACATTAAATACTTGGGGGTGAAAGTGGCCAGGACATCACAACTCTCCTGCGCAATGAACTATAACGCCCTCGCTGATGTCTTATGTGTCAAGATGACGTATTGGAACGCCCTACCAATATCACTGTTGGGGAGAATTACCCTTGTAAAAATGATAATTCTTCCTAAACTCTTCTATTTATTTAGCACCTTGCCATTATGGCCAGGGTGGGCATTATTTGCAAAAATAGGGGGCGCATGTACCGCGTTGGTGTGGGGTGGACACACTAGATTGAGATGGAGGGTTCTCACAGATCAATACGAGCAGCGAGGCCCAACGGTTCCAGATTTCGAGATCTACTATTTGGCAGCGCAGGCACATTATGCGGCACAATGGACGGCAGATTTACTTGACCCGAAAGAAACGACGACTGAAGGCCCAATACTGACAACATCAAGTCCCAAATACTACAACACTATTAACCCCACACAGGTCACGACCACAGCTTGGGCAAAGATAGTCGACATACATGGCGCAGACATGCTATACCACCCAAGCATGCCGGTCTGGGGCGCCCATTACATACCACCCACAATGGACAGGGAAATAGCGGCACATTGGGGCGCTAGAGGCATTATGCAATGGGGGCAATTGTTCCGAGATAAGCGCTTCGTGACATGGGAAACCCTCAAAGACATAGTGGGAGATACACCGACACATAAGTTACACTACATGCGATTGAAGTCTGCCACCACAAAAACATGGCCAGAATTTTCGGCAGAGCCAACGATAAACATGGGCTTAGGATATATGTTCACAGCCGCAAAGGGGAGGATATCAGCTTCGACTCTATACAAGACCATCATACAAATCCGTCCACCAGTCACACAAAATGCCAAAGAAAAGTGGGAGCAGGACTTGAGACATGTGATCGGTGACAGCCAATGGTCACAAATATGCGCCTTAACAAAATCCATGTCGTGCAATGCTAGATATAAACTAATTCACTAATTCACTATAAAGTTGTACATAGACTACATTATACTCCAGCCAAACTGACATATATATCCCACTACTGAAGGTCTGTGCCCTAGATGTGGTTGTGATACGGCGGACACTTTCCATATGTTCTGGTCATGCACGCAATTGAGGGGCTACTGGGCGGAGATCTGTAAAACAATAGATGACATGGCTGAAGAACCTATTGAGTGGTCACTGACAATATTTTTGCTGGGGGCCATAGGGAAAATGAATCCAACCTGGCGGAAATTATTGAACGTAAGCCTACTACTCGCCAAGAGAGCGATATTACTGAAATGGAAAAGCAACATTCCCCCCCACTAAGAATGACTGGGAAAGAGATATGATATGGTCAAAGGACAACGAAGAAATGTATATTGACACACTGCAAGTAGCAACAAGACCTAAAAATATAAAGTCCAGATACAAACAATACCTAGCGGATAAAGCTGAGAATGAGGAAATGTTGTGACGTGCAATGTTTTCTCTCTCTTCCTTTTCTTTTTTATTTCTTGGTAAACAATGAATACGTTGTGTAATTGACATATTTATGTGCCTTGATGTACCTGTGTGACATAAAAAAGTTTTTTAAAAAAAAAGTCATTTGAAAACTAAATTTAAAAATGGGTTGACTAAGACAATAATTAAAAGTAAAATGCGTCTATGCGTGCATGTTACTGATCCACTGATTTGAGAGGATATAGAAAGCTGGTATTATACCTCATGCATAGAAACTCTCACATCTAATTCCTATATGCAAAAAAAGGCCAGAGAACAGACCCAGCTAATTGATTATTGACCATGCAAGAAGTCATTAGCAAAATATTCATTAGCCTTTTACTAAAAGATATTAATAAATGGATGGAGGAATGTAATATTCTGCCTCAACACACAGGTTTTAGGGCTGTGCATGGAACCTCCGATAACAAAGCATTTGATTGAAAAAACTAGAAGTATGAAGATAGAAAGACTATTTTTGGCTTTCGTGATAATAAAGCAGCATTTGACAGGGTAGATAGTGTGTCACTTTGAAAAAGCTAGAGTCTTGGGGAATGCCTACACATTTATTATCTTTTATTATGCAGCTGTATGAGGGTACTTCTCTTAGTATTCGACTTAACGAAGCAGGCGAATTATCCGTTCACATACAAACCAACAATGGCCTAAAACAGGGATGCATAGTAGCACCAACAATGTTTAATGTATGCACCTCTGATTTGGATGGAATGCTAAAGAGCGTTAACAGCTTTCCACCAAAGTTAGTTTCAATACATCTGATATGGCTCGGGTACGTAGACGGTTTGGTCTTAATGGACAAAATGCCTGTTGGTCTACAGAGAACAATTGACCGTTTATCAAAATACTCTAAGCAGAACTGCTTACAAATAAATGCAATGAAAACCAAGATTATGTGCATTGGAAGCACTCCCCTTACTAAAGCATTTGGATTGAAGCTTAATGGGGAAAGTGTTGTATGTGTGAACCATTTCATCTACTTGGGGGTGCTGCTTAGTGCATGCTGCGGGGAAGCCCTGGTAAGGTCTCATTTAGCTAAAAAAAGTTATGAACAAATGTATGCTTGTCAGGCAGTTCATACAAAATGTTGGTGGAGCTTCCATTAAAGGATTGATAAAGCTGTGTCGGACATATATAGTCCCCTGTATTACTTATTTATAATGAAAAATGAATGAATATTGTTAGATATCTTGGAGGGAAATGTATGCTGAAGGGTGTTGGCCAATTCAAGTTATTAGGTTAGAGTTGGGCCTGACCGCTTTATCCACTAGTTATCGAATAAAATACAGCCTATGGCTAATTATTTCATTTCATTTCACTTTGTTGAATTTATAGAGCGCTTTTCGCCATAAGCGCTGAACAAAATATATTAAAAAGCAGTAAAATCATGTGATGATGTAACACGGGTAAAAACACAAGAGGGAAAAGACGAGCATAATTGAGTGTTAAGAGAAGACAAGAGATGAGCTTTAGATTTGATTCAAAGGTACACAGAGATGTGCAGAATGAAGAGAAAGGGTAAGAGAGCGCCAATGTTTAGAAGCTAGAAGAGCAAAGGAACGGAAACGAGAAGAGACACAGGGTGGTGTAGGAACAATTAGAAGAAATACATTCTGTGATCTTAGAGGGCGATAGAACGAGAGTAGTTAAGAAAGATAAGGGGCAACCAGACCATGGGGACCATTGCGAGAAAATGATAGAGGAGCCGTGAGTCAAAGGGGTAAAATCAGATAGAGAGTAAGGAAGATGTAATAGAAGAACGAGTGGATGAAGAAAAAAGAAGAAGAATCAAGGAGTTGTAAACAGAACAAAGGTGAAGATGTGAGACACAGAGGCTAAACGAAAGAGATAAGCAGTAATCAATGGGATAAAAGACAAGAGAAGAGAAGAAGTTTTGTAGCATGAAAGGAGAGATCGGGCGAGCACAACGGATATTGAAAAGTGCATAACGGCAAGAATCGGCAATAGGAGAGATGTGAAGTGAGAACAAGAGGGATCAAAAATAACACTGAAGTTATGCGCAGATAAGGAAAAAGGCAGAAATGATGGATGACGGGAGTAAGACAGAGGAGGAAGAGTGGGAGGCATAGTTGAAGCAGGGAAGAACAGAACCTCAGTCTTAGAATGGTTGAGGTGGAGAAAATGAGACATCCAGTTTTTGTCTTTTACTTCAAAGTTCATTCACAGGTCTTACTTTCTTCGCCTCTCATACACATGCGTGCAGCCTTAACTTGCGATATAATGTTTCTACTTCACTCACTTTAACACACACCGGTCTCAGGTCGTTTGCCAACTCACCGGCTGTAGGCGCTGCTATTTTCAATTCATGAGTCAAGGTTAGTACCATAGGCTTGGCCTTGCCTCCCCAACTCTGCCGTTGACCCGGTTGGGTCGCTGGCATCCTTGGAACACAAGGCAATCTTCACTTATAGCATCTGGCCTTCTCCATGTGTCTTTTGCGGTCTGTCCGAGGCAACGACCTCCAGTAGGCAACCCTTGGGGTTGTCGGCCTGCTGCTCTTGTCCCTTGGTCCGTTGCTCTGCTCCAGTAGGTGTGCCCTCATCCCGGAAGTTCCATTCGTGCTCATGTTCCACCTTGCTCAGAGTGTGTCTTTAGGTGTTGCCTTTTATCCGTGTGAGGAGAGCTAACTGGTATCAGGTGTATGCACATAGTGTGTAAAGTGCCTGACCTGTTTGACGGCACATGTCCAGTACGATGTGAGAGAGTTAGTCTGGTTGCTCTCAGTCATCCTCTTCCTCGGCCCAGTGTTAGTAAACAAAAGGGGGGGTTGGGATTTCAGAAAACCATATAAAATAGGATGGGGTAGATGAACAAAAAAGGGGAGGACACCGTGCCTCACTATAGGCTGCCTCAACTCCACTCCCCGAAGACCACTCACCCCGGTGGCCCTCCCTCACTGGTCCACCCCAGGAACTGTATCCAAAAGCGATGGCCATGTCCTGGCTGCCTGAATGACCAGTAAGTCCCCAGGACTAGCGGGTGAGACACCCTTTGGTTTCTCACTAATGTCCAGTCCAGGTTGCAGAGTAGGATCGTGGAGAAAGATAGGAACTGAACCATTCAAGAGCAGACCCCAAAATGCCCAAGGTAGAAAGAGAAGATATGAGAAGAGTGATCAACAGTAATTAGGATAAAAACAAGTGATGAGAAAAACATCCTTGCCCATTTTGGCTCACAAATCAGGAAAGGCTCAGATGACATACCTATGGTATTGCTGGAATATGTGAACTCATGCACTACATTCGAGGAACAAATATATTGTAATGTTTCCTTGGAAAATGACTATAGGTATGTCAAAAGACGTTTGTGTAAAAATGCGAATGAATGGGATTTATCTGCTAACATGAATTACCTATCTTCAATACTGAATTACAAAGAATATGCAAGATCATCATTTAAACTTACCACTCCAGTGGTTATTTTACAGTTGCACCATGTAATTGAATTGTTTGCATTCACTAATCATAATTGGCGCCTGTTCAGATATTGGTAGATCTGAGATATTGTAGGTTGTGTGCTAAGGAACTAGAATTCACGAGACACCCATTTACTCAATGTGACTTTCTTGTTTCGTGATATAAATCGCATTATGGCAAATGAGTCCATGACATCAGATTTATTCAAACGGATGAATTTTGGTTATATGTGGTCTCGGCAACATCAATTGTTTTGTCAAACATGGTGTTTAAACTATGCAAAAAAATATTAATTGAGCTTAGAAAAATGTAATCGATTAATTGAATTAGTACTGAAAATGTATTCAAAATGGATTTTAGAAGTTATTTATTTGGTGATTTATATTGTAAAGTTGATGTATTCCTTCTTTAGTTGAACTGATTTTGTAACTTTGTGTATGTTTTGTACAGTAGTAAAGGTTCTGTATGAACCAATTGATGCTAAATAAATAATTAAAAAATATTGACAACCTTCAGTGCCATCGTAGTTGTAGTTCTAAATTGAAACTTTCACTGTAATAAGCTAATATCATGTTGACAGAGAACAGAATGTCAAATAGCTATACAGCAAGGTATTATGCCCAGCCCTCTTCCACCTAACTAGTGATCCACAGGTGACTCACCTTTTGTTGAATCATGGTGTCCAAACAGATGGCTATCCAGGGAAACGACCAAGTACCTTAATGCCCAGTGATTAATGTTCCCAGAAAAGACTTAATTTTGTATGTCAAGTTCCATATTGTTATTGTTTCTAAATTCCTAGAACATTGCATAAAGTGTGACCCAAGCTTTCAGCACTAATGACATCATTTCATGCTGTAGCTCTCAGAGGAAGACTTACGAAGTCTTCTATTTGGAGACTATATGAATACAGACCTGGAAGGAGATGAGCGACTATACTCTGAAATCCCGAGCGTTAAGCACTTCAATGATATTGTGGAGCAGTGTTTGGAGGAGTATAACCAAACCCATAAAACCAGAATGAACCTAGTCATCTTCAGGTCAGTGCTTTCTGCTCTGTTAGGAGTATTAAGTGACAAATGCATTTTAGATAAATTGTGAATTCCTTTTTCTCTCTCTTTACTATGCCTTCATGAAAGATGTAAAATCTAAACAAAATTAGAGCACCCTGTTATTACACTATTATACATTTGTTTAAGAGGCTGATGCATGTGTATGATATAAGGTATAATGTGTTTCAGCCCAGAACCACGCGATGTAATGGCTATCATCGCTATCACCGGCTGTAAGGAATTTTATAAGGTTAACAGTGGCGTAGGGTCTAAGCTAATTTAGAGTGTACTGTAAGGAAGACATGTTATCAAACAGTGAAGACAGAAACAAGTAATCTCAGTTCAAGGGTGTTTATTGAACTTCAATGGGTTGGTTGAACTTCTATCTAACCTAAATCTAAGATGGGAGCAAGCTACGACCATCAAATAATAATATTGCAGTTCTAGTCGCGTCTCTGTCAAAATAAAAAGGGCCTATACTAACAAACCTATTGTCAATCCTTACTTCTAAATACAAAAGGGTGTGGGACAATAATGTATGCAACGAAGAAAAGCGTTCAAGAAATAATATGTCAGGATGGTTGAGCAGTTGGCTTCCCTTCCCCATGTTTTCAGCACGGGGCAAGGCGGCATGTTCGAGCTTCGTACACACTCTGGCTTCTCTGCCACGAGGACACAGTTCAAAGCATAGATATAAGGGCAAAGTCTCTTTTCCAGTAACAGTCTCTTACTGCAGAGGGCCTGTCGTAACAAACAAATATCAAAATTACATTTCAGCCCGTGGGATGAGGGCACAGTGTCTTGGGTCCCGCTCCTGCTTTACTTTACTTTAATATACTTGTATAGCGCAGCCATGAACCCAAAGGCGTGAGGGCACTACAAAAACACATATAACAGATAACAGGAAACGGTTTCAGGAGGCAGGGCTGAGCGGGTGAAATCATGGACCAGAAAGTCATTTAATGAAACAGATGTGTCTTTAGTCTTTTTTTAAAGAGTTCTAAAGATTCGATGGATCTTAGCTCCAGCGGGAGAGCAATCCAGGCTCTAGGGCCAACAGAGAAGAAGGCCGAGTCGGCTGTTCTGACAGTGTTGCACTTAGGTTCAGATAGAAGGAACAAGTCATTCGACCTAAGTGCTCTTGTGTTAGATCTTATAGGTAGTAGTTGTAAGTAACCAGGCATCTTCCCAGATCTACATTTATGGACAATCGTTAGGGTGCGAAATAGCGATCTGGCGGCTACAGGCAGCCAGTGTAGCTCACGTCTCGCTGGTGTGACATGATCTTTATGTTTGAGTTTCATAACGGCTCTAATAGCCCCATTTTGACAGGTTTGCAGCCTATTACTTTCGGATTTGTTAATTCCCATCAGAAGGCTTGAACAGTAGTCTATTTTTGAGCCTACAATTGCTCTCGCGATAGTTTCCGCGTTATCCTGAGAAATGAGAGGCCTTAGGTGTGTTAAGAGTTTAATGTAGTATGCACAAGACGACACAATACTACTAACATGCTGTTTCATAGACAAGTGTTGGTCAAAGGTTACTCCTAAGGTTTTTACTTTTTTCAAAGGTTTGATTGATTCTTCACCCAGCTGAAAGTTGTCATACTGTGAGCCAAGTTTAGTAATGGTGTGTGGTGAACCAACTACCAATAGTTCGGTTTTGGATTTGTTTAGTGCTAACTTGTTATGAACCATCCAGGTTTCAATTATAGTGAAAACTGTATTAATGGCCATTTCATCCAGTTTGTGAGATCCAAGAAGCGGGATGACACATTCAGTGTCATCCGCGTAATTGGTAAATATAATATTCTAACCTTGCAAACAGAGGAGCCGTGAATATATTGTAAAAGCAAGGGGAAGTTCAGGCACCCTGTGGGACACCACAGGTAGTAAGAATGGGCTCAGATTCGGCGTTGCCTTGGAAGACTCTGCTAACTCGGTTGCTAAGAAATGACAAAACCCATTTGCAAGCTAGTGGGGAGAAGTTAGCCACTTCAGACAACCTGGTGGCCATGATGTCATGGTCCACCAGGTCGAAGGCTGCGGAAAGATCTAATAACATAAGCAGAGAAGCCTCCTTGTTATCCATGCGAGCCATCAATTTGGATTTAAGTTCGAGCAATGCGGTTTCAGTGCCATATCCAACTCGAAAGCCTGACTGATGGTCATTGAGGGTGGAGTATGACTTTAGGTGCTCAGCAATCTGTATATATGCCACCCGGTCCAGAATCATAAGCAAAAATGCTGTGTTGGTGATAGGGCGGTAGTTGTTTGGCATGTCGACTGAGAGTCCAGGTTTCTTCAGAATGGGCATGACCCATGATTTCTTAAGGTCCTGAGGGACCGTGCCGGTGGAGATAGAGGTGTTGACAAATTGGCATATGGAGGTGATAAGCGAAGGGGCACAGGTCTTCATTATCATAGTGGTGTGTATGTCATTTTTGCATCTTGTGGATTGAAGTTGGGTGATAATACTTTCTAAGTTCTTTTCTGCAACACTTGCTGTTGTGTTTTGGCCCAGGAGGGCCTCCTTACCTGCCACAGAGTTTGGCCACACCCCCTTTGGCCTTTTTCAGCTCCTGCTGCAGCACGCAGGGTGAAGCCCGTGCGACAAGGGCGCGGGGTGTTGGGTCCCGCTCCTGCAACACTTGCTGTTGTGTTTTGGCCCTGGGGGGCCTCCTTACCTGCCACAGCCTTGGCCACGCCCCCTTTGGCCTTCTTCAGCTCCTGCTGCAGCCCGCAGGGTGAAGCCCACGGGACAAGGACGCGGGGTGTTGGTGTTCCGCCGGGGTGTTCGCGGACTTGTGGGGGTGGCCCTGGACCTTGGAGTGTGACCCGGACATTGAGGTGAGGCTGAGTCAATTATTGTGATTAGTGCAAAGAGCCTACAGCGTTCAGCATGGGGGCTGGGCCTCAACCACTCTCCTCCATGTGCTCAAGGTCCGGCGCAGCAGCTGAACAGCCCATCAGTCCAACCTTTGAGTATTGAGACTCTTTTTCCCTACCTGGAACTGATCTGCAAGACCCTACGCCTTCTCTCTAGCCCCTCTCTTCTCAGGCTGCATCATGGTTGGCCCTCTCCGGGATGTCACTATTGGAGCCACGGAAAGAGAAGCCATCTCCTCCCTCTTCTCCCCCCGCTACCTCTCCAAATCCTCCCTCTTAGCGAGTCTTCAGGGCACTCCAGCCCCACTGGTATACCGGAAGCCTATTATGGGAAGAAGGCTGAGGGGAGGCACATCGAATAAAGCACTGGGAGCCACTCAGGGGGAGGGATTTTGTACTGGGAGCTTTTGTGGGAATGGAGCACCTGTGCAATCATCCTCGGCCACTGCATGTGCTAAAGAGGGGGACCCGGGGGAGTTTATGCCCAAGCTACCCTGCTCCTCCAGCCTGCAGATGGGACCCCCCCCCCATGGCCTAATGGGAGCTCCTGTGGTCCAGTTTCACTTCCTCTCCCCACGACTGGCTCTGCAAGCACCTTTCTGGAGGAACCTGGGACCCCTGTCAACCTGCTAACCCCTGGAGGGGTTCTTGACTGCGTTGCCACAGCCGGACTTCTGGCTACCTTGGCTAATGGCTGTGAGAGGATCTCAATGGGCATTTCGAAACTGACGGGAGGGCATGTGTCGTTGGCCCCTTTTTTGGCTCCACCTCTGTCTCCGTTTTGCCTCTGGACCCTATCCATCCATCTTCTGGTCTAAACCATGATGTCACAGCCCCACTGTCGCCACGGGCTCTCCCTGAAGCTGAAGTCCACTCCCCTGCTCCTCCGGTGCCCATGTCTTTGGTTTCTGGGGCGATGGGGCTGGATGGCTTGCGTGGGGAGAGAAGTCCAGCCACTCGTCTAGAATTGGGAGTGAGCCCGCATCTGATGTTCCTTCGGGGGCTAGTTCCTTCCTTCATCTTAGTCCTCTCTGGGTTTCTAAACCCCCCCTAAAGGAGATCACTGTCTACCAGCCTCTACATCCCCCAGTTTTTCCAACTCTGCTAAGCTGCCCCTGTCATCTTTTGTTATCGGAGATGGCAGATATTAAAAACCTCTTACTAGTTATGTTATGTCACTTTGTTTTTATATAGCGCCTTATGTACCATTGGTATGGTCTCAAGGCGTAACTAGTCTTGATTAAGGGGATGCGGGGGAGAGGGGGAGGAAGACACGGGTAGGGAAGGAGAGAGTTTAGCAGGGGTTGGCATAGGGGGGCCAAATCTTGCCTTTAACAAAGGGATTCATCCCAAGACCCCCTGCCCGTCCCCGGCTCCCATGGTCAAGACTCTCCCATCCACGAGGAGTCGACCAGAGGCAGGTCTCCCATCATTGCTACCCTTACGGAGGGAGACCACCAACCAAGTCTCAAGGGCTAAGCCCCCACCTTTGCAGACTCCATAGTGAGAGCCCAGGGAAACGTGCGCCCCGTGGGGTGGCAGGCTGGTGCCCTAACACGTGGTCAGGGGAGGCCTTGGTCAGGGCATCCCACTTCTGAAGGCTGTAGTAGTTCTAGAGTCCTTCTCCATGTTGTCCCAAAACTTTCATCTGGTACAAGAGAACCAAGGGATGCCCTGTGAAATAAATGTCTACATTGGGTGCAGGCGGTGGGGGAGTGGGGGCTTGTGTCCAGGGGTTCCCTGTTGGAGTGCTCTAGACTGTCCAGTTTTTCAGCTGTCAAACTGTTTTTTGCAGATGCCCATTTGGCAAGGGACTTTTTGGACAAATGCAACGGCAACCGGCGGGCAGGGAAAAGTGGCATCACAGTCAGTGCAACTCCCCTATCTGCCCCTGTGTGCCCTGCAGGAGTCCCCTCTGGTTCTAGTCCCCTTTCAGAGGCAAATTTGACTGCCCTGGGCCCAAGGCTCTACGGGAGCTACCAGAGGGAAGGGGAGGATGGTTCCTGATCATTGCCCAAAAGATCTGTTCTGTGGCACTCAAGCAGGGCCCGGTTTCCTGCACGGTCTTGTTGCTTTTTTCTTTGATGTGTCTTTTTGTAATCATGTATTAGAACTGTTTTGATGGCCTTTCAGGCTGAATAAAGTTGTTTGATTATGATGAAAGTTCCATTTCTATCAGGATCTTCAAATGCACAAGTTCTTGCTTCCAGTATTTATCATGGGTCTCCCTCCTTCTGGCTTGGACCCCTTTGTACCACAATGTTTACTTGTTAGGGAGAATTCTCTGTTTAGGCTGAATTTCCTAACCTAGTGAGTCCCCCAGCAGCTTTGCTGGATTTTTGGGGTTTATTTTTTTCTCCTGCCAAGAGTGAGACTCTTTTTACCCTCACTCTTGGGCATGATTTGAGTGTGTTTCTTTGAATCTAGATGTGTTTTATGGGCTATGGGGTCTTTTACCCCATAGGGCTTCATGTGTTTTTGTGATGTGTGTTACACAGCACCGTCAGTGCAGTAACACAGGGGTGTCATAGTGACCCCCCAGTATAGACTCCATACCCTGGGACTGGCTACTGTCTCCCAGGGCATGTAAAGTCACCATTGACTTTACTAGTCTTAAATTCTGAACAGAACCAGTACAAACCATCATCATATTGTGGACGTACTGGCTGGGGCAATTCAATTGCCCCGGGGTCTGTTAGTCGAGGGGGCACGTCTCCGTCCCCCCTGATCGAGTTTTGGCTGGTGGCAGTGGATACTACTTTTTATATTCAACCGCGAATATTTTCCTATGGGATTTCCCATTGTTTTAGGCTACTATCTTTATTTAATTATTTACGGTAGCCTCGAACATACCGCCGGTTTATTTAATTAATATTAATTCTCCGGTTGGTATTTTTTGCCAAAACTTGATTCTAAAATGGCGCTTGTGTATCTTCTGTGACTCCAACCCAAGTCGAGCCCTTTGTTCCACTTTTTGGCGGGCTTCTCCACAGAGGCCCTCCAAAGTGGTGCCACTCTGTCTGGGGTACTTAGGGGGGGGGTGGAGGGGGATTTAGGCACCCTGGACTGAGTTGCCTAGGCAACTCAAGTCGCACTCCGTCCTTATTGGCCCAAGTGGTGAGCCGGCCGGCTCACCACTTAGCATGTTTGAGTGACAGCTAGGCTGAGTGAATGGGGGTTTTCTGCATAAAAGCAGGGCTTTGTGGACTGGAACTTCAGAAGTCGCCACAGGACCTAAGAATCTGACGAGGGAGAAGCTGAGCCGACCTGCCACGACGCCACCACCGGTGGAGCCCTGCTGGACCATCTCACCACTTTTCCCAACGACAGAGGAGATCTCCCGCCGGAGAGTCTTCTTCCTTTGACTGGTGGGGATAACCAGTTTCACCGTCTTTTCGCCTTCCCGACGTACCTCGTGGCCGCCTTGCCTGTGCCAAGCACCCCGGCAACCAGGATACCACGTTTTACCACGACCGCGAACAAAGGTACCACCTTTAACCGGAAAACTCCACGGCTGGTTTCTTCCCTGGTAGTGCAACAACCTTCATCTTTCCTCCAAGTCGAGATCTTCTCTTCCCCTGGACGACGACGCGACTTGCACCCACTGCCAGGAACAACTGCCACCGCTGGAGGATCCTTCCCACTTAAGGTACCGTGTCACACCAGGTTTCCCTTGCTACCGACTGTATGGGGTAGATTTAGCCCCCGGCTTTCAGACCTGGGTTAGTCTGGGACACTCTGGCTAAACTTTCCTAAGCATCTCTAAACTCTTTTTGAACTCTCTGCAAGACTTTCTAAGCCTAGTGTAACTGTGTGATCTTGGGCGCATTTGTGCTCTGCTCTCTCTAAGAGTGGGCCCAGCCTTTGGACTTTGGCTCACCAGTGACTTTTGCTCTTCTGCCTTGCTAACCGTGTTCCTAAATCTTAGAGTGGTGTACCTTTCCATATTCTGTCTTTTTCCCTCCCTTTCTCACAAACATATTGGAGTGCCATCTAGTTAAGCGCTCGCCTCTGTATGAAAATAAGTGGCGTTTTACTGTGACTTATCTGATAAGGAAAAAGGAGTGTATATATTACAATAGTAACTGTGTTTAGAATATTTTACAACAAGAGTGCTGGAGTGTTTCAAACAGTGTGTTTTTAAATAAATAATTATATACTTTGATACCAAAGCTCTGGTCAGTGTTTGCTTGTATTGGTGTGTCTGAGTGCCTATTGTGTATACTTTGCATACTGCCTAACTCTTCTTGAAGGAAGTCTGACTGCTCAGCCACAGCTACCAGGTAAATCTGGGTGGTACAGACTGCTACCAAGTGGGTTTACTGTTAACACCTGTAGTCCTAAATCTTTTGCAGTGTTCCCTAAGGGAACTGCACAGGTTTCTGCCTAACATTACTCTTGGCCTCCCTTGTTCGGGCTCAGACAATAGATCTCCCTCGTTCGGGATCAGATCCTCTTGATATCAAAATCAAAGACTTTCAAATGTCTGAAGGGTTTTGCTTAAACCGTCGCAGGACCACTTCAATTCACTTGACACAATATTCTCATCCATCTTTTGGCTTTCATTTCTTTTGTCAGGATACCTTACAGAGACCTTCATTGAGCACACTCATAGTGCCAGACCAATCTGTTAACGGTATTGCATCTTTCCTTCTGAAGTTCAAACATTCATCAGCAGTTTAGCTTTACTTGTGTCTTTCATCATACACGTTTAACAATGTTCGTTCAAGCGCTTGTTATACAATGCTGCCACTTGCAACCTGGACTTCAACAAAGACCGGTCTTGCATTAGTCTCCCCAACTCACTGGCTGTGTTGATCTCTCTGATGCTTCTTTGCTTTTGGAGCTAAGGGCGATACCCCAGCGGCTGCTGCTCCTCCCCACCTTGGTCGGCTATGCGGGAGTACCTTCAGTATCTCTGACACACAATGCAGGATTATTCAGTCTGTTTCCCTTGCCTTATGCTTTCTGCCTAGAAGGTTTCTTGAAAGTAACGGTTTCTTGCCAAAAAGGTCAAGGGTATTTCCCTCCTTGCAAACCCTTCTTGGTTTCCCGTCTTTCTCCCCTCGTTCATCTGCCGACTCAAAACTGCTTTTCCTTCGTGTGCTTTGCCTCACCCAGAGTGTGCTCTCATTCTCTGCCTTTTATCTGTGTGGGGAAGTTTAATGGAAGTGAGGTGTGAGTGATTGTCAGTAATTGCCTGACTTCGCCTGACCATAGTAGCGGGAAATGTCAGGTACACTGCTCGGGTGTGAGTCTGTTTTCTCCCAGAGCGGGCTGTCCGTGTGGAAGTGTTTGTGAAGGGAAGGGGTGGGGGTAAAGTTCCCATGTATCGTACCTGGTATGATGGGGTAAAGGTGTTACAGGGTGAGGGATACTGTGTCTTGCCATCCGGTGCCCACTCCAACTCCCCGAAGCCCCACACTCAGGTGATCCTCCTGCACTGGTCCACCACCAGGGTTTGAATCCAAAGGTGATGGCCATGCCCTGGCCACCTAAGGGACTAGCAGGTGAGACACCTTCTGGATTATCACAGTACCCTATGCTGTTATCCTAGTTGGCAATTTCACAACAGCTACTTTATGATCATGGCACCTGTGGCTTTTTCGAAACAAACCTTCTGAAGGCAATATCACAATGCAATAATTACATCACAAGGAAGTATATGATCACTTAGGAATCATCCATGAGTAATGAGAACCACCAAAATAATTGTCCACTAGATCCAGGACATGGCAGTTGCATCATCAAGCATCAATAAGATGGACAAAGTTGCAAATCTATTCAGTAAACTAACTACAGTAGAAGAATAAATACTAAGCCATCATCTTTCATTGTCAACCCTCAAGAAATGCACTCCCCATCAGATGTATCTAGACACATTCAGATTCGTCAGGAAACATAAATATTTTCTGTGCTGCAGGTACCAAAGACATACTTTGAAATCTAAACTATATTCAAGAAAAAAAGAAATCACAAGTATGTCCTTAATTGTGTAGAATATGAAATATTACAGATTCTTCAAAGGGGTAAAACGATTATGCTCAATGGGGCAAATCATCTGGTCAAAATGTTTCCCAAACAAATGAGTAACAGCTGCCAGAGAACACCTTGCTGACCCAACATTTTACCAGATCTTAACTGAAAGAACTTCAGAAACAATAGGAAAAGTTAAACAATTGGTGATTCAGAAGATCAGCAATATTTGTTTATCAACCATCACTGTTGGCAACAGCATACATTTTAACAAACAATAAACAAGCCTTAAGTGGCATTGAATCTCTAAGTGAACAGGTCTTTGAATGATTTAACCATTACCTGCAGCCCCATATGTTATGTTCGCACAAAATTAGCATCAGATATTTGGACACCTGAATATTTGTGTGTAACCTACGATGGTAAAGCCCTGTATAAATTGATCCAATCATACTTTGGGATTAAAAGCAATTGAGTACTATTTTAAATTAAATTCAATAATGTATTACCACTACAGTGCAGTGATTATCATATTATTAACTTTCACTATGTCAAATGCCATATTTACTTTCGATGTACATTCATGCACACAGTGCACAGGGACTGCTATGGGTGCACAATGTGTGCCAATATAGGCTAACTAGTTATGGTGAAATTTCAAAATGAACACAATTGGCACACAACTCTTTATTCTCATAATATTATGGGTTTGTTTCATAGATGATGACCTTAAATTTTGAAATGGTAAAACCAGCTTACATTCATGGATATTCAGATCGGTACATTAATAACATGTAACATAATGTACTCACCTTCACGTGTAATACAACACAGATTACATTTTGGGATTTGGATCGCCTCCTTGAGAACAGTAAGATTCAAATACATTATAAACACCCAACAGCACATGCTGTACTTCATACTAGCAATGGTAAAGCAGCAACCGTACAAAACATACCATATGAGGGTATTTTACGTTGCAAAAGAAATTGCTCGGTAGAAGGATACTCAAACTCAATGTTCACTTTTCCAAAGGAGGATATTCCTTTTGACATTGAAAATGCCAAATGTGTTACTCATGAATCACTTTTGTGTACAAAAAATAAATAAAATATTGCAAATTCAAAATAAATAGTACATTTTATAATGCAATTTTCACCAAATAACTATCCTTTAATAAAAACATTTTTTTATAAACTGAGAAGGATATTCCTAATTATCTGACAGATAAACCTCAAATGATATATACAAGAGAAATTACTAAAATATTTAGTCAAGCCCAGCCATCTGGAAAGAGAACAACTTGACATTAGACCATCTTTGTTATTGAATAGACCACGAGGCTTCTTCAAATGTAGTGTTTTAAAATGTTGGAGCTACAGGCAACAACATCTACATTATTTTAGTAATTACAAAACTGCATTTGTAATATCTGGCATAATATGTGTCTGTAAAAAATATATTAGTGCAGTTAGAAGTGGATGAAACAGAATTGCTGAGTATACGTGAGTGTTGGATATTGAGACAAACTCTAACCTTTAGCAGTGCACTGGCTGTAATTGCATGCTGTAGAGAAAGTATCATCAATCTGTTTCTTTGGATTTGCCCATGTAATAAAACATCCAATGGGTTGTGATCAGAAATTACAGCTAGGCAAAAAGGAGGCGCATTTAATATTTTTGTTGGCAGTCTATTGAACATGCTTGGTATGAAGGACCAGAGCTAAATGTGTTCTTGCATTAATATTCGCTAGCTCAAATTAACTTGCTACTTAGCACTGAAAATCACTTTTGTATTGCCAACATCATGCCATTGAGTTTTGTGACGGGTACCTCTTGTTTATTTTTCATATGTGTACATTGGCACAATTGAATTGTGAGCTTATTGAGGAGTTTCTTTTACGTTCAGTACAGACAATAACCAGCATAACTTATCATGTTTTAAAGAGTTCCTCACATTCATTAATTTTCAGATTGGTTAAATTATTAATACTTTCGTTCTAATCAACTAAAGTCATTGGTACATTTATTGAATTCATTGTTACTCATATTATGATTTTCAACATGAATTTTGACCCTACGTTTGTGAAGTACTCTGTCTATTATGTCAATTAATACCAGGAAGTAGGATTTTTGATTCAACAGTAGTCTGAAAACAGAGCTCCATTTTGGAATATTGTTATTTCACTATGGGCCTCATTACGAGTCCGGCGGTAACCAGGCAGTAGAACCGCCTGGTTACCGCCGGACTCGTATTACCATTCCGCCTCCGTGATTCCCGGAATTACCGGGGCATTACAACCCCGGTTTTCCGGGAATCACGGAGGCGGAATGGTGTTAATCCCCATTCCCATTGAGTCCTGCCAGACTCAATGGGAATGGGGATCATGGAAACACCGGTAGCATCTCGTAATGCTGCCGGTGTTTCCTCGTCCGCCTGCAGGCGGGCGGTGTTAAACCCGCCAGGTCAGACCTGACGGGAACATCACCTCTCGCCTGCAGGAGTTGTGATCGCCCGGCATGGAAACAACGGTGGCGGCGGGTTTACCGCCACCGTTGTTTCCATACCGGGCGATTTGTAATGAGGCCCCCTATATGTTCATGAGTAGGATAAAAAATACACTGTACTGCTTAATTATGGCACTTGCTCTAGATTAATATAGGCCTGTTAGGCAATTTCAAAATGTGGTTTTAATATGAATGTGTACCCTATAACATGGTGTTTTTAGAGAAAAGAGTCTCTCTTCTATCTCTAACCGTAATGATACAGCAGTGGGCGGCAGACCTGCGCGCGAGACAGGCTCGCAAGGGCGGTAGCAACACCCCCTGGCCGTCATGGAGCTCTGGCTGGGGCGTGTTAGAGCTTTTCCCTCCAGATAGGGACGGGGACCTTGACGGGTTGACCCGAGACCACCGCTGGGCACGGGGACTGTCAACCCTTGTGGGAGGCAGGCACCTAAGGGAGGAGCAGCCTCCCCAGGCCGTGGAGCGATATAGATTCCTGCCCTGCAGATCAGCGCGCAAACACCGTGAGTGCTGGACATACCGGCATAGAACTATGTGGGCGATCGCTGTGCGGCGGCTTCCTCCTGGGGGTGTGCGAATCTCCGAAGGGGCGGCGTGATCCGGAGCGCACGAGCGGGGCTCTTGCTGCCGGGTGCCGGCAGAAACATCGAGCCAGAATAGATAAATGTGCAGAGCCGGCTAATTGGACCCGGCGGCCCTGCTTGGAGGAAACTGCTCCCCGGCGGGGGTCGCCCCCCCCTCCCACTCCGCCCTCCCGCTGCACATCTGGCCGACGGGAGGTAGCAAGCCTGACTGGCGGACTGCAGAGTGGCCACCGCTGTACCCGTGCGGACCACTGGTGGACTGCACGCTGCAAAGGTAGGGTAAGGACGACAGAGCAGCGGTTGATCCATGGGGGATCGATTGCCTGCCTACATGCTGACGACGCCCCGTTGGAGGGCTAAACTATATACATCATGGCCTTAACACTGGTCGGGTGCCACGGAAGACTATGGAAAGGAAAAACAAAATCCCTGAGGAGCTGCAACATCAACCCGGGTGCCTGTTGTGAGGAAGGCAGATGCGGTAATGGCCCCAGCAGGGGCTGCTGGCTTGACTCTGGGCCTGGCCCTCTGTGTTTCCCAGCCCTGCCGCGACTGCTGTGGAGGAATGCGCCCCCGCAGACCCCAATCCAGGGGGCTTTGGACAGACAAACACTTGTCAGTGCAGCACTGTGCTGCCAATGGAACTGTCATTGTGCCAGGGGAGGAGGTGAGGCACGGAGTGGATGGCGTGGGTGCAGGACTCAGAGGCCACAAGGAGATTGCCGGAGGAGAGCATCCGGGAAGCAAGGTAAGCAGAATCATTGAGGGAGCACTTTGGCCACTGACACACTGCAGAAACAAAGAACGGTGGACCTCTGCCTGACGAGCGGCCGGTCTGGGACACAGCACAGGCGCACTGATGTGCCTGTAAAACAACGTGGATTGCTTGACTGGGCCAGAAAGACTGCAGGCATATAGAGTGGTACACCCCCTTGCCCCAGCACAAGTCGCCACAAACCACAAGCGGGGTACGCAACTAAGTTACAGAGCACCAGAGGAGGGACACCATAGCAGCAGACGCATGCACACTGCCTGAGTAGAACGCCGCTGGGATAAACGCACCCGGGTGTGGAGGCCACAGATACGACATGCCTGATAGCGCACTGTTGGGGCCATACTCACTTGGACTCGTCACAGCCCCGGCGGGAGCCACGTGCCCGCAGATCCCCCTGCATTAACGAATCCAGGGCCTCACGCTGAATCCGTGGGGGACACCCTCTAATCCAATCCAAGTACCGGGTGGCAACAGAAAGACGCTCCTTTCCCCCTTCAACATTGGCAGCTACAATTACTTGGGGTGAGCACGCGAACACAGCTGAAAGCTAAAAAGAGAGGTGCATTGAAGCCCCATAATTAAGGGAGCAGAGGACTGCGAATAAAAAACTCTTTTGACATCCTCACTCATAGCAACGCTAGGAGGCGTCCCTACACCTCTGCCATCCTGCTACTAATTGGGGACGTAAAGGAGCATAATACCCAGGCACTACGGTTCGCTGGGGTGTCCCTGGTCTGGATCCGGATCAGCTGACAGGGGCTGGTGGACGTGGTTGTAGTTGTACTCCTAGAGCATAACCAGTTTGAGCGCTACAATTCTGGAGACTCGACACGAGGCCACTACAAAGGTTTAATATTGGCCCAAAACTAAGCGTCAAACAGGGCAACAATCCCTCAAGTCACCCTGTGACATAGGAGGTCACTCTGAGATCTGCCACTGACCGAGCGCCAATATGAGAAAGGATAATTCCAAGAAGCTAACCACTCAAAGCAAGATTGACCAATATACCATGTCCGCAACGAACACCCAAGTCGAGCAGGATGAGCAGGACACCATGGTGGAGGCAGAACACTCAATATCCTTGAAAGATGTCATGGCTGCATTTGCAGATTTGCGTGCCTCCATGGAACAAAAGATAGATGGTATCAGCATGGACGTCTCGCTCCTTCGCCATGACCTACAAAAGTTGACATCCCGCACTGGAGAGGCAGAACAGCGAATATCTGGAATGGAAGATGGACTGCGTAACTTAGAGCAACAACTGGCTGGAGTCACAGCACATCTGAAAACCATGGAGGAAAGGGTGGACGATAGTGAAGGAAGGTCCAGGCGCAACAATGTTCGGATCCTGGGCCTGCCAGAAAAGACTGAAGGGCCGAGCATGGAGCTATTCCTGGAACAATGGCTCACGGATATGTTTGAACCAAAGTCGTTCTCCAAGTTCTTTTCGATCGAAAGTGCCCACCGAATGCCAACCGGAAGACCAGTGCCAGGTGCACCACCACGCACTGTGATAGTGAAACTTTTCAACTATAGGGATCATGATGCACTGCTCCAAATGGCGCGTGCCGAAGGCACACTAACCTATAATGGATCCAGAGTCACTTTCTTCCCGGACTATACAATGCAAGTAGAGAAAGCCAGGCAATCGTTTGACCAGTTTAAAAGACAGTTACAGTCCATGAACGTGAAATATGGTCTAATGTTTCCGGCCCAATTTAAAATATACCATAAGGGCACGACAGTCCACTTTACGGACCCAAAAGAAGCATGGAAATGGGCAGTGCAACACATAGGAGATTGGAGATCGGTACAGAGTAATAGAAACAGAAATAGAGAGACGCAACCTCTGCCAGAAAGGGGGCCGCCAGCCCTGCAGCCGCCAGAACAAGGACTACCGCCGTAAGAAAGAGGGAACTAGTGGCTAGAAAACTGGGAAACGCCATATCCTGCCACATCACAATCAAAGGGCAAAGCAAACCAGTTACAATGTGAAATGAAAGGAACTCTGTGCTGTACACAAACAACTACATAATTGGCGACCAGCACGGATGCTAAAAACCTCCCCCCATTCCAGGGAGGTCACTCCAGTGCTGTTGTGTCAGAGATGACCCAAGAATTGTCTACGAAAACCTTAGACCCCTGGTGGGTGTTGTAAGTGTTTCGGTTAAAGTCGGGAGCTGGTTCTAGTTGTCTCCCTGCAAATGTTCAGGCGACAGATGCTTCGAGTTGGGGTGGATTATAGGGTGGGGGGAGGGAATGTTTATTTCGCTTATTGTTTAAGGATGTTAAATGCAGATGGGAACAAGGAGAGAGTTTGCTTAGTTAGGCATGGATCCAGGGACCGCTTCACAAGTATCTTTCTAAGATTGCAATACAGCAGAGTACTGCCAAGAGACTTCTCACCCATGAAACATGATGCAGCACTCACCCACAACGACCCCCCCCATTATGACGGCTTCACTTACAAATGATGTCCGAACCCTGAAGCTTCTGACCTGGAATGTCGTTGGGTTAGGTAGTGGTCTTAAGAGAAGATTAGTCATGCAATTTCTGAACAAGCACACACTGGATATAGTATTCCTTACTGAAACCTATCTAGCAGCCTGTAACCTGTTCAAACGCACCAACTACCGCACTGCGATACACGCTGGCTTCACCATGGTCTCACGGGGGTGCTCATATTAATGCATAAAAGGCTCCCATTTACCCTCTCTAAGGTGACACATGACACGGGGCAGATTTACATATGCTACTGGAATATTATGGAATCAAACCATTGCCTTGTTGGCGGTCTACCGACCACCCACACTATTGTCCGCATTGGTAAATTATATCACACCAGTAATTGCCGAAGATATGGCAGACACGCTAATCCTGGGGGAAAATTTCAATGAGGTTATGAATGTGGAGTTAGACCGTACTCATCTACGGGGAAGAAACCCTAGAACCCACACTAAACTTGGCACCTTCGCCGATGCACTGGGGCTGAGGGATGTGTGGCGAGACCTACATCCTGACGCAAAAGAATACTCATACCACTCCGGGGTCCACGGCTCATTGTCGAGGCTGGACTACTTTTTTCTCCCAGCGACTGTCCTACACCAAGCAGTTACGGCAAGGCTTCTCCCGCAAGGCATTTTGATCACTCCCCCCCCCTGCTGATGGAGCTGGCAACTTCACGACCACTCCTGCCCCCATCATGGTGCCTCAACAATTATTAACTGGGATTCCCGGAACTTACAGAACACATACAAAGAGCTACGAGAGCATATTCTGAGCTAAACAATGGACCATTGGAAAGCCCTGGGGTACTGTGGGAAGCGTACAAACCGGTGCTCCGGGGAGAGATTCTCCACAGCGCATAACAAAGCACATCAGAAATGAATTGAAGAGGCAGGATTGAGAGTTAAACAAGCGGAAGAGGCCCATCTTGCATGTGACCTACTGGACAAGCATAGATCACTTATAATAGCCCAAAAATGCGTGCAAAATATAGCCCTGGATAATGCTAAATAGGCCCACAGAGCGATGAGAGCTAGGATATACGAAACAGGTGATAAGGCAGGTAAAATGTTGGTGTGGTTGGAACGTAGAGACGAGGGGCATAGCCAGGTTAGCGTGATTAGGCCAGATAACGCAGATCCGCTCTTAACGGATGGGGATATTGCGGAGGGTTTTGCAGCCTACTATGCTGAGCTGTATGGGCCCCCGAATGCCCCCATCAACACCTCCATACTAGACACGATCATCCTCCCTTCCCTAAGTGTCGAGCAAAATGGCCTTCTAGAAAAGGAGATTACAGAGGAGGAACTGATAGCGGCAATGTCACATCTCCAATCGGGGAAGACTCCAGGCCCGAATGGCTTCCCGATCGAGATCTGGAAGAAAATAGGAGCGATGGAGGTGGCCCCACACTTGCTAAGCATGTACCGAGATTCGAGGGAACAGGGTCAATTGCCAGCTGATCTCAGGAAAGCCACCATAATCGTAATACCCAAGTCTGATAAACCCCCAGATAAATGTAGCTCTTACAGACCAATCTCCCTAATAAACAGCAAAACAACACTTCTTGCAAGAATACTAGCCACCCGACTGCAACAAGTTATAATATCACTAG
This sequence comes from Ambystoma mexicanum, assembly GCF_040938575.1. Lineage (NCBI taxonomy): Eukaryota > Metazoa > Chordata > Amphibia > Caudata > Ambystomatidae > Ambystoma > Ambystoma mexicanum. The sequence continues at coordinate 343,623,707 of NC_090923.1, read as the reverse complement.
TATACCCCGACCGATGTGGGTTTATGCCACATAGATCCACACGAATGAACATACGTAGACTGCACCTAGCACTGGAGAGGACACAAAACCTCCAGGAGCCCCTAGCACTACTGGCAATAGACTTTGAAAAAGCCTTTGATTTAATATACTGGGAGGCGCTTTGGGAAATAATGCGTCGAATGGGGTTTATGGGCAGGGTGCAGCTGCTTTACAGCTCCCGGAAGCTGAGACTAGAGTAAATGGCTGGCCATCGAGACCCTTCACACTGGGAAAAGGGACGAGACAGGGCTGTCCCCTACCTGGATTGCTTTTTGCGCTAACAATAGAAGCCCTAGCCAGGCTACTGAGAGAAACACAAACATGGTGCAGCTTTCAGGGATCAGCGGACTGGGAAGATAAGGTCTCCCTGTATGCGGATGATCTACTCATATATCTAAAAAACCCGTCTGTCTCTTGCCCCATTGTAACGCATCTTCTAGAGCAATATGGTGCTTTCATTGGTCTGAGAGTAAACTGGTCCAAGTCTATATTGTTCCCAATTAATGAGATGAGGGGTGCAATCCCGGCAAACTGCCCCTATTGGATTGAGGGAAGTCATTTTCGCTATCTGGATATACAGATCCCAAAAGATCTGAATGAATATACGATCAGAAACCTTCATCCAAACATGGAGAGATTCACGGAGGACGTGCACCAGTGGATCTCCTTGCCACTGACCCTTTTGGGGAGAGCGGCGCTATTCAAAATGGTTACCCTGCACCGCTTCCTATATATCCTACAGAATGCCCCACTCCACATCCCAACAAGCGTGTTCTGCAGAATTGACTGCATACTTAGAAAGCTTATATGGGGAGGCGGACACCCAAGGATAGCGCTCCGTAAACTCCAACGATCTATATGGGAGGGAGGTATTGGGCTACCGCGCTTGCGGACCTATTACTGGGCGAGCCAGATGGCAGTAGTGAATGACATGCTACATGGGGACATAGCATTGCCGCATGTGAAGGCAGAGATTGACATGAGACAAAAACAGCCCCCGCTAGAACGTCTTTACCAGAAAATGAGTGCAATAACCCCTCTGAAAATGGTAACTCAGACAACACTAATCTGGGCAGAGACACACAAATTTATTGATTGGGACTAAAAAATTACTCCAGTACAACCACTATGGAGAAACGGAAACCTCCCCGAGGTAAACCAACTCCCTAAGTGGCCGAGTTAGGTGTAATTGGGAATAACGAAGGTGGGTGACTTACTTACATAGGGCAAACTGATGCCTTTTGAAAATCTGGTAACGAAGTTCAACTTCCCTGAAACCGAAAGATAGCACTATACTCAACTATGTCATGCACTGCAACGCCATCTTCCGGCTCTGGCTAACATGCCAGAAAGTACCACCACGGAGAGAAATGTAGTCTTAGAATGTATTCACAATAGAATTACCTCTGTCATGTATAGTGCTATAACCTACTTTGCGACGCCTGAATTATTAAGTCTGAAAGCCAAATGTGCGAGGGATGTGGGTGCTTTCCTGCCAGAAGACTGGGGTATGACTCTGATGTACCCCCGTGAAATGGCCGTTTCATCTAGACTTCGGCTTATTCAGCTAAAGATATTACATAGAGCACTACTCTTGGGTAGTATATTCTATCAATGGGGTTAAACTGCGGACCCAAACTGCCTGCGCTGCCGACGCGAAGAAGTTACCTTCTTCCACATACTGTGGGACTGCCCGCACATCCAACAATACTGGCAGCGACGTGTAGTCTCTAGAGAACCCAAACTGTTGCTATTGGAAGTAGAGGAAGAAGGAGAAATGACACGGTATGAAAAGATACTTTTCTCAACCACTACAGCCTTGATTAAGAGGAATATATCAAAACTGTGGGGATCTGATGTGACACTGCAAGTTAAACAATGGGTTGCAGATGTAAATATATGCATAGCAATGGAACGGAGGGTATATAGAGCCCTGGGATGTCCAGAGAAAGCCGGGAAAGTCTGTCAGAAATGGGAAGATGCTCAGTAAACTGTCAAGCCTGCTTAATGTATGAATCGAGGAAATGTGCTACTGCTGCTAAAACAATATATTGTGTGTACTGTGTACGGCTTCGTGGATCCATTGACCTTTGTATTTTGTTGTGATTCGATTCTATAAAAATCCAATGTTATGTATAACATGAAAACCTATAAAATGTGTTACAAAAAAAAGAGGGTGCTAGAGAAAACGTTCTGGAATGAGGCCAGGGCCAGAAAGCGGTCAGGGCGGTCATAAGGGGAAAGACCTGGTGAGAAGTGATAACAGATGGGCCCGAAGAGGTCTGTTAATGTTAAAGGATATTTGTACTGCACACTATCACCACTGGAGTGGTCCCCTGGCACTCTCACGGATCTGAAAAGGAAAGGGGTTGGGGGTTGAGTTAGTGGAAACGAGCGGGTTAAGTGCAGTGATGTGCTGTTGCAGCTTCAGTTCGGTTAACACCATTCGCTGAGCTTTGGGGGTGCTTTCTGGTCGGTAGCCGTCGTGTGCTGTAGTGTGAAGCTATGTGTGGTTTGTTTTGTTGGTATTGGTATAGTGAAGTTTCTGCAGTTTGTTGTGCTTTAGGGTTGTAGTTATGTTTGGTTAGAGTTTGAGAGGTGTATGCAGAGGGGTGAAATTGCTAGTGGGTTGGTTATTGGCCTTGATATCTAGAAGTGATATGTGTTAAATTTCCACTTTTTCTAGATGTGGCGCCTGAATATCTCTGCATTTCTATCAGGATTCTGCACTGGCTAATATTCACAATCTTGTCTAAATATGACGCATGCCAGTATTCACAATTATATGCAAATGTGGCACTGGCCCACTTTCGAAATCCTGTATAGATGCGAAGCAAGCTAGCATTCGCTATTCTATCTAGATGTAGCACTGGCCAATGTTCGCAGTTATATCTAAGTGGGGCACTTGCTAACATTCACAATTTTATCTAAGTGTTGCACTTGTTAACATTCACAATCCTCTCTAGATGCGACGCAGGCTAATGTTCTGAATTCTATCTAAATGTGGTACTTGCTTTCATTCACAATTCTGTCTGGGTCCGGCGCAGGCTAATGTTCACAATTCTATCTAGGTCTGAAGAATATGAAAATGAAAGTAACAGAGGCCAGGAAGATTGTAGGGAAACCAATAGAGGAGTGTGACATTGAAGTGTGGGAAATGGTTTATGCAGATCAGTGATTGTTGCAGAAGGAGAAATAACAGGATGGGCGAGACCAATAGCTAATAGGGAGACTGATGGTTAAGTTTGACAAGTGGAAGATGGAAACAAAGGCAGTTTGTAGCCAAGTCATTAGAAAACTGGAGGGGAGAGTCAGGAAAGTAGGAATCTGAGGGGAAGGGGGCAGCATGACCAGCTTAACCAGATTGAGGACTGCGATCCTTCCAAAAAACCCTGGTGCACTCATCAAACGCTCACAGCAACTGTACCCAAGATATTTTCTCCCTGGATTCTGAAGATTGAGGATTCCCTTATAGGGGGACTGGCAAACCATTTTGGAGGAATCCCTGATGATAGTAACAACCAAATGGGTCTGTCAGAACAAAGCCAAAAGGATGGAGAAAAGGAAAGGGGAGATGTGCCAAGCAAACCAGCATGCCTTAAACACCAGTGCTGGTGGGAAAGGCAAGGGCCAGATGTTAGGAAAGCACAGAGACTTTGCTTATTAAGACTTCCTTTTGTGTACTGTATCCACCTACCTGAAGTGGTACCCCCTTTCCAACCAAGTCGGAGAAACATTGTGAACTTTGAGTGTTCCCCAACATTTAGTTGCAAGCCACCAGAGTATTCTAACACATTTGAGTTTCAATTTAGGCCTTGCCCATTTATTATTTTGACTCCATATTGTAACAGTTCATGAATAAAAAAAATGTCTTTCAATTTCTTTTTATTATTTTAAATTGTTCAAATTACAAAACAAGCAAACATTTCCAAATAGATCCCTTCATGTGTTACAAATATAGAGATTGTCATTGCGGACACCTTATGTTCATCACATATTCGAGTGTATTCACACATGAGCCCGGTTCGGTAGAACCACCAAATACTGCTCCCACTAGAGCTCAGTCTGTTAATTCTCAGCTTGGGTGCTAAAGCACATAGGGCCTCATTACACAGACGGCGGTGGACCAAGGTGCTATGGTCCATGCCGGTAAAATACCGGCACCGCCTTGGTGGAAAGGGGAATTACCGCCCTATTCCAAGGTTGGTGGGGCAGTAATTCCCCCTTTCCCCATTGCCCTTCCCCCATTCCCATTTTTGCCCCATAGGGCATAATGGGAATGGGGAAGGTGCTAATTACGGCACGGCTAATTGCGGTACCGTAATTAGCTCCCTGGTCCCTTTGCGGGTTGGTTTTTAACTCCTGCAAAAAGCAGGCGTTAAATTCTCCAACCCGCAAAGGGACCTCGTAGTAAGGAGGTAAAGGTTTACCGGTACCGGTAAAATACCGGTACCGGTAAACCCTTACCGCCTACCGTGTAATGAGACCCATAGTATACCCTTACAACAAGTTTATTTCTAGGGGGTCTATTACAATTCTCCAAAATGGGCCGGCCGTCCCCAGTTCTTCGCCAAATTTCCCACTCTCAAACTTCACATATCGTTCTGTGTTACATTCAGAGCTACCTGTCATCTGATGGCGAAGGCATTGCCAGTCATAGGCTCTCCTTTACCGCAGTCTGATTGACTAACCTTTGTCTCCCCCTCTGCTGGTGTCTGCCCAGGATCTTATCTCCTATATAATTCTATATTAGCTTATCTTACAACAATGAAACCATCCCCCCTACCATTACCCTTCCCAGTCTCCCCTCCCACCCCAACCTTTGCTCTCTCCGTAACCCCCCACCCGACCCGGAGTGCTATCCCATCCCAGTTGCTTCCTGTAGCCCCCTTCGTCTTTACACTCTTCATGGGTTAAGAACCCCCTACCTCTTAGTTTGGTCTATCCTCCTCCTCCCACCCTCATCTTGGACCAATTCATGGAGGTTTTAAATCCTGGTCAGATAGCACGGTCAGATAGCACAGTGAACTAAGTGCTTGCCCCTGATATCTGTGTGCACCTGCTGTGGCAGGTTTGAATCTCGGCAAAGTCAACTCAGCCTTTCATCCTTCTGAAGTCGATAAATTGAGTACCACTCTCTGGGATAATAATTGTCTTTGGTTATTTGAACGCTCTGAGACCTATAGGTGTGTAGCGCTTTATAAGAAATACATATTATTATTATTATTATTTTTATGGGTGAATGCCAGCTCATTCAACAACTGTCCCCAGACTATCAGTAGTGCGTTTTGCACTTCCGGGTCCCCATGAATATTCAGGTAGTCTACCTCGGCCAGGCCCCACATGCGCACCTCATGAAGTCATCGTCTCACCTACGGGCCCGACGGCTTCTTCCATTCTATTGCAATCCGCTGTTTGGCCAAGGTCAGCAGAAATTGTGCGATTCTTTTAGTTGTTTTTGTATCTATTTGACCCCGGTAGGAGCCCCCACAGGCACACCTCATGGGTACATTCGTACCTACTTCCCACCAGGGCATTCAATCGGCCCACCACCTCTCTCCAGTATTTAGCTACGACTGGGCAATCCCAACCATGTGCCAAAACCTGGCATGATCTCCCCCACGTCACGGACAGGTATGGGGTGTTTGAGGCATTTATCACGTGTAACTTCTCCGGTGTCAAATATACCATGTGCAAGTAATAGAATTGGGTGAGTTGGAATCGTGCATTCCTAGATGTCTTTTTGACCTGTTCCCACATTTGTGTCCACCTCTTTTCTGAAATGGGTGCTCCTGAGTCCCTTTCCCATCTGCTCTTAACCGCCAGCTCCTTATCTTCTCTCATTGCCTGCAGAGGTGAATAAACATTTTTGAGTGTGTCTGGGTCTATTGATCCCGGTCCGTTATATGGGAGGGGTCATGTAGTGATGGGATTTTTGCACTCATCTTCATAGGCTCTCCTTTACCGCAGTCTGATTGACTAACCTTTGTCTCCCCCTCTGCTGGTGTCTGCCCAGGATCTTATCTCCTATATAATTCTATATTAGAATTATATAGGAGATAAAACTATTATAAAACTATTAGATGCCATTCCAAAATTAACTTTGATGATTTATGAGCTGGATTTGTAAATATGCAATAAGGTGTGCTTATTTAATTTGTTTTCAAAAATCTCATAGCTGTTTAATATGCACTCCTGTTCTCTTTCCTCCATACTTATGGGGTATCCCTACAAAATATCCCCACCAAAAATATCGCCGTACATATGGCCGTTTGTCTCGCCATAAGCAATATTTTTGGGGGGGATAATAATTTGTGGGAACGGGGTTGCGGGGGTGTCCCCTGCGCATTTTAAAATAATGCAGGGGTTGCGGGGGTGTCCCCCGCAGGGTCCATGGGTCAATATCGCCGCAAAAATATGGCAACATTTTTGTATTGCAATATTTTTGCAGGGATATTAACACATGGAACCACTTATGGGAGTTCCCACAGAGTGAGAAAGGGACTGGAGCCAAAGTAAGTCCAAGCGTGTTTCCCATTTAAGAATTTGAGAGAGCGCAGGAATGGACCATGTGTGAATAGGGCTATCGCATCCTGAACGGAGTCTCTCCAGGCCCTCCCCCCAGTCTCTCTTTCTATACGTTCTATGGGTTGGACACCAGATAAAACCCTCTCCTTATTATATATATTTTTTCCAACCACTTCTACACTCACTCCCTCAATTTTTATTCCGGTTTTCTTTGTGTGCACCAGGTGTCGCAGGTCTATCTCGGCAGCAGACCCTCATACTCTTTGCTTCAAGTGTTTGGGCCCACTTCATTGCTCGGCCGCCTTTGTGCTCTGTTGACCCACTTTATTTCAAATGCCTAAGGAGTTGACTGACACGGTGGCAGGACTTCTTTTGAATGACGGCTCCAGATCACTTCAAGATCTATATTCCACTCCAAGCGGGTGTGCACATTTCTTTTGACTTTTGCACCCGCCATGGCAACACCCTTCCGGGGGAGTAGCCGAAGCGGGAGGGCTCTTTACGGGCCTGTTGCGAATAGCCACTGCGTTACCAGGGTGCGCCCTGGGGTTTCTGAAAAGGCGATCAAATAAAATATGCAGAGCAATACAGAAATATGACTGACGAACAGAACTTCTTCTAATTTTACCTTGATGATTTTATACATAGACAAAGCTTATGGCTAAAGGTTTTTTTTTTTTTTAAGGCGTTTACCAGCACCAATGCCGAGGGCTCACAGGGTCTGGTACCAGGCTTCAGCTCAAGGGGACTCTGGTTCCAGGGACTTTGACCCTCACTGCGTTTGACCTCATGCCAGACTATGCTCAGAGGCCTCCCCCCACTCCGCTCACTGGGCAAACCCCAGAAGGCACGAGAAGGCCCAGCTCCTCTTATTGCATCTGGGAGCACCACAGCCTGTATGGTGTTGAAGACAAAATCCACCCATGGCAGGCCATGGCTCACTGTACCACAATGTCACTGTCTCTGGTTCAGATTCTGGGCATTCATCAGGCAATGCATCTCCTGGTACATCAGAACATGTACTGGGTGACACAGGGAGATATCTTCCACTGCTTCCCCACTGTGCTTCTGGGCTCCCACCATTATTTCCTCTGGTAGAAAGGTCACTCAGTGTGATGGGATATTCTGATCCTCCCTTCTCTGTCCCCACCACAAATGGACCCCCAAGATCATCACTAGTTCATCAAGGAAGCCCACAAGGTAATACAGGTTCTTTGACAGGTTCCAAGAGCATTCAGGATCCATGAAGCAATATTTTAAGTCACCCATGAAGGAAGTGCTGGTTCCCACTCCTCAGACAGTGGGCCCACAAAGCCAACATGCAGTTCCTCAGATAGTGACATCAGTCTCCTCCTCCGCCTCCTCCTCCATCGGGGGACACGGGTTCTCAATACATGCGGGTTCTCAATACAAAAAAACAATTACATACATTAGAAATTAAATAAATGGTGCCTGTTCCACTTCCACTTTCGAAGGATTCTCCTCATCCTCTACCTCATCTCACTCCTGGTCCCCCAGATGATGATGCGGATGACCATGATGGCATGTCAGAAGACAGTGAGAAAGTGCTGATGTCTGCTAAAGTGTTCCACAACTGGTTACAAGGGCTTACAGAATATTTGGGGATTCCAATTCCAGAAAGTCCACAGACGGTCAAAGGCGTCCTTTCATCAGTCCTCTCAAGGAAAACGACAGAAAGGTCAGGCATACACCTTCAACCCAACATGGTTTGGCAAAAACCAGCTTTGGTTAGCCAGTAGCAAAAAGGCTGGACGTGGGGTATATATACCTTTCAGCAGAAAAACTGTGCCTGATGATAAAACCCCCAGCCCACTCCACTATAGTGCGCAGCAGGTTCTTTGGTGGGAGTCCTCCGCTTCCTTGCAGAATCTTCTGGGGCGTTGGGGACCCCTCCTAGATAATGCATGTAAAAAGTCTACCTAAACTCTGCCCTGAGATTCAGGTATGCCAATGTAGAAGCCGTCATGGCAGCGGACAGCTTAAGTTCTGGAAAGAGCTAGGCGACTACAACTCTCTCCTCCCAGCTGAATTTCAAGCAGGGTTTCACTCAGACTTGACAGAAGCCCCCCAGGTAGCACAGGACCTCATGGGGGCCTCTTACCCTGCCTGAACACAGCTGGTGGTGGTATGATCATTGGCCCGTCTCTTAGACGGCAAGCACTGCTCAAAGCTACCAAGTTCCCATCAGACATGCAGGAGCAAACTATAGATCTGCCATTTGATTGGGTGGAACTTCTCAGTCTGCATACAGACAAAGAGCTGAACAAAAAGAAAATCAGCTAAGTCTTTTGCAGCCTTAACCAGGCCTCCCGCATAACTAGGGCCTTCAGAGACAGTCATTCACTGACAAGAGTTTAAGATGTTTTAATGGTTTTCACGATCGCCGGAGTAGGCGAGACAGATCTCCAAAAGCTCCACGCAAGAAGAAAATGCGTCCGTCTCCCCAGGAGTTATTCTCCCAACCATCCCCCACTCCAGAAGCAAAACAATCTAAGTGACGTGAGAGTGCAAATCCACAGCTCACCAGTCGGAGGAAGGGTGCACCATCATCTTGCTCAATGGAGGACCATAACCTGGGACAACTGGTCCCTTTTTGTGATCCACAGGGAGCATTGCCCTCTTTTTCCCTCAACCCTCCATCTTCCCTCCTCCCTCCTCCCTCCTTCAAAGGGGCTCCGACTCCCTCTCACAGGAGATATCCAAGCTGATGCTCATAAAGGCAATAGAAAAGGTGTCTCCTTCAGAGCAAGAGAGGAGTTTCTATTCAGGGTTTTTCACTGTTCTGACGAAGAAGGCTGAATGCGGACAGTACTAAACCATTCCCTCTTCAATCTGTTCTTCCTTTAGCCGTGAGACTGGCTGGTAGCTGTTGACCTGCAAGATGCATATTTGCACATCGCCATTTGGCCATTTGGTCTCCTCACTGCAGTTACCTGCGGTTCTCCATAGGCCATGAACATTATCAGTACAAAGTCTTACTTATCGACCTCACTTTGGCCCAACAGTGTTCACAGAGCTGATGGCAGTAACAACTGCATTTCTTACCTGAAGGGCATTCATCTGTACCCCTACATTAGCTTCTGCCCACCTGCAGTACCATCTGCACCTGATGTATGCACTAGATCTATCAGTCAACATAAAGAAATCCACACTCATCCAGACACAGAAGCTGGAATTTGTAGGTTTCCTCTGGGAGTCATCTACAGAACAGTTTTACCTGCAGTCCTACATACAGAAACCTGAATAAACAACCTCTTACAGATGGTCACATTGTTCCAGTCTCACTTACTAGCAACTGCATGGTGGTTCTTACATTTGTTGGGCCTGATGATGGCCTGTGATTTGCCAGTGCCTAATGCAAGAATTACGGATGCACTGTACCCAACTACACCTGGCAGCGAGGTTGACACAGGTATCCAACCCTCAAATCAAAGAAGTCCCACTCCCATCAAGCTCCAGCAGGATCTACTGTGGTGGGCAGATCACAGGAACCTTTGGATAGGCACCCCCTTCCAGTTTACCATCATGCCAGACTCTTCCCTATTGAGGTGGGGGAGCAATTTTGAGAGCTCTTCAAGTTCATGACATGTAGAGCGAGGAGGATTCTCAGGTGCACATACATATCTTGTAGTTGAATGGGTATACCTAGCCTTGAAGGCATTCTTGTCACTGATAGAAAACTCTGTTCTGATATTGACAGACAATGGGCCTCATTATAAGGTTGCCGGTCCGGTAACAACGGTACCAGTAAGCTTGCCGGTAACATTGTTAGCGGACCAGCAAACTATGAGATTTGCTCGCGGGTGCCTTTGTCGGATGCACCGGCACCATTCACGAATGGTGCCGGTGCATCCAACCTCCCCATTCCCATTGAGTCCAATGGGGACTAATACTTTCTGGCGCCCGGGAATGGGCAATTACTGGGTCCGCCGGGGCCGTAATGCCTCGGTAATTGCCCATTCCCGGACGGGACGCCAGAAATAAAATGACTCCAGTGGCAGCCGTGCTGGTACCGCCACAGTCATAATGAAGCCCAATGTAGTAACAATGTTTTACATCAACAAGCAGGGATCTGTGGAACTTTGTGCTCTAGCAATGTGCTTATGGGAGATGGCACTGAGCCACAACAGTCATACAGGAATCTCATCTGGCACGAACAGACAGTGTCCAGCCGTAGGAGCTGAGCAGGAAATCCTGCACCAACCTCAAGTGGGAGTTGAGCAAGCAGGTTCTGCAGGAGATATTTACCTTAAAGCCCCCAGCACCCCCAGTGGAATTATTTGCGACAGAACAGAACACCAAGTGTCACCATTATGCCTCATGGAAGGGGGTTGAGGGGGAGAGAGTAGCTAGGATATGCATTAATGATCTCATGGAACAAACTGCTTGCATATGCATTTCTGCCTCTCTCTCGGATTCTGAAGGTCTTGCAGATGTTCAGAGCCTCCAATCTTCCTTCTGATAACCCCCATTGGCCACTGAGGCATTAGCTCTCAGACATAATGCTCTTGGCATGTGGACCACCTCTCCCTCTCCCCCTCCTTCCAGATCTGATTCATCTGCATGGGGTGGGAGGTGCTACACTGGGCTCTGGCACCTGTGAAATTGACATATGGCCCCTTGGCTTTATCAGAAATAACCTCAAGGTGTTGGGGGCATCCAGGAAACCTTCCACTCGTTCACAGTATAGAGGAACATAGCTTTGTTTTTGTCATTGGATTTTATGGGAAGTCAAAGATCCCCTTCATGCTTCAATAAACAACATTCTCTTCTTCTTGAAAAAGCCCTGTGCAGACAGGGACCCGGGTTTCTTTTTACAGTATGTATCTAGCATCTGTAAAGGTGTACCTTTCACATAAGGACAGGCTGATCTCTTTTGCTAACCCATTAATCAAATCGTCACTTTGGGGGACTTGTCCAACTCTTCACCGCAGCCACATGGGCCTCTACTTTAGCTTTTTGCAAACACTGCGTGCTGGACTCCAGCTCCAAGGCTGTTGCCCAATTCGGACAGGCAGTCCTAAGAAATATTTTCACAACAGTTGAATTCCATTCCACCTGGGACAGAGTAGTGCTTTATATTTTTCAATAATAAGGAGGAAAGGGGACGGGATGTAGGAGTAAGGGAAAGTTACTCAGCATGGCGACTACTGTCCTCCTAGACCAATGTCCCTGTTCCTCCACATCCCGCCCCCTTCACCTTATAACTAGGGAGACTGGTCCGCCTGGTCCTAGTTATAAGCGAGAAACTTGTATTTGTCAACATTTTCAGTCTCCTAATCACATTCAAAAAATAGTACACAAGAATTGGAAAGTACTGTAAAAAGGCAAACACGCGCTTGACAAACCATTCATCGCTTTTAGAAGAAGCAAAAATGTCTGTGCGTAACAACATAGTTCAAAAACCAGTAAGACAACAAACCCTGATGGAAAGTTGGGGCATGCCAAAAACAATGGGACATGTCCTTTGTGGACAAACTAATTGAGCACTGAGCTCGACTTGGGGCTGCTGAAGCTATGGATGCAGCAAACTTTAACAAATTGCAATTCCAGCATGGTAGTCTATGGCATCTGGTGCCCTTGTGCAAACCAGACGTCTCCTATACAGTAAGTTATATGAAAGATCAATGATTGGATCAGTTAGAATTAATTGCATTTTGTTAAGTGTGTTATTAATCCCAACAGATTGTAATTTTCAAGAAAATAAATTGATACAGGTTACATTTTTAATTGTTTTTCCTCTATTTCTCTGTAGATTCTTTATTTTTTAAATGTTTACATCACATCCTAGATCCTCAAAAATGTTTGACGGGAGCATAAACTGTGTCGAATGGTGCCACCTATGCTTGGTGCCACGAGGGGCCCCATTGAAGCCTCCAACAAATGTAATGGGCCCTAAACCCAAATTCCTTTTCTGACTCCACAGGTTGTGGAACTTGCGAACAAACCTGTAGCCTCGAGGTGCCAAATGTTGAGAAGTTCAAATTCTTAGAATTTTTCTTTAAATTTCATAGGGTTTTTCACATTATTCTGGCTAAAATGAAAAACCCCTCTGGTTTCAAGTATTTCACCAAGTGCCACCGAACTATGTCCGTAAGCTGCATGTGGTGTCTGAGAACAAGGACTAAGTCTTGCTGGGGCATGACATTGAATGCTAGACTGTCCTGGAAACATCGGATCCTGAGATCTCAGGAGGAGGCAAAGCAGACCAGCCTGTTACCAAAGGGCCAAAGTGGCTCATTGGAAGATGAGCGAGCATACTCGGGCACTCAGAAGGGACAGACTTTGGTTAGACCGCTTCTGCCGGTTCTAGGAGCAGACATGGAAAGAGATTCCATTACCGAGTGCTTCCGGATCCCCAAAGCACAAGCCGGTGGACAAGACAAATAAGAACAAGCGGAAAGCTGATGTCACAGCTAAGATCTCACTTATCAGCTATGGGGTTGCAGCTGTCATGGATCATAGGTACTGATGACCTCTGTGGCACTAGCAGCGCCAGTGGTCTTGGGAATCATTCCAGTGCAAGTTGTTGCCAATATCCATAAAAATATATCAACCGCTGATGGCACCTCCTTCCACTGTCCCTGAAGTGTGTATCTCGATATCTGGTGCCACAGAAATCAAGTATCAAAATGAGGATTTGTTGAGTGGAAGCTAAAAGCAGCAGTGTGCTCTGATTTCGGGCCCAGGTCCCTGCGCATCGAGCCACACACCCGCACTGCCTCCTGGCTACCCTTGCACTTGGGTCTGTATCCGTAACCCTACAGTCCCCTTACTTGCACTTATTAGATACCCTTGTCTGCGCTTTAAACCTACACTTGCCACATTGCTGGCTGCACTACCAGTTTTGTTGTGGTTTTATCCCTTGCTCAGCACTTTCCACCGCTCCTTTCTCCCTTGCACTTTTCCCCCCTTCCCTCTCCCCTGCACTTGCGCTTTCTAAATGTCACTGGGCCTAGTAAGATCGTTGTTTTGTTCTCCCCTGTTTCCCTCCCTGCCTCGTCGCGCTCTGAAACACTTGTGTATGAGCGCGATACAAATAAAATATCATATCATATCATAGCTCCTGGGCATTATGACAATTCACAGGTTCCTATCACTTATCCTAAGTGGGGAGCCCATCCCTATTAGGCTAAGGAGGTGAGGTCTTAAACCCTTTAGTTTACAACCCATGACCCTAGTTAATCCACCTAGTAACCATCCTGAGAGTACTACTGTGTGCTGTTGAAAGGTTTCTTGGTTTCTTCTGTATCACCTGCAAAATCCAACATAACTGTGATAAAGAAGATGCAGGAAAACATGAAGAATAACCTTAGGTTAAATAGTCATAAGACTGCAACGAGGGGGTTTCAAGGAAGCATAAAGAGGAATTTGAAACAACTGGAAAGAGACTTTGACGTTATGCTGGGGAGAACCCCACTGTATAAAGTAGAGATTGAAGAAGGACTCAATATCTCAGGAAACAGGCAGATGGCCTGCAGCCGTAGTGACAAGTTGGCGTCCTGAGACACCAACCTGGGTGATTTGGATCTGGAGAAGATGACTTACCGAAAGGCAGTCGGCCCTCGAGAGAGGGGACTTTGAGTAGCAGGCATAAAGGCTCTCTGTGAGTCGGGGCAGTTTCGACTCCAACATCCACTGTGAAGATGCTGATGGTTGCGCAACCTCCGGGAGGTGGACTGAGTAGTCCAGAAACTGTACCCAGACCACCACAAGGCGGATGGTTGCGTGGAGTCAGTACAAAACACGAACCAGGAAGGAGGGACACGCGGAAGACGCGTGTGAACGACAAGCCGACCCAAGACCCCGGGAAGAACCAGAGATGCACTCCGACCACATTCATGGTAACAGGAATTGCGGGAGTCCCAGGTTGGGTCCGGGGGAATGTACAAGTCCGATAAAGAGCCAAGTGTTACTCAGGAGTGATTTCCTTCGTCACAGTGATACCCAGAGAACAAGAGTCCAGTATTCCCTGAATATAGAAGCTGGCACACTGGGGCTGATAATCAAGGAGAAAAAGGGCAATACACTCACAGGCATTGTCTCCCTAAATATCAAGCCTACCTTCAAAGTAAGGAGTGCATCAAGAATAAACTTCCTCGTCACAGTGGTGACAAGAGACCTCAAGAGTGCCTCCGGAGTGAACTTCATTTTCAAGATAGTAAATTCAACTTGCAGGTAAGAGATAAAAAGGACCAAGAGTTATTTGGGAACAACCTCCCTTGTAGTCAAGATACAAATACCAACATTAAGAAGAAGAATTGAGAAAAGATTAATCAAGTTGTTCCTTAATCCTTGGGAGAAAGTAAAAGGACTTTTAAAAACCTGTTCAAGAGAACATGAAGGGTCAGTCTTGAAAACCTCCCCAAGTAGACCAGGAGAAAGCAGTCATTCTCCTGCTCGTAGTGCTTCTGGTAAAACAGGCCCATTTTCAAGAGACTGCTACTGAATCAACCAAGACTGGATAGTTTCATCAGGAAAAGGGTGTAATTCCCCTGGTGCTGCTGTTAAAAAGAATCTGGAACATTGAGTGGTTTAGTTCTTAGTGGCAGTGATAGAGTAGTTGGCTTGGACAGAGAAAGATATCTTTTTGGTTTTGACTGACATTCTGACAAGCACCCAAGTATTTTCTGTTGAGTCAGGGACAACCTCTCTAGAGATAGGGAAAGAAACGTTTACTTTATTTGAATTATTAATAAAAGTCTATAACCAAAATGAGAACACCTTGTCAGCCACCTCACTCCCTCACACCACAGCATCAGGCATTATTCATTAAGCAGGGGCTACCTCTAGGGAACGAAGAGCTTGAACACAGCTATGCACCAATCTAACTTCCAAAGAAGAGGCATACTTTAGGTTTTTATACAGTTTTTAACCGTTGAAGGATTTAAAGTATTTTAGATGTGTCCCAAATGTTTTTTTTTAAAAACATTTTATTTTTAGATCGAAGGAATACAGGTACAACAAAACGGTACAGTATTAACAGATTATTGTTACTGTTCAGCACCTCGCTCATGCTCATATTTTTCAAAATGATAAGAGTCTCTTTGCCTTTGAGCGTTTTCATTTTTCAGCTCCTTCACCCCACTCCCCTTACCCTCCTCCTCCCTGCTTTAGCCATAACTTCAAGATACGGAGTTCAACATGTGCGAGATCCATGCATAGGGTTTGATTTGTGTTCATTTCCGCCTACTATTGATGGAGCTTGTATAACATGTGTGTTCTTGAGAAGACAGGGTTTGAAGTATTGGGCCTCTCTGTCGCTCACCCACTCATGGAACGGGGTCCAGACCGGCAAGAATTTTAGGTATTTTCCAGCACTGAGTGCGCATATTTTCTCCATGGCCATCACTCCCCAAACCTTGACCCACCACCATGCTGTTATAGGGCCCGCTTCGCTTTTCCAATTCTGCGCTAGTCATTCTTGCCGCAGATAACAGGCGAGTGATGAGGGTGGCAGTCGCCCCTGACATTGCATATTTGCCATCTATAGGGACACCTAAAAGGATTGTTTTCGGGGACATCAGGAGTTCGACACTGGAGATGTCCTTTATATGGCCTAGTATTTCCTTCCAGTAGGCCACTGCTTTGGGGCATGTCCACCACACGTGGAATAGGTCTCCTCTCTCTCCAGTTTCTCTAGCAGTTTGGCGAATACGTCTTAGTGATCTTAGCTCTAGACCTGACGGTGATCGTGTGCCCGCCCTTTTCACCGTTGGGTGGGTTATCCAGTGCCTTATTTGTACATATCTGTAACGCTCCCTTTCCCTTATGCCGAATTTCTGCTCACAGTCTGTGAAGAGTGGGGAACTATCTTTATACATCTCAGTTAGGGTCAGGGTCTCGGTGCCGTACCAGCCCTCTAAGTCCTTTTTCTGGAGGCCCGGAGTGAAGTCCGGGTTGTGCAGTAGAGGCGAGTATGGGCCCAGTCCTTGTGGGATGCGTTTCGTTTTCCGGGCCGTATCCCAACTCTGCAGCGACCATTTTGTTGATTCCAGGAGCGCCTCGCCTCTTTCTCTGTGTTCGGCTTTCAGTCCTAGCAAGGCTATCAGAGGGATTGACGAGACTGATTCGTCTATTCTGCACCATCCTTTGTGATTCTATGGTCTGGCCCATCGCAGCATTGGAGCTAGTCGTGCAGCTAATATGTACCTATCCATGTCTGGTACTCCCAGGCCCCCTAGGATTAGGGGGCGCATTAAGATACGCTTCTGGATCCTTGGCTTTTTACCTTGCCATATGAATTGGAGTATTGCGTTTTGCAACTCTCTGATCTTGGTTGGAGGGATGGACACTGGGATTGAACCTAGCACATAAAGAAAACATGGGAGGATGGTAATCTTGACTGCAGCGATGCAGCCGAGCCACGACAGTTCCTGAGAATCCCATTTGAGCATGCCGTCTTGTAGCTGCTTCCATAGAGGGATAATGTTCGTCTGGAATAGCTTGCTTGGTTCTCTGGTGAGTCGTATTCCCAGGTATTCGAGAGAGTACTCCACCCAGATCAATGGGAATGACTTCTCCAGCGTTTCGATCACTTCCCTCCTCGCCGTGATGTTCATATCTTTTGATTTAGAGAAGTTAATGGAGAATCCTGAAACCTGCCTGAATTCCTCCAGCCGTGCCATCGCTCTAAGCATTGTGTCACCTGGATCTCCCATGAAAAGCATGATGTCATCCACCTAAAATGCGATTGTATGGTTCTCCGGACCTAAAATCATGCATTTAATGTTGGCTTCTTGTCGGAACAGCGTTGCACATGGTTCCATTGCCATCACAAATATCAGGGGAGAGAGAGGACACCCCAGTCTCGTGCCTCTTCTAATCTTCACAGATTCCATTTTCTGCCCGTTGATCATGAAACTTGTTGATGGGGTTTGGTAGTTGGCTAGCACCATCTTAGTGAACTCTGGGCCGCAACCGAAGCGTTCTAAGATTAGATTCAGATATTGCCAACCCATACTATCAAATGCCCAGGAAGCGCCCAGGGCGGGCACTGCGAACTCTTGTTGTGTCCTTCGCTCCGCATCTATAACGTCTATTGCCCTTCTGACATTGTCCTGTGTGTGGTGGTCCGTGATGAATCACGCCTAGTCATCATGTATTATGTACGGAAGGATTTTCATCAGTCGGGTGGCTAGGATCTTCGCATACATTTTTGCGTCAGTGTTCAGTAACGCTATGGGGCGATAGCTCGCACAGTTGTGGGGATCTTTCCCAGGCATCAAGGGCAGTATAGTTATGGACCTCTCCATGTCAAGTGTTACTCCCCCCTCTTCTCTAATTGTATTATATAGCTTTGTTAACGGTCCAAGTAATTGAGTACGGAAAATCTTGTAGTACCCATTGCTGAAGCCATCTGGGCCAGGAGTTTTATTTGCTGGTAGAGCTGAAATGGCATTGCTGACCTCTTGTGCCAAGATTGGACTCCCAAGGCTGTTTCTGTCTTGTTCTGTTATCTGGGGCAAGGGGAGAGAGCTTATATAAGAGATTTGCTGTGCTGAATCCAATTTCTCGTTGCATAGGAGTGACTCATGGAAACGTTTCATTATCTCTATTTTATCTGGCTCCGCTGTGCATGGTTTCCGTGTTCGTCGTTCAGTTGTACTATGTAATTTCGTGCTTTACGTTTTCTCAATTTTTCAGCTAGAAATCGGTTTGCCTTGTCCCCATGGATGTAGTAGGACTGTTTATTACGGAGTATTGGCTGGGCCATCTGGTCCACAGTATGGTTCACGAGCTGGGCTCTGATTTTCCGGAGTGCTCGTAGGGATTTCCTTGAACAGCAAGATTTGTGTTGCGTTTCTGCTTTTTTCACCTCCGTTTCTAGCCGGTGCGTCACTATTGCCCATTCTCTGCAATATGCCGCTGCCTGCGACATAAATTCTCCCCTGATCACCACCTTCCCCGCGTCTCATATCATCCCCCAACTTGTTTCCCCATTGTCATTCTCTTTAAAGTAATTGTTAATGGAGGTCTCGATGTGGGCTCTAAGAGGTATGTCTTTTAGTAAAATTTAATTTAGTCTCCAGGGCGGTTTACTCTTGCGTCCTATCTCCCTCAAGTCTACTCCCACCAGCGCATGGTCTGAGTGATATTCCACCCCTATTTCAACCCCTGTTATTTGTGGGATTAACATAGCTGAGACGCGGATCATATCTATTCTGGAATTTCCCAGGTGAACCACCGAGTAGTGGGTATACTCTCTGTTGTCCCCTTGAAAGAATCGCCAAGTCTCAATTACCCCCAATTCCCTGAAGAATCGACCCAGAGCCTGTCTATTTTTCTCATCTGCATTCGTGGGAGGGAGTGTTTTATCCAACAGTGGGTCCATAACACAATTAAAGTCTCCACCTATAATTAGTTGGCCCTCACACCAGCTGCCCAATTTTCCCAGTAAGTTTATTATGAAGACATCTTGATGTTCGTTAGGGGCATATATGGCAAGGATTGTGTACATTCTACCTTTGATCAGCCCCTTCAGACCCAGGTATCATCCCTCCTTGTCTCTGCAGTGTTGGGCTTTTTGGAAGGCAAGAGCCTTAACTATTAGTATTGCCACCCCCCTCTTTTTCCCTCCACTAGATGCAAAGTATTGCTGTGGGAAGGCTCGATAGGCCATGCGCTTCTCATCTTTAGGGAGAAGATGTGTCTCTTGCAGGATCCCTATCTCTGCCTGCATCATTTTCAGCCTATCGAGGATGACCCGACGTTTAATTGGCGAGTTCAGTCCTTGTACATTCAGGGAAACTATCTTTGACTCAGCCATTCCTATTTAGAAGGATGATACTCGCCATTTTAACGTTATGATGGGATGTACTGGTGCCACCTTCTCTTGTCCTTCCCAGTTCTTTAGTCTCACTTTCGTGTGTTGATCTCTGATATCTTTCCCAACTCCCTTCGTGCCCCACCTGCCCCCTTGTCCCCCCCCTCCTACGTGTCCACACTGACCAGGATTCCCTTGAATCCCCCCATTAACAGCCCGGGCGTCGGATCATCCAACAATTCACAAGGGTCGAGAAGCCCGAAAGTTTCGGGTCTCAGATTGGATTCCATAGATTGGCATTGCCTGCCTCCGCACTGGCTGCCTTTAGTAGATTATATGTATTGCAAGGTATAACTCAGCAGATCACTATAAGAGTGAGTATGAGGATACGGTGAGGTGCTATTAATCCTCCTGGTGACCTTGGTTCATTTGTGGGCCCCTTAATTTTGGTTCTCTCCTGGGTCTGCTTCTACGCACCATAGACCATTCCCACGGATTGGGCCCTGTGGCCTGGGAGTTCCGTGCTGAGCCAGTGTCTGGGCGGTTCGGATCCTTTTCCAAATTTAGCAAAGCCAGACCTTCCTCACATGTATTAATTCACATATGTTTGCCCTCCCAGTTGAACAGCAGGCCAAAAGGGTATGCCCATCTGTATGAAATGTGTTTCTCCTGAAGGACCTTTGTCACTTGACGCATGAGTCTGCGCTTGTGGAGCGTTGAGAGCGCAAGATCCTGCAACAATTTGATCGTATTACTGTTGATTGTCAGGTCAGTGATGGATCTGGCCGCCTTCAGAATGTTTTCTTTTGTAGTGAATGAGGTGAGTGCCACTAGTACATCTCTAGGGCGGGCGCCAGGGTTGTTCCTTCTGGGTCCAACTCGATGTATCCTATCGAACCCTATTGATTTGGGCGCTGGATCTTGTAAGATTTTACTAAAGGCCTGTTGAAGTGTCTCACGGAGGTCGCTCTCTGGGATCGATTCGGCTAGGCCTTTGACCTGTATGTTGGATCGTCTCGACCTATTTTCAAGGTCCCTCCGCCTGTAGCTCAAGATTGTTCGTGGCGGCTGCTATTTGGTCCAGTAAAAGGCTAGACTGCTTGGACTCCTCAGTTAAGTGGAGAGACCGTTTTCTACTGTGTCCACTCGGTCGCCCAGTTCGTTTACCTCTTTTCAGATCTCCTGTAGGGAGGCTTTTATGTCTTCCTTCAGCTGACCTATTTGGGCCTGAAATGCATTTGTCATTCTGGCCTCCATACCCTTTAGGCAGGCCAACAATTCTTCTTTGTCCGTGTCCATGGCTTTCTGAGGTGAGTTTGGGGCAAGTTCTGTTGACTCCGGTTGTGCATGCAGGGAGGTCTGATCCTGCTGCTTCACCTGTCCCTAGCACTTAGCCAGTTGACTTTCCTGTCTCCTCGGTTAACCTTTCGCTCTCGGTGGGGCGCTTTTAGTTCTGGTGCCCGGCATCTGGGCCGGGGTTCCATTACTAAAGTGCAGTTGTTCTCTTCTGGGTATACACTGCTGAGTGGGGTCACAATGATATATATCTTTAGGCTACCAGGCTAGTGGAGGTTAGGACAATTGAGATCCCGGTGTTCTATGTTCATGCCAGACATCTGTTCTCTAGGTCAGATGAGAAGATGAGCCATGAGCTCTCTCAGTGCGCCGGTTTCGCCAGGATGGCTCTGTTCGTTGCTGTTACAAAGTGGATAATGCAGGGCCCTGCAGACAGAGTTCTGCTTACTTGCTGTGTCCGTTTAGTCTGGCCCTTCTCGTTTCCACCCCCAAGAGCTTGAGGGTGCTTGGGGATGGCGAAGTGTCCCAGCCAAGTGGTCTGTGCTGCCTTATGGATTCACTTGGCTCCACACCTCACTCTACCGTGCTTGGCCTCAGCAATGACTATTTCTCCTCTCCATGGAGGAAGAGGGATGTAGGAGCTCTTTATGTAATTTCTCCTTAATTTCCTTCTAGTTGTGGCTTCCGTGAAATGGAAAAGGAAGAGGTGGGGGGGCACTTCTCACCTTGTCAGTTGTTCCAGCCTCACCAGGTTTGTAGATCCAGGTGCCGGCGAGCACTTCCTTCCGTGCTCCTGTGTCGGGTGATTATCTTCTCTCCAGCTGCGCCGACTGAACCACGCAGGGGCCCTGTAGGATCTCTGTCGCAGCTTGCGGTGCTTATCCCGTCTGCAGCTGAGCCAAGCCTCGGCTCCAGAGGGGGATCTGATCCGACCGTGTACGTTCTCCTCCCCCCGGGGCGTGCTCTACACCAGATCTCTGCGCCGCCGCAACCGGAGGGGGGGGGGTGGGGGGGAGCCGCACTCCAGCACCATACGCTGGCCCTGTCAGCGGGGGGGCTGATAAGGTATGGGTGCGAGTGAATGTCTTTGGGCACCGTCTTTGCAATATTTCACTTGTGGTTCAGACTTCGGGGACTTCTCTGCCTGGTTGGAGGCTGCTACTCGATCCATGCAGCCCCGTGGGCTCCTTAGGCGTTGCACCCAGTGCGCGACGTCTCCTAGCGTGTAGGCCCGCAGCCCGTCTGGTCTATCTCCACTGCAAGTTTGTCTTCGCTGTGGGGGGCGAGCTCCGTGTAACCACGCTGCCACTGTTGGGGCTCACCAGGGCCCTGCTGGGGACCGATGCGACTGCGGGACCTGGATTTTCCGTCCGCTCAAATACTCCCCGCCAACCAGCTGTGATGCAGGCTTCACCGCCCGAGGTCTTTGTTTGGGTGGTGTCGAGCGTATTTCGGCCCTTGCCTGCTCTCCTGTTCGCTTTCGGTCGCTGTTACTTCTGATCTGGTGATTTTATAAGCTTGTGAACACCTTTGAACACCTTTAATTTAAACGCTGGTGCGGAGCACAGGGGACGTGCGTCCACTTCAGCAGGCGGCCATCTTGGAATAGGATGTGTCCCAAATGTTACACACATTCCCAAATGTTGCATAACTTTGTTTCAATGGATTGCCTTTCTCCTGCACATTCCTCATCAGATAGATTTCTCTGTCCAGCTTCAGCTGCTTGGAAAAAACGTCAACATGATGGGGCGTAGTGGACCTAGATTCCGTCCTTAATTGTCGATCTGTCTTGACTCGTGCACGATCATCGGCTCCAGATGTGGCGTCGTGTGTCGTATATATGCTACGCCACTAGGCCTCTGTTCCTCAGTTATTTTTTTCCTCGCGCTCAGCATGCCGCTCGTGAGGAATACTACGATCTTTTCGATCATCCAATTTTTCACTTGATGTTTTTCTGTTGAATTGCCTGCGCCCTGTATTTTGGGTTTCAAGAGCTCTACAGACTGTGAGTTGAAAATGTTGGTGAGCGACCCGCATGACATATGCGTGTGGTGCCTTGGCACGGGTCATGCCACAGAGTGTAGCCCATCTTGCGGTAAAATGATCCCGAAGTCTTTGCGGGAGCGGGCTGTGAAGTAGGCCAACCGCTATCTAAATCACTGGCGCAGTCAACCGTTTGGTCCTCGAAGGCCGAAATGGAAGGGGCTACCCCAGAGAAGGAAGCTAGGCATCAGTGCACGGACAAAAAACGGAACCCATTCCCAGAGCCAATCACCATCTTCCTCTCATAAGAAGAAGATACACCACCGACATCGGCGCAACTCGTATTCTTCGTCTGAATGCGGTAAGTCGTCGGCAGGGCCGGCACCCAGAGCCTAATGGGAGGACTTCAAGTCCCAAATGTTAAAAATGTTCAAGAAGGCAGCTGTGGGGGCGGGCGAGCCCCCGACAGAGCGGTCCCCGGTAGCTCTAGCAGCGCCCGGTGATTGCAGCCCCAGAGCAAAACCATATTTTAATGCCATCAGCGTTGGCGGAGTCTTCGGGCTTGGCGCCGAGCAAAACTGTATGGCCCCCGACGCCAGGACCTTTCCATGAGCCACAAGTGCTGATTCTTCTCGCCATCAGCGCCCAAACCATTGACGCCAACTGCAAAATTGTCGACTTCGACTGCTGTCGAGCAGTCTTTCGTACAGAAGTCTAGGTCTGACTTTTTCAGCTCTATGGCAGACATCTTCAGTGCTGATAATGATGACCAAGACGATGTTGACCCCATTGACTATTTTGTCGACCAAGCGCACTTAATAGCCTTGGCTGAGGGACTGCACAATGCCAGCGGTCTGGATACGTCTCCAGATGTCGAAATGAGAGTATCACTACCTTAGTCATATCACCTGAGACTGTCCTTGATGAGCAGGTACCTAATGGTGCCTATGAAGAATGAGTCTCACTAATGAGTCTCATGAGAACGGCTATCAGAGCATTAGATACACAATGTCAGTCTCTGTGGATTAGGATGAGAAGAATATGATTATTGATTTAATGTTCAAGGGCCCTAAGGAGAGACAGCCATTTCGCTCTTTTGGTGAGTGCTTCGATTATCCTATTATGGGGAGGCCAATGTCCATTCCAGTACTTGGAACATTCCAAGAAAATACAGACCCTATCTATTCAACTATCCAGCAGCAGTTTCCCTGTTGGTTCATGTTTCTACTTCTAGCGGATGCCCTGATGACTTCCAGATAGTTAGTCAAAGTGTATTGACACTATGGCCAAGAATGTTTCTACCTTTGGGTCTTTGCCATCTTCCAATGCGGCCACCATTCTGGGCCATTTCCATTGTGCCTTGTTGTAGGCCATGGAAAGGTTAATTGACCACCTGCCAGTGGAAAGATGTGAGACTATGATGGAAGTAGTTGCAGATGGTGTTGTGGCCGGTGGGCATATGGTTCAGGCTTGCTTAGACACAATGGGTTTGGTGGCTAGAGGGATGGTAACATCAGCAGGGTTCAAACACAATGGATGATTATGCATGGCTGGTGTTTTTCCTGATGTGCAAGCAGAAATCATAGACATGTCTTTTCATGGTTTTCATGATGACAGGCTCTTTGCGGACAAGGTGGGTCATAAACTGGAAAATTTCAGTCTAGGCCGACAGTTACATTTTTGAGTTTACCATAGGCTTTCTTCACTTATAAGTAGTATCTTGGTAGGCCTGTCATGCTGCAGGGACAGTGTTTCGACAGATGTATTTCCTTGAGGAGCAAGTCTTAAAAGAAGCCCTCAAGAGGCAGGGACCTAAGGAAAGCACCCACCAACCTATGGTATTTTAGGGGGGCTGTTAGGCAGAACCATATGCGGTACCCTTAGGGAACACCACATACAATTAAGACTACAAGTGATAGTACAATTTCACCTTTGATACAAGACTGTACTACACAGTAAAGTGGTAGCGATGGCTGAGCAGCCAGACTTATCTCAAGAGCAAATGAGCAGTAATAGGGATTACACAAAGGACTACAATTACTGTGACTCAAACAAACACTGACTCAAGGTTTCTGGTTAAAAAATATAAGTACATTTATTTTTAAACCATCTGTTCACAAAACACTTCACTTCTATTAGATAAAACCACAATCTAAATATACTACACACAATCAATTCCTCTTGTTCAGGTCAATTCAAGGTAAGTACATTAGAATTTGACAGATGGGTGTTTCGAAACAAAGACGTTACCGTGGGTTAATACGCAATCACTTTTTGACAGTAATGACAGTTCGGTCTTAAGAAAATAAAGCGTACCCGCGAGAAGAAATGCACCCGAACTCAAACACACTTAGCACATAGAATTAAAACAAGGGTATAGTGGATAAAAATCATTGGCAATACTTTTGTCAAGGCAATTGAATCAGAGGACGTTTTCTAAGAGGCAGATGAAAGTCAATAGGCCTGCGCCAGTGTCAAAAGGAGCAGGGGCTCTGTTGTCGAGGATCACACGGTTAGAATAGTTTGAGATTCAAGGTTGCCAGGAGTATTTGGATATTGTCAAAGGGAAGCAAAAGTTATAAGACGGGAGGAAGAAAGGACAAGCCTTCGGAAAGGAAAAGGTTTCACCGCTATTCTTCAAGGTCGGACGGAGAGAACGACCCAATGGACACAGTACCTTATTCGGATGAAGAAAGCTGGTGCTACGGCAGTTGTTCGTGGTAGTTCCTGAAGACTCACGGTTTCTGAAGCTTCAGTCATGGGGATAAGAAGGACGACATCTGGAGCGATCTGCACTACCCAGGGATGAAGCCAGCAGCAGCAAAGCAACGATGAATAAAAGGTGCGCTCCTTAAAAACAGGAGAGGGCTCTTCTGATGGCTATCCGGACCACTACAGCTCAGTGCAGCGATTTCGACCCAGAAGAGGATTCTCTGGCTGTAGAAGGTGAGCTGGTTGATCCCACCAGGCTCAAGGGAAGAAGACTCCGGACTGGATCTTCTCTGTCGTTGAAGGGTAGATAGCTCAGAACTGCAGCAGGGCTTCACCGGGATCCAGCAGTTGCAGCAGCCGTCTTCTTCTCCAATTCTCTAAAGTTCTTGTAGTTCCAGTGGCGACTCTGACTTCCAGCCCAAGAGTCCTGCCTTTTATTCCAAAATCCCCTATTCACACAGCCTGGCTGTCAATCACAAAGCAGGGGGGGGGTTGTCCAGCCCGGACAACCACCTCAGCCAATCGACACAAAGTGTGACTTGGGTCTCCAAGGAGACACTGTGCAGGGGGTGACTAAACCCCTCCCTCACATTCAGCCCACCTAGACACCGAGACGCCAAAGGATGGCTTCTTTGCAGAAGCCCGCCAAAAGACGGCGAACAAGGAAACCAAACCTGGTTTGGCGTGAAAAGCAAACAACAAGAAAGACCTTTCCTACATGAAATGGCAAAAAACCATGCTAGGACCCATGATAAAAACGATATGGGGTAGCAGGTTTTATGTTCACGTCTGTCACCACAGCCAGAACACTGTTATGCAGAATCCTGTGCAGTTCCCCTAGGGAACACTGCAAGAAGATTAAGACTACAGGAGTAAGCAGTAAACCCAATTGGTAGCAGTCTGTACCACCCAGATTTACCTGGTAGCTGTGGCTGAGCAGTCAGACTTCTCTCAAGAAGAGTAGGGCAGTATATAGAGTATACACAATAGGGCAAAAAACACAGTAGAGCAAACAAACACTGACCAGAGCTTTGTATCAAAAGTATATAATTTTTTTTTTGTTGATTTAATTGTATTACAATTTTTACAAAAAAAAGGATCCATTCTCCAATGTGATTCATAAGACTTTCCCGGATAGAAGCAGTCTTATCGGGGAATCCAGTTACTTAATTTATAAGTTCAAAGCCTTCTAAAATGAGGACAATCCAATAACAGATCGCTTGTTGTTGCCGCCAGCCGACATGGCCCATAGGTTTTCCAAGTCTAAGGTGCAGTAGTTCCTAAGTGGGTGGGCCAAAAAGCGTTGCCTAGTCTCGACAAGGCCAGTGCATTCTAAAACCAGGTGTTTAGTGGTTTCTATCACATCTGGTATGTTGCAATATCGCCAGTTATTTGAGGCGGATTGCTTGAGTATTGCGAGAATGTCATTCGTTTTTAGGATATCATTATTTATTTTAAACACACTTTAGGCAATACACTAGCACTCTAAATCAAATGCAAGTTAAAACACAGTCAGGTAAAGTATAAACACCTCCCTTGATAACTATTAGATAAGTCAGAGTTAAAACGCCACTATTTGTTAAAACAGATGTGAGCGTGTAACCTAGATGGCACTCCAATAGTTAAGTTAAAGGGAGAGAAAAAGGCAGGGCATAAAAATAAAACAGTTCCCAACACTTTTAGAAGTTCAAAGCAAGGGAATAAAGGCAGTATACACTGTAGAGCCAAAGTTCATAGGCCAGGCCCACTTTAAATGAAGCAAAGCGAAATGTGCCCAAGATCGCACAGTTAAAAATGCACTAAAAGTCTTTGCAGAATGTTCAAAAGAGGTTTGGGTGATTCAAGAAGTAAAGTTAGAAGGTCTGGGGCCAACCCAGTTGGAAAGCCAAGGATTTAAGGGTCACCTTGGGCAAACCGAAGAAAGAGGGGGCAGGCAGAACACAGTACCTTAAAGAGAGAGGAAGCTCCAGCGGTGGCAGTTGTTCCTGGCAGTGGTTGCAGTTCATTGTTTCGACCAGGGGAAGAGAGGATCTCGTCGAGGAGGAAACTTGGAGTTGTTGCACTCCACAGGGATGAAACCAGCCGCGGAGTTCGTCGGTTAAAAGGTGCGTTCCTTTTATTCACGGTCAAAGTGGTGAAGCTTGGCTATCTGGCCGCCGGGGTGCTTGGCACGGGCGATTCGACCAAGAGACGTCTTTGGAAGGCGAAAGGGGCGAACTGGTTGATCCCACCAGCTCAAAGGAAGAAGACTCGTCCAGCAGAAGATATTCTCTTGTCGTTGGGAAAGTGGTGCGTTCGTTGCAGCAGGGCTCCACCGGTGGTGCCGTCGTTGCAGATGGCTCAGCTTCTTCCCTCTTTGGATTCTTAGGTCCTGTGGCGATTTCTGAAGTTCCAGTCCCAAAGGCCCTGCTTTATGCAGAAAACCCCCCCATTCAACAGCCTAGCTGTCACTCACACATGCTAAGTGGTGAGCCGGGCGGCTCACCACTGGGCCAATCAGAATAGAGTGCGACTTGGGTTGCTAAGGCAACACAGTCCAGGGTGCCAATTCCCCTCCCCACACATCCTGTGGAACCCAGACAGAGTGGCATCATTTGGAGGGCTTCTGTGGAGAAGCCCGCCAAAAAGTGAAACAAAGGACTCGGCCTTGGTTAGAGTTACAGAGACGGACACGAACGCCATTTTAGAAAAGAGTTCTGGCAAAAAGACCCAACCGTTGATTTAATATTAACTAAATAAACAGGCGGTATCTTTAAAATTGCACCAAAAAGTGGTGTGTTTAAAATCAATGGGAAAATCCCATAGGAAATATTCCGGTGGAATATTTTGCATGGTAACCACTGCCACCAGCCAGAAACTCGACAAGTGGGGACTGGACAGTGCCCCCTTGAAAACAGACACAGGGGCAATCGAATTAACCCCTTCCAGTACTCCCACAATATGATGGTTTGTACTGGTTCTGTTCACAATTTTGGACTAGTAAAGTCAATGGTGACTTTACATGCCCTGGGAGACAGTAGTCAATCCCAGGGTATGGAGTCTATGTTTGGGGGTCACTATGACACCCCTGTGTTACTGCACAGAGGGTGCTGTGTAACACACATGAAAAACAGACGATACCCTATGGAGTAAAAGACCCCATAGCCCATAAGCACATACAAAGTCAAAGACACCTAAAATCATGCCTAAGAGTATGAGGAAAAGAGTCACTCTTAGCAGGAGAAAAAAACAAACCCCAAAAAATCCAGCAAAGCTGCTGGGGTACTCACTAGGTTTGGGAAATTAGCCTTATAAGAGAATTCTCCCTAACAAACACTAACACAGGAATCTGTGTAAAAATGGTAGTTAGGACTGCCACCAGCCATGTCGAGTCGGGAAGGGGAACACAAAGTGCCCCTTGAGTTACAGAAGGACAGGGGAAAGATATTCCCCTCCAGTACTCCATTGCAAGATGGTTTGTACTGGATGTGTATTTAAAAGGACTAGTAAAGCCAATGGTGACTTTACATGTTTCTGGGGGACAGTAGTCATCCCCAGAAATGGAGTTCACAAGGGAAGTCTAAAAGACATCCCTGTGTCACTGCATTAAAGGTGCTGTGTGACACACAAGTAAAAAGATGATGCCTAGGGACACTCCATAGCCCATTAGCACAAAAAGTGCAACACACATAAAAAATACACTGTAAGAGTGGGAAAAAGGCGTACACTCTTACCAGGTGGAAACAATAAACCCCAGAAATCAAAGCAAAGCTGCTGAGGGACTCACTAGGTAAGGGAAATTAGCCATACATGAGAATTCTCCCTGACGGGGGCATCCCAGGGAAGCTAGGAGGGAAGCTAATTCGATGTGTCCTCATTTCACATGCCTGTGAAGTGCTGCCTTGTGGGCTTCGTTGATGAGTGGGGTGCTGTGACCATAGACCAGTGACTCCTGCAAATTGTTGAGAAAATTATCCCTTTCTGATGTTTCCCCAGACTGCACTCTGAAGAAACCAAGACAGAAGCTTTACTAGCAAAGCTGCCCCTGCAAGTAGATCAAAGGATCAAACAAATGCTATGTAAAAGTGAGGAGAGCATCATGCCATTTTCTACTCCAGAAATGTTTTAATCCCCAAAATGAAATCACAAAAGCTGAGGCCTATTCTAGACCAATAGGACCTAAACAAATCTATGACGAAGGACATGTTCAAAATAGTGACAAAGTCCAGGGTTTTTTCATCGGTTTGGTGCATGATTTGAGCTGGTGCTACAGGGAGCGGAATGTCATGGTGGGCGAGCCAATCACATTCCCAGTCTTTCATGCACAGGTCACTACAGATTCTTTCATGAAAGACAAAAGGGCCTGTATTAATGATGTGTCAATATGGGGGAGAGTGTCGGAAAGGGAGGTGCAAAGCATCACATCCATTTTCTGGAGCTAAGAGCAATCTGCCTTGCTCTGCAGGCTTTCCATACTATGTTGCTAGGAAAATGGTTGATGGTCTTGACTGCCAAAACAACTGCTATGCATCATGTGAGCAGGTGGGTTGAAGTGGGCTCCCTGGCCAAGATTACCAATCTGAGGGAGGACATTGTAGCACAAGGTTGTTAGTGTTACACAAGAGGTCTCTGGTGTGGTGTGCCACATTTTCAAAGCTTGGGGCAAGCTGCCGGTCGATCTTTAACTTACCCAAATAAATGTCTTATTTCAGAAAGATGCCATGGGAGATGGTGGGGGCGCTGTTGCGCGCTCATGAGATGGCTGCCTGATGATTGATCTCCTCTCCGGCTAATATCCTAAACTATTAAATATCCTGCTTTGGGGCCACCCGGGAGACCCATACGGCGTGCACTTGTTCCCAGAACACATGCAAACATCCTGGGAAAATCTTGGAGGAAAACTGATCGGATTTGACTGAGATATCCGGATTGCCAGATGCAGCGTGTGAGGCTGGAGTAAAAGGCTGGAGAGAAGCACTGCGTTGTGGCCACTTGCGCCTGCTGGCTGGGATACGCCTCAGGGCCGCAGAGTGGGCGGAGTCTACACACCCTCCTGGAGGCGGTGTGCTGGCTCCTCTCCACCATACGCATCAGCTATTTAAGGACACCGTGATCGCCTAAGGTGACACCCAAGCTGCAGAATTGTCTCCCTGCAGAACCTGATGGTAGCGGACCTGCCCCCTGCCAACACAGTTGAACCGGCGGCTGCGACGGACGTGAGCCCGGTGGGCGACTTACAAACGTACAGATATTAGTGGGAACGGCCCCTCTTGTTGGGCTGGTAAGTGGACGCCTGAGGCGCCGAACTATACATATGCCTGTGAAAGATCCTGGCAGCCTTGGCCCGTGACTGGGGAGAACTTGCTACCCTGCCCGCGCCTGTGGCCCCGACACTGGACGTCACCAAACTCTCTTGGTCCGGATCCCGAAGGCCTACCGAGAACATCAGCCGTGGCGGTGCGGGGGCTGGCGGAGGAGGCTGCACAGCGCCCTGGCCCTTCAGCTGTGGCTGACCACTGGGCTGTGTGGAGGGGTGCGGCTAGTAGACCTGGTGAGGTATCCCGCACTGGGCCCGACTCCATATAGACAGCTGGTGATTGGGACGAGCAAGCCATCCAGTAAGCCGAGCGCTGAGTGGGCCTCAGGTGCTGTGAACATTGCATGAACATTTAATTGAGGGAAGCGCCTCTTCCCAGTTGCATATAACAGCTAGGTACGGCAGACAGCTCAAGTTGTGTACCAGATCAGGGAGCAGGGTCCGTCAAGATCCTGGACTGGCTCAACGTGTTGGAGCGGTGGAGACGAACGCAGAAATAGACACTAGTCGCACTGGGGGCTGCATGGTCTGTGATGATACAGAGCAGTGAGAGGGGAAAGAGGTACTGAATACTGGTGCCTACTGCATGCTCTGCAGAAGACACCGTGCCACAGGCAGGGCGCTGGGGCACGCATGGAGTGCCCTGTCGGGATTAAGGCACTGGTTGTGCAACTACCCTGATAAAAACTACCTGGGTGATGCTCCCTGTCAGCTCCTATGCCGTCGACAGACTCAGCCATCTGTCTGTGCCGAGACCCAATAAATTAAACCGGAATAAATCTAGCATTTCTGTTTGAGCACCTCGACTACAGGCAGATCAGAACTGCCAACACGGAAGCAGGAAGCTCATGGCCTAATAACCTGATACGGAACACTTGGTTACACGGTTTCTGGGGCCACTGGAGGGAAAGATATTAGCGGTCTTATACACATCCCTGGTGCTGGAGACTGATGCAATGCCACCTTGGAATGCATACGAACTGTGTGGTAACTGTCAGCGACTAGAATAGGTCTGGCAGACCTCCGATCATATCACGCTGCTGGGACACTACAAGAAACAAGGCCTGGGGAGCCAAAGTGAGAACTGCGAAAAATAAGCTCCTTGTTATAGCTATGTGAGAGGACACAACCCATTCAAACAGTTCAATACTGTACAAACAAGGTGTTAGTCATCCGTGGATGTTGCAGTAGTATCTACAGGTGGACCCGCAAATCAGATCCTTTGTAATACAAGATCCCACACATCAGAGGGTCTGTACCCCGTCCCCTGTGGACCCTACGAGACGGTAAGCTCGGGGGATGCATGGTAGTGCCACATAGACCCTGAATCACTTTTTGGCAAGAACCTATTGGCCTAGTATCTGACCGGGGACATACACGGACACTCGACCCCTATCATATATTTCTCCTGTAGACTTGTCCCTTCACGAAACAGGGCTGTCACGAAGACAAAGTCCATTTAAAGTGCCTTACTACAATACTACATCATGATCAAGCAGTGTTACAGTGGTCTGCTAAATAGCCATAACCGTCATCCGTAATAACCTGCCCTCGTGTGCCAGCCAAGTCAGAGGCTGAGTGACATCTGCATTCCATTTCGTCAGCGATGACAAAGGGAGCCGGCTCCAAGAAGAAGTAGATCGGACCTATGGACTCCTTTACAAGCAGCCAGTCCCCACTCGTCATGCAACCATCGCTGGCTGACCCCCCGACAACATAATCTGAAAACTCCAGATATAATCTGTTCCTCGCCACTGTACAAAGTGGTTTTATGTCAGTCAACGTGAAACTGGATGACATAGTCTCCACCATTGGCTCACTGAAAGCCCGCGTTGAGAAGGAAAGCGCACGAGTGACGCAGGCTGAATATAGGTGCAGCAATAATGAGGATTCAATCGGACAAAACACTTGTGATATTACCCTACTGAAAGGTGAGATGGTCAAACTACATAGAGTCCAGGTCCCGTCTTAATAATATCCGCATTGTGGTGGTGGCGGAATCCTTCTGCAAGGGCCCCATGGAAACACATGTTGAATCGCTATTGAAATCCCTGTTTGCAGACGACACCTTTTCGGATCACTTTTTGGTGGAGAGGGCCCATCACACGCTGGCCCCTGCGCCCAAGCCAGGAGCACCTCCCCACACCATTGTCACTAAGCTGCTTAACTATAGGGACAGAGACACAGCTCTCCGCTTGGTAAGAGAAATGGGACCCCTCCAGCATGAAGGCGACAGCATTCACATATATTCACATATATCTGGATTTTGCTGCAGGAGTACAGGCCCAAAGGAGATCATACGATCAGGTCAAAAAACAACTCCACATTGATTTTTCCGGCGAAGCTGCGCATACAACATGGAGGTTGTGCGCACTTTTTTGAGTATCCCACAGCAGCCATGGACTACATAGAAGCTACGATCCCGCTACTGCCGCAAGGACAAGGACCTGACCAAAATGGGCTCCCGCATCCCGCGGCAGACAGGAGAGACCCATCAGATTAAACACGCCGACCATAATATCCTTTTTGTGATTGCATAGTGAAAATGGGATATCCCCGGGTGGCACCGACAGACATCTGTTTTGTAGACCGGATGAGTGACGTTTAACCGTGGCAGTTGTGAGCCTGACATTCGCAGCTCCGGAGAGTTCCAGAAGTTGTTTAACGGGTATCATCATCAGGTTGGGGTTGATGGTGCGGGTGGGGATAGGGGGGAAATTGAGGGACTATTACCCTCGGCACTAGGCTGGGGCCTGTTGAGGTTGTAAAAAGTTTAAAAGCAGAGAGTTATGTCGGCGGAGGTACAATTGGGTCGGCTGGTACACACCATCACACAAGTAATAGTATTGTGACACATGGCACATAACACACATTCGTATAAGAGCTTGACTGTCAAGCTACTCTCCTGGAATGTTCAGGGGCCTAATAACCCCGTCAAGGCCAGGAAGGTTGCTGTCTATATATCGAGGCATAATCCACAGATACTGTTGCTTCAGGAGACGCACGCACTCAAAAATGTAAACTCCACTTTCCACTCACGCTGGGGTCCTCTCCGATACTGTACGTAGTATTCAGCTCAATCCAGGGGAGTCCTCACCCTGATTCATCCATCATTGGGGTTCTGTTATTCGAATAGTAGGGCGGACGCCAAAAGGTAGGTTTGTGTTGGTGTGGGGGGAGGTGGCTGGTTGTTCAATCATAGTAGTCAACACCTACGTGCCAAACATCGACGATCCAGAATTTTACCGGATAATACTAGGTATGTTTGAAGCACGAGGGGATGCATTAGTACTATGGGAGTGAGACTTTAATACGATTCTTGATGTGGCACTTGATAGATCCTCCGTTACCCCCCACGGAATCACAAAGGCCGCGGCCACCCTACAGCAGATAATGGCACAAGTATCCCTCATAGACGCATGGCGCACACTCCACCCACTTGCTAGGCGGTATACATACTATTCAACTGTCCACAACTCGGAGTCCCATATAGATTATTG
Organism: Ambystoma mexicanum; assembly: GCF_040938575.1. NCBI lineage: Eukaryota > Metazoa > Chordata > Amphibia > Caudata > Ambystomatidae > Ambystoma > Ambystoma mexicanum. The sequence continues at coordinate 343,589,566 of NC_090923.1, read as the reverse complement.
GCTCATTAGCTGGTGCCTCTCAGATGCGATATCGACTAGGGAGATTCACCCCCGGACTCTCTCAGACCACTCCCCGATATCCCTTACCCTAACTCTACGAGGTGTTTCGCCACATGCTAGATGCTGGAGGATGCCCTTTGCAATACTTAGAGACCCACATGTATGCAAATCACTCCACACGGAGATTGATGAATTGTTTGATCTGAATGAGGGTTCAGTTAGTGCATACTCCATGCTATGGGAAATGTTTAAAGTGTGGGTGCGTGGTATTATTATGGCAAAGACCACTGGGTTGTTGAAGACAGTCAGGGGAGAATTAGGAATAGCGGAAGCTAAATTAGCAACGCTCGAGGTAGATTACAGCGCTACACATAGTAAAGAGGTCCTCTCCGACATACACGACACATTGTGTGAATTTAATAAATTGGCTGATAGAGAGGTCCTGTATATGGCGACCCCTGCCCGTGCCCGCAGATATGGCGAAAGTAGTAAAGCAGGTAAATTCCTGGCCAATATGCTTAAAGCGGAGGGCTACCATAGCCCGATAGCCAGTATACAGACCACAAAGGGGGGAGGTAGTAATCCGGGAGGAAGACATTAATGCCACGTTCGCTGAATTTTACAGAACCTTGTACTCTTACCGAGATGTTAAATCCAGAGATGAGATAATCGATTACCTGCGGGAACTCAATCTCCCCTCCCTTCACTCACCCATCACACTCGAAGAAATCACTGCAGCTATAAAGGCATTAACATCAGTCAAGGCACCGGGCTCAGATGGGCTAGGCGCCGAACTGTATAAGGAGTTCCGGGATACGACAGCCCCTATTTTGCTGAAGGTGTGGGAAGAGGCAATGGATCGTGGCACACTACTTGAATCCATGCGCAATGCTGTGATCACTGTACTTTTGAAGCCCAGACGCCCTACACATCACATGTCCTCATGTAGACCTCTTTCCCTGATCAATACAGATGCCAACATTTTTGCCAAAATCCTTGCGACCAGACTTTTACCACACATGCCCACGTTGGTCCCCCCTGACCAAAGTGGCTTTATTCCCACCCGTTCCACCGCCCTTAAACTGCGACAGCTTTTTGGAGTGATGGCTCAGATTGACCCGAAAGCTAATGCAGCAGTTGCAGTTTTAGATGCAGAGAAGGCTTTCGACTCGGTGTTGTGGGCTTATCTCTTCTCAGTGCTGGAACGTTTCGGCCTGGGACAGTATTTCCTTAAATGTTTCAGACTGCTCTACACTAACCCGGAAGCTGGGGTCCTCACCAACCACACTTTATCTACCCTCTTTTCCCCAGGTAGAGGTACCAGGCAGGGCTGTCCCTTCTCCCCCATTTTGTTTGCCCTTACGATTGAGCCTATGGCAGAATTCGTCCAGAAGACCCATGCACACAGAGATATCAGAATGTCAGGTCCTCCACAGATTATATCTCTATATGTCAATGATGCTCTACTTTATGTCCGTGAACCGGAATCTAATCTGGGACCTGTTATGGATGATATACATTTGTTTGCTGAATATTCAGGATATAAGATTCATGTCTCTAAGTCGGAGTTGTTTCCGCTGACCATGTCCACACCCGACCTGTCCAACATTAGCAGATTCAAATGGTCCCCTGTACGGGTCCGCTACCTAGGAGTTGTTGTATCTAACAATAAAAATACACTGTATACAGACAATTATGAAGAACTCCTTCAGACATTAACAACTAAATTGCATTTGTGGACAGAACTCCCTATTTCTCTATATGGTCGAGTGGCTCTTCTTAAAATGATAGTCCTCCCCAAGCTACTGTACTGTTTTGGTAATATTCCCATTTGGCCTGGCAAAACTTTCTTTATGAAACTACATTCGCTCGCTACCTCGTTTGTGTTGGGTGGGAAGACTGCTAGGATGAAGTGGGCCAAGATGGGGGAACCATTCTCGAGCGGTGGCATCGCAGCCCCGGACTTTGAATTATATTATTTAGCGTCCCAGGCACAAATTGCCAAACATTGGTTTGACCCCAACAACACAGCCACACATATCCCTATTGAGAAATATGCAGCCTCCCCAGTTTATGTTCGGTCAATTATCTTTAGCCCCAATCACAAAGACTCCTGCAAGTTTGATCCGGTGAGCAATACTGTAGATGCATGGTCCAAAATGTATAAGAGGCTTGGAATTGAGGTCCCATACGAACCAGAAATCCCACTCTGGGACTACCCTGACATCACACCCACGTTTGATAAAGCCCTACAAATGGCTTGGGACCTGACCAAATAACTTAAAATGCGAAATATGGGGATTGGCAACCAGGGGGCACAGAGACAACAATGCTCTCTGCATGAGCTCCGTTCCTGGGCCCCTGAAAAGTGGATTGAGCCCCCATGTCTATGGCCCTTCCACAGCTACAAACGAAACGCCAACTGTCTGAATACCCCCCCCATCAAGTGGGTGAAACCTGGAAAATCGGTAAAGGGGTCGCCAATAAATCAACGTGACACGAATTGGCCTCAACAAGCTGGCCAACGAGAAAGTGAAACCAACAAGACACACAGGCACTGATGCGCGCCACGCACCGTAAATACACCCCCAGTAGCTCCCCAGGCACGGCAGCATGCTGCTTTTAAATACAGCGAAAGAAGGAACCACAGCAGAGGCTCCAGCACCTCAACAAGGCAAAGAGGTGGGTGCCCTTGACCGCACAGTGCGCTCGGGGCAGAGGACGCGTGCTGCGTGCTCACGCCCCCTTGGGTGTCCCGCTCCGAGGCCCGGGCCGGGGCACGGTAAAAGAAGCGGCCCGGTGCCCCTCACCTCAAGAGGTCCTCCAACTTGTCCTGGGAGACATCTGCTGTGCCCTCAGGCACCCCGAACCTCACGCTGCAGCTTCAGGCACTCAGGACTGGCCCTGGCGGGATACAGAGGGGGCGTTGCGACCCCCGTGGAGCGGGCGCATGCACCCTCTCTATCTGCAAGCCCCAACGCCACCATAAAACGTGCGCAAAGCACCCGTCGGTGCACTAAATAGTCACACGAGGCTCCGGACCTGTTGTGTCCACAGTGAACAGCATTATCCTGCTTACCCCACAAGGAGGAGCAACACATATACCAAGGAGATAAAAGTGAACCCTTTACAGAGTGTGGACTGGCCCCATAGGACATAATACTCAACCACTGGCACTCAACCCAGCGGGATAACATTGAGTGAGGGGTACAGCCCCGAGAAGAGCGACGGACCTTCCAGACTCCGAATAGTCAACTCACTACTATAAAACCCATACCAGCATTTTACACCACAAGACGTTCCCCGAGGAAGATTGCCAAAAAGACAGGAGACAACAGCTGCAGGATCTCCAGCTCTGCACAGCACAAGATAAGGTGAACGAAGCGAGGCGCCTGAGTCCTCTCCCCTCAGCTGACAAGGATTGGGCCCGAAATAAATTAAACACTCAATCACTACGTCCTCCTGCCTGACCCAACAAACAACAAAGAAGAAAACCCGACTCATCATAGCCCACATCTAGGGAAATCTCCGGGCCTAGATTCGCGGAGAGCGCAATAGAACAAACCACAACCTCAGGTACCAGAGCATACAACAGCGTATCCCCCAAACGAACCCTGTGGGGCGCATAGAAAAGCCGAATCAAATAAGAAACCTGGTAAGTCACCCCCCATACAATTGTGGCGATACTGTCCCAACTCCAAACGAACATCCCCCGGACTGCATGAGCATAAAGGAGAAATTAGCCCCATTCGCCTCTTTGCCCTCTGGAACCAGCGAACTTAACATGGCAAGCACAGACACAATGGCAAGTGAATTAGCGGCCACCAAAGGCGACATTGCTGCCCTATTAGGAGAAATAAAGAACTTGGGGACCAACACTGGATGTAAAATAGACAAAATAACAGATCGCCTAGACACTATGGAAGAAAGGCTGGAAGGAGTTGAAAGCAACCAAGCCTCTATAGACACACTAGAGACACAGCTTGACCAGAGAATGACGGTGCTTGAACAGAGGGAAGAAGACTTCAAACTAAAGCTCGATGACTTGGAAAACCGGGAAAGACGGAACAACATACGTATTTTTGGTATCCCGGAATGAGATGGAGAAACGGAGAGCGACCTGAGAAATATTTTGCATGACATCATTAAACTCCTAGTCGCAGAAGATGCAATTGATGAACCCAAAACCGAAAGAATATATAGAGCCGGAGGCCCCCCAGGCGGACCAAGATCGGTACTTGCCCGATTCCATCGCTTACAGGACAAGGCCAGAGTCCTAGAGAAGGTAAGGAACAGCACTTCGATCATGCTCAGAGGAGCTCAGATCTCAATATATCAAGACTTGTCATCCATGACACTGGCACTCCGGCGGATGTGCGGACCCCTTACAAAGTACCTGAAAGAAAAAAACATAAGATACAGATGGGGCTACCCCTTCTCCCTCTCCTTTGAATACGAAGGCAACAAAATAAGGCTGAGCTCGGAAAAGGAAATCAAAACATATATCTCCGACCTACTTGGACCGCGATCAGAAAGAGATAACCAAGATGAACTACGACGGGAAGAGAGAGGATGGCGCCTGCAGGGACCCAGGAGAAGACGTGTGAAGGACTTGAGGAAATACTGCAGACGTAACGCCTCCCCAGAGGCAGCTAATTGACCACCCACAAGTATCGGTAAAATGGCATATGTTTCAGTGTATAGAGACCCGAGGCATACGTTTCAGTGTATAGAGACCTGATTAGACAAAATAGAGACCTGATTAGACAAAATATTTCATTTTTTGGTCGACAACAAGAACAAGGTCAAGATCCGAACATGAGGGGGGGACATATGGGGCTTGATTGAAATTGAGATGTTATATTAAGCAAGGGGGTCATGAAGTAACGGTCCCCATAGGTGGTTCAATACAGGACCAGAGTAACGATCTAGGTTCAATCGAATGCCATTAACTCAGGGAGAGAAAGAGGGACAGACATTTTGAAAAGGTTGTGGCAACATCGGAGTACATTAAAGACGTTGTGGGACTTGGTGAGCAAAGAATTTTGTGGTTATGGAACATAAACAACTCCCCAATAAAGAATAACAATGGCCTCACCTGAAGAGCTGAAGGGGAGAGACTCTCTGAGTAGGGAGAATCAATGTAAAGGGATTGAACTCACACACCAAGAGGTCGCTGGTATCTAGAGAATTCCGGAGATCCAAAATTGACATCCTTGTCTTGCAGGAGACAAAGTTTGCAAAGGGTGAAGAATGAAGCATTCTGGGGAAGCAGGGAGGACTAGAATTCTGGGGCTTTGGGCCGCTCAGGAAGGGAGGTGTCGGAATCCTGCTCAAGAAGGGAATTAACTTTGAAGTAGATAAAACATGCTCAGATGTGGGAGGACGTGCCCTGCTGATAACGGGGAAAATTGCTAAAGTAAAGGTAACAATTGCTACGGTATACTCCCCCAACACTGAACAAGCCAAATTTCTTGACCATACAATCCCCAAAATAATGTTGGAAGCCTCAGGTCATATTATTCTGGGAGGCGACTTTAACCAGTGGGTAGTCCCGACCATAGACTGGAAACCAGGTAATCCCGAAATGAGAAACCATAACAAAAGCGACCGCACTGAACTCTTAGAAATCATGGACATGTATGAAATGAAAGATGCGTGGAGAATCTTACACCCCAACGATAGAGGATACACCTTCTACTCGAGCCCACACAATACATTTACCCGTATTGACTATGTATTCCTTACTAGGGATCTCCTTAATACTATGACGTACTCAGAAATCATTCCAATTACATGGTCCGATCACGACATGGTCCCGACAGACATTAACTGGATAGATCTACCTGTTATGGGAGGGAAATTGCGGTGCAATGAGAGCCTTTGGAAAGATGCAGTTTTTGAAACAGATATGGAGACTGAAATTAACGAATACTTTAAATTGGACGATAATGGGGAAGTATCCAAACAAACAATCTGGGAGGCTGCGAAAGCCACTTGGAGAGGCATCCTAATACGTGAAGGGTCTTCTAAGAAAAGACAGCTTAAGATCATAGAACACAGACTCAGAATTGAAATATGCCAAATAGAAGGAGATATAAGAACGAACCCCGAGGTAGATCCCAATAAAATGAATACAGCACAACAAAAAAGGGAGGAACTACGACTGTTGGAGCACGAACAAGTAGTGCATCAACTACGATTCCTTAAACTAAAGGTTTACGAAAAAGGGGACAAGGCCGACACACTATTAGCCGCTAGAACAAAGGGCAGAGCGCAAGGTACAAGAAATAACAGAAGACAATCCTTCCACGACTCAAACCCCTCACACCATCCTAGAGTGCTTTGCCAACTTCTGTGAGACCCTATATTCCTCAGAAGTAACCTCCGGCCAATTAGACACAGATTCCTACCTATCGCCAATCAAAATGTGCAACATAACATATGCAGAAGCTGAGCTGCTCGACTCCCCAATAGTTGAACAGGAAGTCCAAGATGCAATAAAAAGGCTAACCATAGGCAAATCTCCAGGGGAAGAAGGCTATACGGCCGGCTTCTATAAAACCTTTAGCAAACAACTAACACCATTTATGACAAGCCGATTTAACGAGATACTTGAGACAGGAGAAGCCCCAGACTCCTTCAAAAAGGCAATGATCACGGTGATCCATAAAGATGGGAGAGACCCTAAACACTGTGAATCATACCGCCCCATCTCCCTACTTAACCTTGACGCCCAAATCTACACGAGGGTGTTAGCTGCTAGACTAGAGATATTAATGCCTCAGATAAAGACTAGAGATATTAATGCCTCAGATAATGCACTCTGATCAAGTCGGGTTTATATTGGGAAGACAAGGGGCGGACACTATGCGCAAAACACTCCATCTGGTTCACGCATCGCATACCCTACCCGATGATCCCGCCCTCTTATCGATAGACGCAGAGAAGGCTTTTGACAGAGTGGAGTGGGAATTCCTAAGAGCGGTCTTAAGGAAGGTGGGAATGGGACCGAAATTTAGAAAGGGAATGCAGGCAGTATACACATCCCCCAAAGCATCAATATTTGTAAACTGAGAATACTCCAGATGGTTTGAATTGAAATGTGGAACCCGGCAGGGCTGTCCCTTCTCCGCAATTCTCTTTGCGCTTTTCCTAGAACCCCTAGCACACAAAATGAGAACCGACCCCATGGTAGAGGGTATGCGACTGGGAGCATCAGAATATAAGGTAGCACTCTATGCAGATGATATACTATTGCACATAACTAACCCTTCTGTATCCATTCCCCGCGCTCTACACCTACTAGAAGAATACGGACGACTCTCTGGGTTCAAGGTGAATAAGACTAAATCGATACTATTCCATCTCCAAGGATCCAAAGGGGAAAACGTAACCAGATTCCTCCCACTAGGCCTCAAGATTGAACACTCTACATTAACTTACCTGGGTATACAGATATCCAAGACTTTGATTGATCTATACAAAGCCATCTTCCCTCCCCTTCTCCAGCGATTCACGGCTGACCTGAATAAATGGAGTAAACTCACGATTTCCTGGTTAGGACGAATCAACGCCATTAAAATGGTGTACCTCCCCCGATTCCTGTATCCCTTCTAAATGCTACCTGTCGAGATCCCTAAAGAATTATTTATTGAGGCTAAAAAGATTATGGTAAGGTTCCTCTGGCAGGGGAAGAAGGCGAGAATCCCATACAACACTTTAACGCTTCCCAAAGACAAAGGTGGAGTAGGGCTCCCTGACCTACAAACTTATTACAAAGCCACCCAGCTACATATCCTCATTCCACACCTTCGAGATCACAAAAACCTCCAATGGATTCAAATGGACAACCATTACCTATCACCAGCCACAGTGTCAGAGTGGTTATGGACCCCGCAGAAAAGGCTTCAACGTAGACTCAAAGACCACCCAATATTAAGCACCGTATGGAGCATATGGAGAATAGGCAAAGATATGCGCAAGATTACCACTTGGCCGTCCCTGCTTAGCCATCTATGGTCTCCTGGCATAAACAACCACATCCTTAACGTAGGAAGATTTCAATCATGGTATGAGACTGCCCTGGAGAGGGTTGGTCAGCTACAAAGAAAAGACTCCTTTATTTCCCTCCCAGAACTGACGGACGCCCTAGGCATAGGTACACTATCCACATTCCAATACATTCAAATAAAAGGCGTGTTAACGAAACCTGAATGGAAGGATAAACTTGAGACCTTACCCCATTCGAGAAACTCCTAGACTCCAAATCTGAAATGAAGGGCCTCATATCCGCACTGTACAAAGAATTAATAGACGCAGGTGATGGCTCCACGGACCCTCTGAGAAATAGATGGGAAAAAGACATAGGGAACGAGTTAAGCTAGGACCAGTGGGAAACAATGTGTAAAGCGGCATCTAGAACGTCCATATCCAACCAATACAAACTTCACGCCATTATATTATTACACAGATGGCAATATGACCCACTCAGGCTCTCTAAAATGTCCCAAACAATGAGTCCAAAATGCTGGAGACAATGTGGAGAAACAGCCGACTACTGGCACATGTGGTGGAGTTACCCGCACATAAAGGTGGAATGAGGTCCTGGGTTGGATGAAAGAAATAGACGGTATACAGAGAGCTGCCGACCCTTACTTGATCCTATTTGGGTTGGAAAAGAATGAAGACGATTGGATCATAATTAAAGGACTGGTCCCAAAATTAATACTGGCAGCCTGTACCTTACTGGTATTGAAATGGAAATCCATAGCTGCCCCGGGTAAAAACGAATGTATCAACATAGCTTCCAACATCTATACCATGGAAATTATCACAGCCTCTCTGCACAACAAAGCCTCACAATGTGAAACCATATGGATGGACTTTAAAAACAAATACCTAGCACCGCCCGATGAACCTCCAGAGACTTAACGCAAACTGGAAGGATCAATACAAGACCTAGGAAAAAAAAAGCCTAGATCTCTCAACTGAGAAACCACAGCATCAGTACAACTATGATCACTTTCTTCCCACAACATGTACAGCATTTGCAGGGTGTCTGCTCAACCAACGCGGGGGTGGAGGGGGAAGGGTGAGGGTAACGTTTCTTTTGTTAACTGTTACATTTAGAGAATGAAGACAAGGGTAAACATGTTTATAAGTATAACAATGCTATAAGCTCAGCTCTTCTCATGTAAATATGAGCCAATATTCATGTACTATATAATGTGAATTTGTTTGTTTAAAATCAATAAAACCGAAAAAAATGTGGAACTGAGAGGCTTCATGGACACGGTGGGAGGCGGACTGCTTAAACGAATCCATCCCACTGCATGAGAGCCGTGTTCGCCGCTAAGTGGCCGACATTCCCTATGGAACCTCCTACTCACGAATGCACAAGAGCTATAACGGCGACTGAAGGGTGGAGGAAAGGGGTTTTGCTGGTATATACTCTAGTCCAGACACACTCAACCTCCTGTAACCCCATAAAGGAAACCTGGGAGCGGGACTTGGGAGCAAACTTAAGCGAGGTGCAATGGCTTAAATACTGTCAACTCACTAGATCTGTATCTCTAAACTCTGGGCTACAAATAATTCAATATAAAATACTCAACCCGTTGCACTACACCCTGCTAGATTGGGCAAGTTTGTGGTGGGATGTACAGGGAAATGCTTGAAATGTGACGCACCAAACGCAGACGCCTACCATATGTACTGGGCGTGCCCCTCAGTGGTGGTATTTTGGGGGGAAGTTGCTGACTACATTGAGGAAATCATATCAATTCCAGCGTCCCCGTCCCCTCTAAAATATCTATTCGGGGACATTGGTAAGGCAGCCGAGACTACTCAGCGACTATTTAATATTGCTTGTGAAATCGCAAAACGTTGTATATTAAAGTGTTGGAAATCTGCTAATGCACACCGCCGTGAAGACTTTCTTAAGTACCTTAAAATGGTGAACGAATGCGAAGAACAATTTGTGTTTACTGTATCTGCCATTTGCCGCCCTAAAGATATTTCGGCTATGTTAGGAGCTACCCTTGTAATATGCTTTCGGAAAATGACTTTACACCCTCGTCAACGCCTTGATCTATCAAATACTATGTACTAAGATATTGGAAACTAAATTTAATATTTGCTGTGATGCTATGCTGAACCTGTACTGGCGCTGTTCTGATGTGACTCTCTATAAAATAAAGTTTAGAAAAAAGAAAAAAAGATGCTTTGGGCTATTTGCTGCTGGTTCGATGGATTGTTGCGAAAATATATGCATTCCCTCCAATTACCCTGCTGCAGATGGTCCTAGGGATATTCAGTTACTAGAGGGGGATGATGATTTTGGTATCACTGAGTTGGCTATGGAGGGTCTTTTAAGAGGAAATGCACAATGTGAGCTGTGGTGTGTGTTGGAGTATCCTGTTTTTCCTGGTCTGTTGATTCAGAAGCATCCATCTCCAGGTAATGTTCATATTCATGCTTGGTTCCTGAGTGCTTATGTTTTTAGGGCCATTACTTGCCAGAGGATGTGCTGGCCCTTATAGTGGGAGACGCGAGGCAAATTACACAGAAACTCTACTCATGGTGATGTCTGTGTTGTAGGTGGTGTGATCAACAGGAATTCAATTCCTAGGGTTCTGAACTTTGCATTGCCACTAGTTAAGGAGGGGGATTGCACGTGTCCACCAAAAGTGAATAACCATGCTATCCATTTATATGTGGAAGCCCAGCAAGGTTCATTCTTTGAGACACCAATTGTGAACCAGTTCATAAAATAACTGGTAATTTGCTACCAAACAGTGGTGTACATCCAGGCACAGTGGGACCTAAACTTGGTATTGGAACATTTGATGGTCCTGCCATTTGAGCCATACATTACTGTGATATCATGTTTCTCATCTTGTACGATGCTTTCCTTTTGGCCATTACATCAGTGAGACGATTGTGCAAAGTACAGGCCATGTCGACTGACAGATCATACATGGTTTCTATAGAAGGACAGGCGGTGCTTCAGATGAAACCATCCTTCCTGCCACGAAGAAGGATTTGCGCTTGGAAACTACTCCCGAGGTGATTTGGCGCAGTAGGAAAGTATAGTAGTATAACAAAACACCAGGACTTCCCCTTTAACAAATCTTACAACAGTTCAAACCCACATGTTTTGTGGTGTGTGTAGAAACAGGTTTATTTCTGTTAGTAAACAGGTTTCAATGTCAATAAACGTGGTAGTCTGGCCCTTTTATATATGCTCCAAACAGACACTGAACTATTTCTTGTGTGGCGAATCAGCAGAACACATCAGGATTGGTAGTGGGATAAACGCCTTAAGGTTATGGAGTTTGTTCTGTAATTAAACAGGATGTTCTATCCTTGGAACACTCCAAACACAAGATGTAGGGAAATTATAAACTATAGTTGTTTAGGCTTTTCCCCTCTCACAAGGTCCTTTGCCAGTCTCAGTTTTATAGTGCCCGCCAAACTTCTTTCCACCCCAAAATGCACAGCCCGAGTGATATTGCACCCAGCACACTTTTTGAAATCCTATTACCAAAACACAGTCTAACGGATATATCGCTCAGCTCACTCCTTTGGCCAAAACACAATCTAAGGGGTACAGAGCCAAGCATGCTTCTTGTCAGCAAAACAGTGTGAGATATAGCTCCCAACTCATTTCTTTGGCCAAAACGCTCTTTTTATTTGTAATTATCATATTCAGCATTACCCAGCTCACTTCATTCACGAATATGTCAAATGTCATGTTCTCTCACCAGCCTGGATATTGTCAACCTGTGGTTGATTCACACTCAAGCTCGCAGGTTGTGGTGCTGCCAGTCCTCTCAGCTCCCTGAGACGCATCAGCTTTCACAGTACTCTTTTTTTAGGTCTCTTAGCGTAGTGTTCTCTTCACAGGATTTAAATTAGGTGGTGTCCATCTTTGCATCAGACAGAAGTCCTACCTCCGTACCACAGTTCTGCGCCTGCACCCTGCAGAGCCATGATAGTATCTTATGTTAATCAGCTCCAATGTCTCAGTTATTTCTTGCAGACCTGAGTGGGTAAGCAGGATATTGTAGTATATTGTGTCCTCTTCACACAGTGCTTGTGTGACCCCCAGCATGTTTATGCTCAGCCCGTGCTCTGCTAGGTGTCTTGCGGAACTGTCATTGCTTCACTGTTTGTCACACATGTTTTCACTCCCTTGAGGTATGAGGGACCCGTGTCATGCACCTCAGAACTGACAAAGTGTGATGCTGGAAATACCTTATGGAGGCACAGGGCCTCCTAGTACTTGTACTACCACTTCTCTGTGTTTGTTTCTTCCGTTTTCTGCTACTGATGTTCAGCCTAGGCATCTGTCAGTGCAGCTCTTCTTGTTATCCTGTTGGTGAACAACAACCATGGGATACCCTTATAGCACCCATGGGTGGGGGTACACTCTTGTATACCTTATGTGTGTTTTTGGTCACCTTTGTGTTGCCCACAGAGCAGGGTATGGGCTGGTGGCAGCTACATGCTGACTTTGCAGTGGCTTTGAGTGTCCTCCATTGTGGGACACCCAGGTCCTGTCATAGGAAACAATAGATTCCTGCAGGAAGGCAAGATGGCCCCTGAAGCCTCTTGGTTTCTATTGCCTTTTACCTTGTTTGCCAAGGTTCTGGGAAGCCCGGACTCTGTCCCTTCCTCCTGACTGGCTGTTGGGTGAAAATATCAAATATGGCTCTGGGGCTGCCTCCTGTCAGACTGACTGAAGCTTTCCCAGAGGATGTGTGTTGTGGGTACATCCTAGAGTTGGGACTTGTGTGAATGTAGTTTGAAGTGAACTCACATTCTGTGTTTTGCGTGTCTGGTTTCTGTGTGTGTGACGCAATGCATGAGACAGCCCTGACTGAAAATGACATGAATGCAGTCTAGTGTGCTGAAAGGCTGGGTACTTACTGTTAGGGAGAATTCTCTGTATAGGCTAATTTCCCAAACCTAGTGAGTCCCCCAGCAGCTTTGCTGGATTTTTGGGGTTTATTTTTTTCTCCTGCTAAGAGTGAGACTCTTTTTCTTCCACTCTTAGACATGATTTGAGATATCCTTTGATTTTGTAATGTGTTTTATGGGCTATGGGGTCTTTTACTCCATAGGGTTTCATGTGGTTTTGGTAAGTGTGTTACACATCACCCTCAGTGCAGTAACACAGGGGTGTCATAGTGACCCCCAAACATAGACTCCATACCCTAGGACTGACTACTGTCTCCCAGGGCATGTAAAGTCACCATTGACTTTACTAGTCTTAAATTGTGAACAGAACCAGCACAAACCATCATATTGTGGAAGTACTGGTAGGGGTAATTAGATTGCCCCTGGGTCTGTTTATCGAGGGGGCACTGTGCAGTCCCCCCTCGTCGAGTTTCTGGCTGGTGGCAGTGGTTACCACTCGAAATATTCCCCCGGAATATTTCCTATGGGATTTTCCCATTCATTTTAAACGCACCACTTTTTTGGTGCAATGTTAAAGATACCGCCGGGTTATTTATTTAATATTTATTCCCCGGTTGGGTCTTTTTGCCAGGACTTGGTTTTAAAATGGCGTTTGTGTCCGCCTCTGTAACTCCAACCCAAGTCGAGCCCTTTGTTCCACCTTTTGGGGGGCTTCTGCACAGAAGCCTCCAAAAGTGGTGCCACCCTGTCTGGGTCTACAGGATGTGTGGGAGGGGGATTTAGTCACCCTGGACTGAGTTGCCTCGGCACCTCAAGTCGCACTCTTGTGTGTTTGGCCCAGTGGTGAGCTGCCCGGCTCTCCACTTAGCATGTTTGAGTGACAGCTAGGACTGATGAATGGGGGTTTTCTGCATAAAAGCAGGGCTTTGGGGACTGGAACTTCAGAAGTCACCACAGGACCAAAGAATCCGAAGAGGGAGAAGCTGAGCTGACCTGCAACGACGACACCACCGGTGGAGCCCTGCTGAACCGCCTCACCACTTCCCGACGACAGAGAAGATCTTCATCCCGGAGAGTCTTCTTCCACTAAACTGGTGGGGATAACCAGTTCGCCCTCGTTTCGCCTTCCTGGATCATTTCATGGTCGAATCGCCCGTGCCAAGCACCCCGACGGCCGGATTGCCACGCTTCACCACTACCGCGAATAAAAGGGTAGTACCTTTTAACCGGGAAACTCTGCGGCTGGCTTTTTCCCTGGCAGTGCAACAATCTCCAGCTTTCCTCCACTTCGAGATCCTCTCTTCCCCTGGACGAAGCACTGAATTGGACCCGCTGCCAGGAACAACTACCCCGGCTGGAGCTTTCTCACCATTTCAGGTACTGTGTCCCGCCTGGTCTCTCTTGCAACAGACTGATCAAGGTGTCCTGTAAATCCTTGCCTCTCTATCCTGGGGTGACCTGGGACCTGCTAACTAACTTTTTCTGAACTGATCCAACCCTTTTTGAACTATCTGCAAAGACTTTTCCAAGTATCATTCAACTGTGTGATCTTGGACACATTCAGCCTTGCTCTCTCCCAGAGTGGGCCTGGCCATGAACTTTCTTGCTCCCCAGTTGACTCTGCCTTTTCTGACTTGCTGTGGTTCTTTTAGAAGTGTTGGTGTTGCCTTTTCCCTGCCTTTTTAACTAACTTATTGGAGTGCCATTTTAGGTTAAGCGCTCACCTCTGTCTGCAAATAAGTGGTGTTTTAACTAAGACTTGTTCAATAAGTAATCAGGGATGTATATATATTAATAGTGACTGTGTTTGAACTTGCTTGCCATATTAGTGTTAGTGTATTTTACAAGTGTGTTTTTAAATAAATAATTATATACTTTTATACCAAAGCTCTGGTCAGTGTTTGCTTGTGCTACTGTATCTCTGTACCTATTGTGTATACTCTATATACTGTCTAACTCTTCTTGAGAGAAGTCTGGCTGCTCAGCCAAAGCTACCAGGTAAATCTGGGTGGTACAGACTGCTGCCAATTGGGTTTTCTGCGAACACCTGTAGTCCTAAGTATTTTGCAGTGGTCCCTAAGGGAACTGCAGAGGTTTCTGCCTAACACTTACCCCAGTCCATATTCTTTGTTATTGGTGTCTGGGTGAAGTGAATGGCCTGAATGCCTGTGAGCCTGATTGTCTGCCTGCATGCATGAATGCCCTTCTGCGTGATTGGTTGACTGAGCGTGGCTCAGCCTGAGTGAATGGGAACCAAAGTGTATAACAGGATACCTCTCACTCATCAAATTTGTTCAGAAGCTGAAGTTGAAACTGAAGCAAGAAGAAGACGTTCCCTGAGGCCCAGCTGGGGGAGAAGTTTGCTGCTGCATTTTCTTTGTGTAATCCAAAAGCTGCTGCGTTTTTCCAAGGACAGGTCCAGAGAGGACCTCCGAAGGAGACCTCTCCCCAAGCTACGAATGACCCTTGTGCAACCAGCTACTCTTCTAAGTGCCCTAGAAACCAGTGCTGTATATCTGCCATCTAGAGAAGGGGTATTCGTGAGTCCTGAAGAGGAGTGCCCGGACATCTCAAGTTGAGGAAGTCCATTGGTGTCACCCAGGGTCCAGAGGTGCATTTGGGCTACCCTGGCATAGTGCTGCTGGAGAACCTGGAGCTGCGAAAGCTCAGCACTGCCTAAGAACATTTCAAGGGACATCCTTGTCATCATCGCTGACCACTTTTTCCCGCTGTAGAAAGTCCAGAGTCACTGAGTGCAGAAGATGGTCCGTTGACGGGGTTCCCGCCACCAGAAGCTAACAAAGACGTTCCGAGTGTCCAGACTTGGTGACGGTCCAAGGTCCACTCCAGTGGGCAAGTCAGTCGCCGGAAGCCGTCCAGAAGTCCTTACTGCGGCTGCAGCATTGAAGAACCAAAGGGTGGAAAACCATGATATTCCGAAACCGACACCAAAAGTGACCTATGCACCTGTCGCGCCAGAAGTCATCGAAGGGTCCCAGCAGTCTTACTCTCATCTGCCAAGCCTTTAAGGAGCCCTCAGCAAGTTTCATCATCACAGGACTTATACAGTCGGAGAAATCGTCGACCAAAGCAGAGCACCTCAAAGAGAAAAACTGCTGCACTTCAGAAAATTGACTTTGGTTCAATTTTCCTTCTTGGACTCAGCATCCCATTGGCTCATTCTTCCAAGGGGTTTCCATCCTCAGAGGGAATCTTCGAGTGAAGCCAAGAAACTGCCACTTCGCCTGCCAAGGCACCAAAGGTACTGTGATGAGGAAGAGCATCTTCTAGCCTCAGGGCCCTCCAGGGGTCCCAGATTTGTCCTGGATCCGGTTCTCCTGTGGCCTCTCAGGTACTTTGGGGGTGGTAGAACGTTTTAAAGAAAGCAGAAGGTGATTGAACATTATTGGGTGGGGCTGTAAAAGATAAGTTACTCCCTAACTTTTTCTTTACAGGTTGCCCATATGGGGGATCTTAACTCAGAATTGTATATCTAATCTAAAGCAAGCATTTTGACAATGTTCACAACTAACCTGCCTTTCTTGCCTATTCTATGCTGATATACCTCACTTAAGAATTCACATGCCTATTTAAAACTGTCTGCACTTAGTGCATCTATTACAGAATTTTAAGTATTGTGTGGTACCACATAGAGTGTATATATTTGCCATTTTTTGAATAAGTATTTCCAAGTACAAAGTGTTATTATTTAAATGTATATATATTTAGTTTAGTTTGTTTATTTATAAAGCGCGTCTGAACCCTCAGGTAGCTGGGCGCATAATCATGTGCACAGCAGAGTTGCATATCGTTACACAAACACAATAATACAACAATCAGAGCACATAAATTAGTCCAGGCTCTGAGTAGTTACATACAGAGAGTAGAATGAACAGAAAACATGGTACAAGATAGTTACAGCGGAGAGTGAGGACCGGGTTACAGGGTGTTCCTGAGAAGGATATAGGCAGGGTAAACATTACTACATGGTGGAGAACGGCAGAAGGCCGAACGTGTAGGTGAGAGACTAGATGTTTAAGCTAATAGCCGTGATTTCACCATGGCTCTGAATGGCCAGAACGCAGCTTCTGAGTATTCTGGTGTGCAGCAGTGTGTTCTTGTAAGGTCGGACCCTGCTTGGGTTTTAAGGAGCGCACCTTTTATTTGTTGCTTTGCTCGGCTGCTGGTTTCTTCCCTGGGTAGTGCAGGACCCTCCAGTCTTCCTACTTCTGGTCAGTCTGACAGTCGCTTCAGGAACCGTGAGCCTGCAGGAACTACCAGGAACTTCTGCCTCAGCTACAGCTCCCTCTCTGTTTTAAGATACTGTGCAAATCTGGTTGTTCGTTTCGTTCAGCCGCGGTGAAAGTGTTTCAAATCTTTCTCCAATCCGAGGGCTTGACCTTCTCTTCTCTTTGAACTAACTTTTCTACCAACCAACCTCGTCCGGAAACCGTGCCACGATCTTTACCGCGAACTACACTGAACTATATTATCTTGAGTAAAAGACTTTTGAACCATTGACTTTGGCCCTAAGCCTTTTCTATCTGATTTTATCATTGTAGTCTCTCTTGTTCGATATCCCTGAGTACCTACCTATTGGTGTGATTCAATTTCTGTTAACTTCTGTCTTTCCCTCCCTTTTAAATTGCTGGAGTGCCATTTTGCTCCCACTTCATTTTGTGAGCTTAACGTGTCTGGAATTTAAGGGAAGTTGTATGGTGTATTAAGAGTGTGATTTTTAAACTGCTTAGAAGAGTGAACTGTTATATAACTGAAGAGTGAAATAAAAGTATATTCTTTTACTTGACAACCTTGAGTCAGTGTTTGCCTGAATCATAGTAATTGCTGTCCTTTGTGTAACTATTTGATACTGCTCACTTACTCCTGAGATAAGTCTGGCTTCTCAGCCACTGCTACCATTTTAACTGTGTAGTACAGGCTTGTACCAAAGGTGAATTTGTACTGTCACTTGTAGTCTTAATTGTGTGTGGTGTTCCCAAAGGGTACTGCATATAATTCTGTCTAACAATGCAAATGTAGCTTCACGATTTCCCCTCTTGAACACTCCCCCAATTTTTTCAGAGAATTCAAACTCACTACTGGAACTGTCAGAACACCTTCAACCTAAGCAGGTATTTAATGAAGTGTACACTCAGGTGCAGGATTGGCCATTTGAGCGATTGTTTTTCCAAGCAGGCCTCTTTCTGTAATGTCTTCAACTGTGTAAAACAATGTTTGAAGAATTCAAAGATCAGTCTGGATATTTGAGTAATATTTCCCTGCAGTTAAAATCCATGGAACAGGCGACATTGGAATTATTTGAGTGCCTTAAAGTCAATTCGGAACAATTCCAGAAGTTGGAGGAGTTATCGCCACAAAGGTTGACCAGCAAAAGGATAACGGGCTAGGTCGGCACAAAAGGCCAGGCGGGATGCAAGTATTAAACGAAGGGCTCAGTCTCTAAGAACCAGATGGGTAAGAACTCTACAAACTTTAAAAAAGCCATTAATAGTTCTCTTGCAAACTCTGCTAGGGCCTCGTTGTGCAACGTGCATGTGGAAAAGAGGGGTGAACGGCTGGGGGTCACTCACCCCCGCGCAGGAAATATCTTTAGTTGTATTAATGAACAGCGCAGGCATTTCAGAAACTGGTTTACTATTAAAATCAGTCGTGGATAAAGAGGAGCGCACAATGGATACGTTTAAAAAGAAGGGCACAGTATGTTCGAGCATGCCTACGTCAATGAAACATAAGGGTTCACGAAGAGAAAAAAAAGGGGTGGCCTTTAAATGTTTAAAAAGCAATGCTCCCCCAGTATTTGACATCCATAAATGCCCTGACTATTAAAGACTGTTTCATTCAGTCACCTAAATTGGTTTTGAAGGGCTCCCAGACGTTTTTGTGCCATTGGAGAAGATGCCAGGAAACGCAGTGGATATACAAAATAATTCGAAGGAGGTCAAGAAACCTCAAGAAGAAATTAATAATGGGACTTGTGCATTAATGCACACCTTGGTTCAGGTGCGAACCAGTCCTTTAGCCAGCTGTAAAAATTTAGAGTCAGAACATAAGGGTAAATTGGGGGAGCTATAGAACAGAAACGTATCTAGAGATGATAAGATGTTTAACTTCAACCATAGTGTTCAATGCCAAACGCAGGATTTGCTCACAAGGCCTGAGAACAAGGAAACACAGGGGAGATGTACAACAAAAGAGTACTGAAAAGGCGCTATATAACAATGTAAATGTGAGAGATATGCGGGAACTCGTGTTACCCAGCTCAACTGATATTTAGCATAATAGTTTGTTATTAGAATATATATTTGATAGTTGTGGACGTGGTACCCTAAATAGATCTGGGATCTAAGCTTTCATTAAAGAAATAACATCACTATGAATAATCACATCAAAGGATTTTGAATCCGTGAAATTTGTGAATCCTTGTAAGCTCGACTACGTATCCTTTGAAATTCCATCAAGACTGGTGTACGAGATTTTATTGAAATAATCTTTCAATCTTAGAAATTTAGGATATAACCTTGAGCCCCTTAAAAAGTCTATGGGCTCATCCCAAAATGTGAACAAAGATGAAAGAAGAAAGTTTGATATGACTGGGTGCTGGAGTGGATGATTAGAAGAGAGGAAAATTGGAAGTGATCAAAACTCAGCAGAGGGAAGTGAGCTGCTGTGGCCGGCTATGACTTTGTGAGATGCGATTACCCAACTCTCAAATCCGAAACAGCAATCCTAGCATTGAATATAGTGAAAGATTGCTGCTTGGAATTCAAGAGGATTTATGGCATTGCTATCAGATGAGAATTTAGGCATACATTTGAGATCCTTTACAGTTATCCTATTACAAGAAGTTTGGTTATCTACATTACCAGTATTAGATGGTTATCGGATAATTTTAAACAAGCTGTACAGGGAAAAAAAGGTCGCTCTTCGGGCGGCTTAACTACAGCTATTCGGAACGATTCAGGATATTAGGTTATTGATCACAAAGATGACGTGAGGGACCTGTGGCTGGTTAAACTAAAGAAGCTGGAAAAGGGCATATAGAGATACATAATGTTGGTGAATATATATTGGGTCCCGACAAAAGGGGATCTTTCAGAAATGTTTGATGCGATACATGACTTCCTGGAGGAGTGGCTGATAAGGTACCCGGGAGCAGAAATAAGTGTGGCCGGTGACCTGAATGTGGACTCTGGGGAAGAGCCCTGTAAAAAGAGGAAATGATAAGAGTGGGAATACAAATGTAAAAGAAAGTTGCTACAGGGATTCCAATGGAAGCATCTCTTGGAAAGTTGGCGTCTCTGTATGGTGAATGAAATGTTGTCTGATCACAAGTGGTATGACCAACCGACATGATAAAGGGGTCATTCTTCATCAATATTAGACTACATTTTAATTAATTTTTTTATTTGATTTTTTTTGATAACATGCCTAATACCAGACCTGAATTCAGTTTCTAAGAGCGGATCCGGGATTTGAACCTCTGTTGCTCTGTGTGGTCTTCCTTCCAAGACCAGCATGTTGCCCCTGTGCTATCTCCATTTTGTCAGTTGTACGATCATGAGAGATTGTGAAAAATGTGAAATTGTACAAAATACGAACTGTGACCACCATATGTTAACTATTAATATTTCAAGGAATTATAGACCTGGTCTTGGTAATTTGAATGTGAATCAGGGTAAAAACAAACTGAAATGATCGGATATGGTCATAGATACATTTACTTAAAGAGGTGGGAATCTAGTTTTTATGCTGAGAAGCTAAGGGCTTTTTTTGGAGTCGTTAGAAGGATCAATACAACTGGAAATAGACAGCATATATAAGGAGGGTTGTGGGTGAAACGAGGGACAATTAGGTCCATATAGGTTTGATAAGCATATTCAGGATCTCAGGAGGGTAAGCAGGAAAGCGATCCGTGAGATAAAAAGGGTGCAAGCGCAAAGGGCAGATATGGCATTGCAGATTAAAAAGATCATGCTGTGGTTGAAAAATTCCATTATTTCACGTCGACATAAGCTATATCAAACTGATTGGGAATGTATGTTGGCCATTTTACAGGGGAAGAAGGAATCTCATTTTTGGTGTGTAATAAACGCAATGGAAGGATGTCTGGTCTTAAAGAAAACTAACGCCATAATGGAAGAGATTTGGATTCAGCATTTTACTCACATTTATATGAAAAAGGAAGTGGGTCCGGATGACGATCGAGAGTTGGATATGGAGGTTAAACTTCTCAATTATTTACACTGAGAGACTGATTAGACAGGCTAGTCCATCCAGGGCAGGGGGGTCCAAACAGTGCTCTCTAATAAAATGCTTAGACAGGCTCCGTAAATGTGGGCTAATATCTTGTTCATATTATTTAGAAATATTATAGATATAATGAGTACCCCCAAATCCTGGAAATTGGCTATTCTTGTTCCAATATACAAAAAAGGAGATAGATTGAAGCCTTAAATTATCGACCTGTGACCCTATTAGACCTGGATTCCAAGATATTTTCTGCTTTACTTCCGGAAAAAATTGAAAAGTGGTCTCTGGACAATGGAATTCTGAGTAAATTTCTATTTGGGTTCAGACAAAATATGGGCACTGACGTTGGAGGGTACATAATATCTCTAGTTCAGAAATGAGCATGGCACGATTTATCCCAGCCAATATATGGGGTGGCCCTGGACCTTCCCATGGCATTTGATATGGTGGACCACAGACTCCTATGGGTGAAGCTAAAACATTGGGTCGTCCAGCAAACTTGCTAAGCAGTTTAATTTATTTACAAGAAGAAACATCAATACAGTTACGACTAAATAGCAAGGGTGTATTGTCTAAACCCATTTGAATGAATAACGGTCTTTGGCAGGGGTGCATGTTGGCCCCCTGTCTTGGATCTAACTTCTGAAGGCTACTTTTCTATCACCTAAGTTCGGAAATCTGCGATTAGAATGGATAGCATATGCGGATGATTTTGTTTTGTTTGATCACTCTCCTATAGGTCTAGAGAGATTCATTAAGGCATTCAAAGTATTTACGGTTAAACATGGACTGAGAATTAATCACACTAAGACAGTGATAATTACATTTTGTAAAGAAAATAAGAAGAACAGTTTTACATCTTGTATTAATGGAAATGTCTTGGCAGTTAAAACTAACATGTTATATTTGGGTTATCCAATTACTGGCCACCCGTAAAAACATTTCCTTAAAAACTATTTAAAATGTCAGGCAAAAATTCTAGCTTCTCAAATGGTAATTTGATATTAAAGATATAAAAGATATTAAATATGGCACATTTTCTATGCGCCCTGTTTTAAAGTTCTATAAGGGTAAAGTAATTTGTAAAATCATATATGGTTTAGAGTTTATATCAATGTGGTTTATAGAGGAGCTAGAGTATTATGAATCTTTGATCTGGCAAAGAGTATTACACTTCCTGCCTAAGAGCATTCCTATCAAGGCAGTTCATTATGAAGTCTGTATACAATCACTGTATAGTGACCGCTGTAGGCAATTGGCTTTACATTACACATTTTTAAGGGCTCCTTCATGTTCTCTTTATAGTGAGTTTTTGTGTGACTTCATTGATAATTGCAAGACATGTTTAGCAAAGTTTGGAGTCACGAAAGAATGCTTATTGGCCAACCCCTTAAAGTAATGGAGCAGGTAAAAAGATTGGACTGCATATTAACTATGGAAACATTAGCCAAGTCACTGCTTCATAAATACCTGGCTCATATACCAAAAAAGGAGATACCATGGAATATCATTTGGATACTTCTCCGGACAAATCGTGTAGAAATAATTATCTAAGATTTACATTTTATGTGCTATTAACTAAAGAGATTTTAGGCATTAGAAACTGCATATCTTCTGAGTCACTGGTTTGTAGATTCTGTAATATCAAAGGAACAAAGGAAAATGTATGCCATTTGTTGCTATTCTGCCCGGCAATCCTCTGTGACAAATGTGTTTCAAAAAATGTATCTATGAGCTGACATGGGTTGATTTAGATGATTTGTGGAAAGCTTTGTTGGGAGTGAAATCTGTAGCAATGAAAATAGTGGTTGGAGCTGGAAGCTGAGGTGGAAGCAGTCTGGTGCAGTCTCCCTGTGCTGTGAAGTCTGTTACCCATTTCTATTGGTGCCTGTGGGAGGAGACTAGCTTTACAAAAACCACCAAGCACCGCAGAGCGGCTGCAGAGCTGGAAGCTGAGGTGGAAGCAGCCTGGTACAGTCCAGGGTGGCACAGTGCGGTTTGCTCGCCCCCACAAATGGAGGACGCTGGGTGCCACCGAATGGAGGACCCTGGGCGCTGCCTACGGAGCAAATGACCAAGCCGTGAGGAATCTGGCTTGGATATGAGGAGCCCTCTTAAGCAGCTCCCCAGACAGCACCAACGACGCCCTGCACCTGCGTCATCAACTGTGCTATCAACTAACATTTTGTCTGAGACAGGTACGCAACAAACTGCCTTTCCTTTTCCAACAGTTATTCCCACCTGTACTTTTAACTCAAGTTGTTCTGTTCCCTTGACACATTGGGGCAAAGAAAGTGAAAGCTTATTAAAGGATCCCCTGACTTTGATGGAGGCTGAGAACCCGGAGATTGGTGATACTGATTATGTTCCAGGCTACGACCGAGCCTCTCACTCGGACTTGGATAAACAAATATCCCAACTGCCTCCTCACCCCCCACCCCCCTGTCCGTCCTGTTGTCCCTCTTACCTGGTGATGGACTCGACGAGCAGGTGGTGGGGGCGCAGAGTCCGACTCTCTCCCTGCCGCGGCCGGAGCCGTGCCGTGCGGTGTGAATGGGCGGGGTTGAGTGCAGTTGTCCCTTCCGGGAGCGTCGCCGCCGTGTCAGCGGGACTCTCCGCGGTCCGGGGGCTGAGGAGGCTCCCGGTCAGGAGGAGCGGGGAGAGCTGGAGAGTCTTCCCGCGGTTGTGGGGACGGTGGGACGGAGGGAGGGGGAGGTGGACCCACCAGTCGAGGCAGGAGTGCTCAGGCAGCTCAAATAGTGCCTGACGCAAGAGGAATTTCAAAAAACCTGCAAATGTCAGTGTGCAGATCCATTCAGCAACGTTAGGGCAAGACCTGATCAGCCCCTGTGAAGAAACCCGGACGGGGAACCTTACATTATTAAATGATTCACATGCTTTAGAAGCCACGAAAATAAATGTTTTAAATACTGTCAAAAAAACGGGGAAGACAAATGCAATATGGATGGGACTGGGGAAGCTCAGGAGATTAATATCTCTTCTTCAGGAGAGGGAGAATCCATGATTGCGACCTCTTTAGACAAACATACCCGGAAAAATGTTGTCAGAAAAGCCAGTATAAAAAGATTAACGACGCGGCGCACAAAGTACATCAGTATGAAAATTCAAAACTAACAAACAAGATAGCAATATGCAAGAATATTGCAGGCCGAAGGTCAAAGCTTATGGCCACAAATCCTGTGGCAAGACTTTTCAAAAAAATCGCTAACAAGACATCAAATACAGTCAGAGGAAGTGTCTGATGCTGATCTACTAGATATGGCAAACATGCCCCCCAATGAAAAATTATTCGAAAAAGACTGTGCATGGCCAGGAACAAGAGAGAACTCGCCTCGCACAGTTTTAAGAACAGGCATTTTTTATATTAAGGATCCCGAACTACAACTCAATAGGGGCCTCCAGACCACAGGAGGAACTCTTGAACCCGCAGACATTTAGTTCAGTGGGCAGTATCAACAACACGGAAAACAGCTGTGATATGGTCCTGTGTGAAAATACCATGACAAACACAGACAAGAAGCTGGACACAAACCCCATCCAGGAAGTATTTGAGTCTTCAGTATGCGGTAACGACTTCCCTCGAAGTGAAACAAACTCGACACCTACTCCAAAGGAATCTTCGATCACGAATGAACTACAACGGAAGACACCGGTTAGAGCTTCACGGGAAGAGGGTAGCTGTGTGGAAAAGCACACAAAGAATAAAGAGCAGGGAGTAAACAACACAACCGGTATTCAGTTGCCTTCCCCGTTGCGAAGCAGAAGATCTTCAATTATGACTTCCAGCAATGAGAAAGCAACTTCCACAAAAAAAGTGGATATGTTCTCAGTGAATTCAGCTATAACCATTGCCCTGGCTCCCTTTTGCAAACTATATGAATCAATTCATGACACCTTAAAGGATCAAACAACTCTGGCGGCAATGCTCCATACAAAAAAAAATGATTTACATTGAAGGTATATTACAGATTTGGAAGCCAGGGGAGAGGGGCCTCATTTAAACAACAAATCACAGAGTGAGAATACAGGAAGTTCAGAAAAACAAGTGCCGGGAGACAAGTGCCGGGAGAGGGGAATAAACTGACCTCACAGAACCCCTCGATTGCTGTTAAGACAGAGGAGCTATTTCAAATGGCTTCAACCAGCAGTGCTGTAGCGGGCGGTCAAGCATCGATAGAACATCAGAATAAAACAGTCCAACTGCCTCCCCTAGGGGAAACCGGGGAAGCCTCCAAATCGGTCCTTACAAAAAAGTACAGAAAGAACAGAAGGCCCACCCCCCCTCACCGCCTCTTGACCTCTACCAAGAAACAACAACCTAACGGATGTGTAATTATGCCTGTGGAAATCGGCACATTTGCCACGGTAGAAATTGATGATGAACCGGAAACTGAGTCGCAAATGAAACACCGAGGGGCTAATCCCTCGGGGCTCTCCAACCAAAGAGACTCTGACAAGCGAGGGCCGACCTCAAAACTATACCCGCTCTTTGCAAAGGGTAAAAGATCTTCAAAAAACCAAGGAGAGCGTGTGGTAACAGCAGAAGATCAGCCCTCAAAATAGGCCCAAACAAAGGGCCAAACAGACACCCAGAGAATTAAAGCTGGTAAAAGAAACAAGGTAAGAAACAGATCAGTGGTCTTTCAGGCCACTGATCCACCTAGTCAAGGAGACCAGAGACTGGCTAATAGACCAGTAAGGAAACATCAGGAGTTTGATGACTCTGAAGAGAGTATTGATCTACTAGACCTATCGGTATACTCGGTAGGGAGCTCAGAGCCTGATTCCCCACGAGAGGTCCAAAAAGCGAAGGTCTGGGGCAAAGACTGTGGAAATGAAGTAAACCGAGATATTCATCAACTAAGTCCATACCTCACTTTGGCAGAAAGACGGGAAAAAGTAATAAAAGCTGATGTTGGAAAGAAAGCTTCGAGCCTGCACCCATTGGAAAGTGAGAACTTAGAGAATGATTACAAAAGGAGCAGACAGACCACTTCGGTAATAACTAAGGCCCACATCGCCACCCACTAACAGAGAGATCAATAACCAGAGCAGAGAGAAGGCCCGCCTACCAACCTACAGTAAAAAAGAAGAAGAGAGAAGATCTATACCAGATCAAATCAGAGGACAAACCGTAAGAGACAACAGAAAAAAACTTACAACTAAAGAAAAAAACCACCCATATCCCGTACAGTAAAAAATGAGGGAGTGAAAGGACCTTTAAGCTGGAACGGGTAGGGGAGATTCGAGATAACTTGATCCTGAACCGGAAAAACATTATGGCATTATTCAACTGTATTCCAAAACTGAGACAGATCAATACGGATGACATCAAGATTATGGAGTTCAGCTCCACTGGCAAAAGAGATTGTGTCTACTTGCACATTCCATCACCTATAATCAGACTAATGCTGATTTCGGAACAAGAAAGTTTCCATATGCTAGGTTATGACCTATGGGACTGTCGAACAAGCAGTGTTAACTTAGAACAAGAACAGCGAATACCGACACAAATTGGCAACCTGCGATCAACACAAAGGGGCCGGCCTACTCGACAGGATGACACACCACCACGACCAACCAAATGGCTGACTCCAAGAAAGGAAGTCAATATGAAAGAGAACCATCGTAGCTCCCTAGAAAGGGTCGTCCAAAGAGAGAAACCAAACAAACTGATCGAAGATGGAAACATCCACCATGACGAAGTGAACAATGATAGGTATCCAAAAGGCCCCCTGAGGAGGATAAGAATCACATTCGCTCAAGAAGCCATTGAAACAGAGAACGATGGAATAGCTGCTAACATAAATATCGGAGAAGGAGAAGAAGCTGTGCAAGCAAGAGGGGCTGGGACTTTGAAAGCCTTAGAAGAAAGAAGCTAGCCATGCAAGGCACAGAAGGATACCATGAAGGATGCCGGGGCTGAAGGTCGAAGGCCTCGGAAAGCGACTATATTACCATGGCATGTTGGAATACCCAAGGGTTCAGCCACCTTCAGGAAAAAAGTGATGTCAACTTGGGAGAGTTTGACATCATTTGCCTCCAGGAGACGTGGCTTATGAAGAAACCTACCTGGTTCCAGCTGTCTGTTAAGGAAAAGGACGACCTTCATCAGGTTTGCTGACTGCTATTAGATCGGGATCAGGAATACAATATGTAGAAACAGTAATTACAAACATCCATTTCCAAGTGTCTTGTCTGAACTGGTCAAGACAGTTGCCAGAAACAAGCCAACAACCAAAGGACAAACTAATAATTGTAGTGAACACATATTGGAACCCTTCAGTGATTAAAAATGAGGACTATTTGGACATGGCAGTTAACATCTTGGAAAGAATACACATGGAGTGGACGCCGAAATATATCATCCTCTGTGGAGACCTCAACGCGGTCTGCCCTAAATCAAAACAGACGCACGAGACCGACAAAAAAGTGCCATTGAACATGGTACGTGGCCATCTCTGGATTAAGATAATGTCCTCTTGGGACCTTCAGAGCCTAGAAACATCAATATACAAGAACACCCCGAGAACACCGACATGGGAAAGAAATAACTCGACAGCAAACTTAGACTACATGTTTGTTTCCAACGAGCTGCTTAACATCATAACTGAGTACGAGGTGGTGAGAACAGTCAATAGTGACCACAACCTCTTAAAGGTAAGATGGACTACCACAAGAAAAGTCAGATCGATAATGGCAGCGGAGATCGAGACGTGCAAGGGTGGTACAAAGTTAAGACTATCGGCCAATGCAGTCGTAGAACTTACGTACTCATACATAAACATCTGCAGAATAAATCGGCAAGTAGGCTTGTAAAATAATATCGACTACCAACCTCGACTAGAAGTCGACAAAGTTAAAAGAAAGACTTGGCCAAATAATCTAAAAACCCACCTACACAAATTCAACAAAAGTGTTGTTGAGGAGAGAAAAAAATTAAGGAAACTAAAGCGCCAAGTAAACAAAACATCTACCCCTGTATTGGTAAACGAATTAAAAGTAGCACCTAGGAATTACAAAAGCTGGCTAAAACAGCACAAAGAGAATATGAACCAAGCTGATGCCGCAGGTATGCTGAAGACAGTCTGTAGTAAGAAAACTAGAGATATCTGGACTCTAATCAGAACTACCTCAGACTCACAAAATAATTTAATAAACAATTTTGTGGGAGAAGAAGCCTGGACGGCCCACTTTACAAAGTTATTCCAGAAAGTGGGATATCCCTATGTGTCCAAACAAAAATGGGGAAATGTATCGCAAAACCAAGATCTGTGAAAACCATCATGGGATAACACCTGGGATTTGGAGGACATAAAAAGAAAACTCGTCCGACTGAACAACTCAAGGGCCCCAGGGCCTGACGGGATTACCAATGCAGATT
The DNA here is from genome assembly GCF_040938575.1 of Ambystoma mexicanum. Taxonomy (NCBI): domain Eukaryota; kingdom Metazoa; phylum Chordata; class Amphibia; order Caudata; family Ambystomatidae; genus Ambystoma; species Ambystoma mexicanum. The sequence continues at coordinate 343,560,963 of NC_090923.1, read as the reverse complement.
TGAAGGAACACCTCCCAAAATGGACAACATTCATCCATGAGGTAATTAAAAATTGTATCAATACAAGATCGATACCTGCTTCATGGACTACAGCAACAATAGTGCCGATTTATAAACTGGCGCCCAGAGATCAACCTAAGAACTACCGCCCAATTGCACTATTAGATGTAGTTGGGAAAGTGTTTGAATCACTGTTGCTGGAAAATTCCCAAAAATGGTCGAGGACTATGGGACACAAGGACCCTCTACAATCAGGGTTCGTGAAAGATGGGGGAACTGCACCAAATATTCTCCTACTAACCACTCTGAAAAGTAAGATCCAAGAAGGCAGCCCATAGATTTATCTTGCTTTCATTGACCTGGTCCAGGCTTTCGAGCAGGTCAATCGTGAAATTCTTTGGGAACAACTAATAATAAGAAATTGGCCGCAAAGCATCTTAGGGCCTATTAGAGCACTTCATCAAGACACTTCCATCAGAGTGCATTTAAATCAAGGGGGGGGATGTTGTCTGATTCAATTCCAATGGCAAGAGGAGTGAATCAGGGCTGCCCTCTTGCACCAACTCTGTTTAACTCATATCTCTGGGACATTGAAGAAACTGACCAGAAGATTCGGACTTTTCCACCTACAGCAGGGAAGGTTAAGATCCCGAGACTGCTCTACACGGACGACCTCATTCTGATGGACTACACCCCAATTGGTCTTCAACGCCAATTAAACGAGCTGGCGTTATATATAAAGACGAACAACTTGGAGATCAATAAGGCCAAAACCAAAGTCATGGTCATGGAGAAACAAAGTACCCATAACGATAACTTTAGTTGGACCTTGGAAGGGGAGAAAATAGAACAAGTGGTGAATTTCAAATATCTGGGGGTAATCCTGAGTAATAACAAAAAGGAGCAACCAATGCAAGTCCATCTATTGGAAAAGGCAAGAAAACTGGCAAGTCAAGCGAAAGTAATCGACAGAAGATTTGGCCGATTCACAGCAATCCCCTTGATTCAATTCTACAAGGGTAAGGTAGTTCCCTCTTTGATTTATGGAGCGGAAGCAATGCCAACTATACCGCAAGACTTCTGGAAACATCTAGAAGGTGTGTTCTGGAAACACACATTGAATTTACCGCAGTCAACACCAACAAAGACCATACGCCATGAACTTTGTCTACAATCACTGAACTCAATGGTAGTCTGAAATTCATTAATGTTATACAGGAAGTCTTTGATCACCACCTGCTTAAATGTAATGTCTATCATTCGGACGGAAATGAAAGAACAGAAAAGTAAAATTCTGAAGTGTTGGATGAAAGAACACCAAAAAACCTTAGTAAAACTAAATAGTTCTGAAGAAGAACTCATTCAAAACCCGAACAAAGTAAAACAAAAACTGCAGGAACAAGACTGGATACAGACGACATCTCTGGACCAGAGAAGCAAATTGATAAGCCATTTGCCACCAACAACAAGAGGCTTAAATGACTTACCGAATTACCTAAAAAAAATTCCCAAGTAAGATACTTCGAGACACCTTCTTACGAGTGCGAATGAATCTCCTGCCCACGAATGAGATCAGAACTATAAGGAAACTAATCCATGGCACTAGCTGTCGGTTCTGTAAAATCAAGACTCATACAGAGTCACTTCGACATCTACTACTGACTTGTCCTTCTTTGTCAAGTTTGAGAACGGCACACTTGGGACATTTATTCAAGGAGTCAAGAATCTGTGATGAAGAGGATTGGTGGAACCGCTTAATAGAGGGGGACAATGTCTCCAACGTAATAGCGGTCTCGCAGTTCTTCTTGAACCTGAAGCTCCAAGACCATAATTGGGAATCAGGACGGGGGCTGCAAAAGACATAAAAAACCTTGAAAGATTGGCTTACCTGATCTTCATATACAACTGTCAGATGAGAAACTCGGAGGGAGGGAGCGTAGCTGAGAACAGTACTCTCTTCATTTTTTTTTTCTTTTCTTGTACATTTTTTTTGTAAATTGTAACAAGTAAAATAAAAAAAAAAAAAAAAATAGTGGTTGTTAGATTCATGCAAATGTGCCAGTTTTTAAAATGGGTAATGGATTTTATACTTGATTTAATTGTAAAGGGTTACTGTATATTATTTTTTTTATGTAATGGTATTTTAAGCTGAGTGAATTTTAATGTTATGCTGTTTTCTTATATTTTACTTCTCTTTTTGTAAAGGTTTTGTTTTATGTAAATCTTATTCAAATAAAGTGAATAATAGTATATATATTCCTAAATTGTATTTTATATAAGGAAGCTGTGTTATCACTTACCATAGTGTGTGAACATTCCTTTGTGGGAGCTTGGGGGACTCACTGTACTTAAGAACCTGCCTGTATCAGCTCAAGCCTGGCCGCGTGTCTATTGCTACCAATTTGAGTGCCCTGGCTGGGGTGTTCTGTGCATTTACCCTACTATATAGAGGGCAGAAATACAGATAGCCCCTCCAGTCTTTACACTGGTGGCAGCGGTGTGATCACTGGTTTTAAGACGGTGTTTAACCTAGGTACTACAATATACCCACACTTCTTTACTGATTTAGAGTTCTATTATTGTATACTGATAATTGCACTACAAACAATGGAAACTATTGCACATGGTTAAGTGACAGGATGAGCTTAGAGGCTATCCAGATTGCGTGTAAGGGAGAGAAATATATTTTGAAAATAAGTCTAGGGCAGCCTTTGTGGATTTCCAGGCACATTGTGATACTCATGATGAAAATAGGGGTCGGGGGGCTCTGATAGGGTCCTTACCCCTGGTAAGTTACAGATGTTGCCACTGGGATTGCCACCTCTCCTGTCACTTCTATTCCAAAACCCAGCATTATTTCTCAGGGTAGGTCCCTGGAACTTGAGTTATTGAGGATGAAACTAGCATTTGAATACAAAAAGGTAGAGACTGAAGCTAAGTTGAAGGAGCGGGAGTTGGCACAGCAAGTTGTACTCAAAAACAGAGATCTTGAACTCAGACAGAGACACTGAATGTAAGAGACTCCAGCTAAAGAAAGCTAGGGTGGAGACATCAGCCAAACCAGTTGAGAGGGTCAGGTCTCCTGCAACCAAGTTTGTGAAAGATTTGGTTGTTGTATATGTGGAGGTTTCAGTTTCAGATATGCTCCAATGGATAGAAGCATTTGAGATGGTTTGTGGTATGCATGATATTGACCATAGAGATTGGGCTAAGTGTTTGTTAAGTAGAGTACCTCAGACTGGTGATGACTATATTCTGAAACTGAGTGTGGAAGAAAGAAGCCAGTATGAGTGCATGAAAGCTGCTTTGGTTGCCAAGTTTGGCAATACACCTGCCCAGTACCTGAAGAGGTTCAGGGATTATAAGAAGAGAGAGAATATGTCTTGGGTTAATAGGGTGAGTGCTGCACATATGAATGCGATGGAATGGGTTGATGGTTACAAAGCCAAATCTTTTGTTGAATTGTCTCACCTCCTGTCTTTTTAACACTTTTGTGAGGCTTGTTCACCAGAGCTGCATCAGTTCATTGCTGACCAGAATATTTTGCACCCCTTTAAGTTGGCCAAGTTGGCTGATAAGTGGGTCTTCCACAGGGTGTCCCCTAAGGATCCCAGTGGGAAAAACAAGGACAAAGAGAAAGGGCCCCATCAGAAGGCTGAGGAGTCTAAGAAGCAGCCACATCGGAATACACCTAAACATTATCCCTCTAAGGTCCACATATCTAGTGGGGATAAGTCTCCTGGGGGTGGGGGTAAAAGTAGTGGTGCTCCTGCTGCAAAGCAGGCTCCCGGTGGTTCCAATTCAGTTCCCCGCATTCCTGGCACCTGTTGTGACTGTGGGGCCTTGGACCACAGAAAGGGTGACCCCAAGTGTAAAGGTAAGGCACTTGGTGCTCCTGTAGAGGTTTCCTTAGTGTCCCTTGGGGTCTAGTACCAATACCCTTAAGAACTGGCTACTATCCTGCAGAATAAATGTAGATCTTTTAGAAGTGTCCTCATAAATGGTCAAGCTTCCACTGGTTTGAGAGACACTGGGGCTAGCATGACAGTGGTGGACAGGACCCTGCTCAGGCCAGAGGAGTATGTAGGTGCTCCTCGGAGAACCACCAGGCTAGCTGGTGGGCCTCCTAAACTTTCTCCTGTAGCTCTCAGTGAGAGAAACCTGAAGATGTGTCACTGACTAGTCCCCGGGGCTCTGTCATCCAGGTGGCCAGGACACAGCCATGCTATTGGATCCAGTTCCTGGGGTTGGACTGGTGAAGGAGGATCACCTGGATGAGGGGTCCTCGGGGAGTGGAAGTGGGATACTGACGGGTGAGACACGGTACGCCCTTCCTTATATAACCTTTTCCCCATCCTACCCCGTAGGATATTCAGAAATGCTAACCCCCACTCCCCCTTTCCCACACAAACACTTTCTTACACCATGAAAGACAACGGACTTAGACCAGGGCCGTTTACCTGACCTGTCCCAACATAGGGGTCAGGCAGAGTAAGGCAATAGACAACAACTACACACACTGGACGTCCCTCTCCCTTCCCCACAGAGATAAAAGGTGGAGCATGAGAGCACACTTTGAGCAAGGCAAACTGCACAAGGAGGCAGCTAGCCCAGGACAGCAGTTCAAGAGGAGGAGAAAGGCGGCGAGAACCGAGAGGGCGACAAGGAGGGAAGTGCCCTTGCCCTTTTCGACCCAGACCCGCGAAGCCTCCGTAAAAGGAATCATAAGGCCGGGAAAAACTGCTAGCGTGTGGTGTAACAGATGTCAACGGTACACAGGCCCTCCTGCACTGATAACCAAAGCAGGGAGAGATGCTTGCTACGCTGGTATCGTCTTTGACTCCAGAGACAAGAAATGCCAAGCGGTTCATCACAGGCAGTGAGTCGGAGGGAGAATTGTCTACAGTAAATTGATGGTCTGAGCCAGACTGAGGGAGGCTATTGTAAAAAAAAGAGGAACGCTAAGGGAAGTAAATCCCACATTGTGATAAAGCAAAGTGAACTGTGTAACTAACAAATGTGAGCCCGGCTGAGAGATGCCTGCAAAACGGGGTGAAGCACGATAACCCTGTGAACATTGTGTTGACAAGAGTGAACTCGGATTAGGGATGTCCGCAGTGAAAGGTTGTTTAAAAAGACATTGGGCCTCATTATAAGTGTGTAGGTCTGGAAACAACGGTGCCGGTAAGCTCAGCAACGGTCCCGGTGCTCCTGTGTCCCCATTCCCATAGAGTCCTCTAGGACTCTATGGGAATGGGGACAAACGAAATTACAGGCGCCCGACTTCCCTGCTGTCAGACTTGTAATAGCCCGGTGGCACCGGGATGTCAGGTGCCGGTAATTTATCATGGGTCCGACGGCAACCCACCGGTAGCACTGGCAGGGTTACCGCAGGACCCATAATGGGGCCCATTGAGACTTGTGAATATAACAGGTGAAAATATTTTGAGAAAAAAAGGCCGTAGTGAACCCGACAGAGGGAGACTAACATTCAAGAAGGGTCTGAGCCTGGACGAGGGGGACCCAAGGGTGAAGAATAATCACCCAACATAAAATAATACGGAAAGGAACTTTAGTTTTGTTATTTTCGACACATCAGGCCTTCAGAAGCAAGAGACTTTGTAGCAAAGAGACTTAACCACTGCAGGTCCTGATATCGCTGACAGGAACTGTAGCCTCGTGTTGGAGAAGCCCAGGGTTATGCTGTGCTCAAGCGTACCACCTTGTCCCATGCTAAAAACATGGGGAAGGCAGACCCCAGCCATAACATCCTGACTAATCATTTGTGAACACTTTCTTTTCTTGTGAACACTATCCCACTTTATTTTGTAACTTAGTGGTAAGGATTGGCAATAGTTTCTATTTTTTAGCATATGTCCTTTTATTTGACAAGATGCCACTAGGACTGCCTTATTATTATTTGATGGTCGTAGCATGCTCCCATCTTAGATTTAGGTTTAGATTAGGTATTTTTCTCACCCATTTATACCTTTTTAATAAACACCTTGAACTGTGATCACTTGTGTCTGTCTTTACTGTTGCCACCATGAGTTCCTTAAACTAGTCACCATTCGGATTGATGACAAGACAGCAAAGCTTCCTGTCCTTGTGCAGGACAATGTACCTGCAAACATGGCATTCAGTTACCCAAACCAAAGGGGAGACCCAAGGCTAAGAGTGAGGGCAAGAAAACCACCTCTGTGAAGGGGGGCTCCTTCTCTTCCAGCTGTTTCAGTAGCACCCACTGCGGTCTCAGCTCCTGAGGGTCAAGGCCCAGTGGTGACCCTGGACTCAACTCTTGAGGGATAAGAACCAGAGGACCCTCCTCAGGGAGAGGTACTCATCCCAGAGGATCACCTAGACCTCCAGTGCTTGTTGGAGCTGAAGGTGAGCCCTCAACTTCTGTAAGAGTAAGAGATTGTGAAGTGCCTGGGACCTTTAAGATGTGTTGGGAAGGTGTGCTCCTTTACAGTGAGCCAATTCAGCCTAAACCTGGTGCAGTCAAGAGGTTGGTTGTAACCCAAGTATACAGGCCCTTCCTTTTGCAGTTGGCACATGAGCTACCCTTAGCTGGTCATCTTGGCACTAAGAATACCAAGCAAAGGCTCTCAGCCCACATTTATTGGCCCCCGGATGGGAATAGAAGTGGAAGTTCACTGCAAAACCTGTCCCACTTGTCAGTTGTCTGGCAAGACTGGAGGCAGTCATTACCCCACTACAGCCTTTGCCAGTGGTTGACAAACCATTTGAGAGGGTGGGCATCAACATTGCTGATCCCCTAGACCCTCCAAAATCAGGTGGACACAGTTTCATCCTGGCACTGGTAGATGTGACACGGTACCCTGAGGCTCTACCCTTTCGGACCATAACAGCCAAGGTGGTTGCCAGGGCTCTCCTGGGCATTTTTTACCAGATTTGGATTTCCTAAAGAGGTGATCTCTGACAGAGGAACCAACTTCATGTCTTCTTACATGTAAGCTATGTGGAAGGATGTGGTGTAACTTATAGATTCTCCACCTCCTACCATCCTCATACCAGTGATCTGGTTGAGAGATTTAATAAGACTCTCAAGGGTATGTTGGGTGCTTTGGAAGTATCCCTAAGGAGGAAATGTGATCTCCTTCTACCATGCCTGCTGTTTGCTTACAGAGAGGTGCCTCAAACGTGTGTTGGTTTCAGCCATTTTGAGCTCTTCTTTGGACATCCAGTGAGGGGGGGCCCTTTGCCTTAGTACGAGAAGGTTTGGAAGCCATCCCTCTAGGTCCTGCCAAGCAAGTGGGGGACTATGTGTTAGGCATCAGAAGGAGGATGACACAGATCATGGGCCAGGCAACAGCAAATCTTAAGGCAAGCCAACAATTGGACAAATACTGGCATGACCTTAAGGCCCCACAAGTGGATTGCAGCCTCGAGCTTTGGCAGATAAGTGGACTGGACCCTTCAGGATAATCTCCAAGATGAGTGACGTCAACTAATCTGGTTGACATGGGTGTAGCCCCTCAAGTCTTCCATGTCAACAGGCTCAAGCCTTTCCACAGGAGTGGAGAAGTCTCGTGCCTCATGCTAGCTTCAGAGCAAAAAGAGGATAGAGTGAGAGCCCCTTCTTTATTTGCTACATAGCAAACCTCAGGACGGCTCAGTGGAGGGAGTGCAACTCCCTCTGCTGCTTTGCTGCTCTGGTGTCCGATCTAGAGGAACTGCAGGGATTTGCTCCAGCAGAATTCCCCTCTGTTTTCACTGACACCAGGCCTCACCCCATGGTGTAGGCACGACATTGACAGTAGTGACAGTTGTGAGAAACTTGCTAGTCCCCGGGGATCTGTCATCAAGGTGGCCGGGGCACAGCCATTGTTATTGGATCCAGTTCCTGGAGGTGGACCAGTGCGGGAGGATCACCTGGATGAGTGGTCCTCTTGAAATGTAAGCGGGACACCGACGGGTGAGATGTGGCACCCCCTTTCATATGACACCTTTTCCCCATCCAACCTCGTAGGATTCTCTGAAGTTCTATCCCTGCCCCCTTTTCCAACACAAACACTTTCCTACACCGAGACAAACAACAGAACAACACCTGGTCCGTTTACCTGACATGTCCCAACACAAGGGTCAGGCAGAGTCAGGCAATTAACCATAACTATGCACACCTGACAGGGACAAAAGGCGGAGCACAAAAGCAAACTTAGGACAATGCCCAACGCACAAGGAAGTAGTCATACCGGACCGGCAGTACAAGAGAAGGAGAAAGGCGGAAAGATTCAAAAGGACGACCAGGAGGGAATTGCCCTTCACCTTTTCTACCCAGACCCAGGAAGCCTCTGTGAAAGCAAACGTAAGACCGGCAGTCGCAGCTTGCGAGAGGCATATCAGAGGTCCACGGTACATGGAACCCTCCCGCACTGCTAGCCAGGGCGGGGAGAGATGGGTCTCATCGTAGCACCACATTGACTCCAGCGACAAAGGGAAGCGCCAACAAGTTCAACCCAGCCGGTGAGTGGGAAGCAAGTGATATCGAACCAGACTCTGTTGAGTCCAAGGTTGCAGTAGCAATAGTGTATATAAAGAAAGAAGATAATCGTCAGAGGTCTTTTGTGAGTGAAGTTGGAACCAGACAGAGTAGTCCGGCGCCACGTAGGTGCTCATTCAAAGGACTGTATATGGTATTCCTTGCTAACGAAACTACAAAACCAAGAAGCCTTGAGGGAGGCTGTGTGTCGGGTCAAAGTGGCCATACGAGAGTCAAGTAAAATCCCTCATACAGATGAAAGTCTTTGACACATGGTGAACACCAAGTGAGTTGTGAACATTGTGAAAATCGGCAAGTGTGAACCGTGCAGAAGGATGCCAAGAGAAAGCTAGGGGAAGGGAACCCCGCTTTCTGATGAGAATGAGCAAATCATGAACTGTATAAAGAATGGCTATGTGAACCCGACAGAGGGATCCATGGGGAAAGCTATGGAGAGTGAATCCCGCATATTCATGAAGTAAAGTGAATGGTTGTTTAAAAAGACATTAAGTCTTTGGAATGTTACATTGTGAATGAAATGCCGTAGTGAACCCGACAGAGGGAGGCCCACGTTGTACGAGGGATCGAAGCAGAGGGGGTTCCTAAGGCGAAGAGTAATCACCCCATGAAGATTTATTGAAGGAACTTTGTGTTTTGTTGATTGTGACACATCAGGTCCTCTGAGGCAGGAGACCTTGGGTGAAAGAGACTTTCAGAAGAACCACAGAAGGCCACAGAAGAACCTGATATTTTGGAAAGGAACTGTTACTTCGTACTGGCGATGCACAGGAGTGTGCTGTGCTCAAAGGTCCCATGCTGAAAAACGTGGCGAAGGGAGACCCCCAGCTACAATATCCTGATTTATCATTTGTGAACACTTCTTTATTTTCCATGTGAACATTTTGTCTCGTGTTAGTTGTAAAATGTCTTTCGTCTTAGTGATTGCCCCCATCTTAGATTTAGGTTTAGATTAGGCGTTTATCTCACCCATTATACCGTTTAATAAACACCCTTGAATTGTGATCACTTGTGTCTGTCTTTTCTTGATACCATGCCTTCCTTGCACAGTGTACCTTTCAAAAACAGATGCTACAGGATGTCAGACACTGCTAAGCGCCACGTCCAGGCAGAGGTCGCCAGGATGTTGGTCTTGGGTGTCATTGAAACCCTCAACCAGGGTCCAGCCCAGTGGTCCTTGTCCCCAAGGCAAATTCCCTGGCAGGTACCAAGGATTGGAGGTTATGTGTGGACTACAGAGGAGTCAATGCAGTCTCCAAGACTGATGCACACCCATTGCCCAGGGCTGATGAGCTTGTGAACAATATAGGTGCTGCCAAGTTTGTGAGCACCTTTGACCTCACATCAGGCTATGACAAATAGCTCTGACTGGCCAGGCCAAGGGGAAAACTGCTTTCTCAACACCAGAAGGGCTTTACCAGTTTAGAGTTATGCCTTTTGGGTTGAAGAATGCCCCTGCCACCTTCCAAAGGTTAGTCAAGTGGCCTGTATGCCGTTTTTGTGGCCTACCTGGACGGCACTGCTGTCTACAGTTCCACCTGGAAATAGCATTTGACACACTTGGATAAGGTATTGCAGGCCATGAAAAGGGCCAACCTCAATATCAAGGCAATGAGGTAGGAGGGGGTCAAATCCAACCTCTCAACCTCTCCCTAGTAAAGTACAAGCTGTACAGAACTAGGAGACTCCCTCTACTCAGACTCAAGTGAGAGCTTTTCTGTAGTCTCTCACTGACTACAGAAACCTCTTGGCAGACTATGGCACCATAGCTGCCCCTCTGGCATTACCCAAACAGCCTAAGAAGGTTAATTGGAGTGAAGACTGTCCAAAGGTCTTTGATGGCTTGAATGAAAGTCTTTGTGGGGGGCACCTGTCTTCTCTGCCCCTGACTACAGCAAACTCTTTATTGTGCAAACTTATGCCTGCAACACTGGAATTGGGCTGTCTTATCTCAGGCGACAAAGGGAGAGAACACCCCATCGTTTTCATCAGTAGGCAACTCAAGGGTAGGGAACTTAGTCGGGCCACTATTTGGGTGTTTTAGTATAATTTCGGCACTTAGGTGTTTTAGACCTTACCTTCCAGGTTCTGACTTTAAGGTCCAAACTGACCATAAGCCCTTAAAGTGGTCGTATGCAGAGGAAGGGTGAAAACCCCAAACTGCTCAGGTGGTCCATTAGCCTGCAAAGGCTAGACTTCACCATTGAGCACAGGCCAGGGAAGAGTCATGCCAATGCAGGTGGCCTTTCCAGAAGGCATGTTGACCCTCTGGATGAGGGTAATAATATCGTGGGAGATCAGTTGCCCTAACCTCAGTCTGGGGTGGCATATGTGATGCTGGAAATGCCTAACGGAGAGCCAGGGCCTCCTAGTCCTTGTTCTACCACTTCTATGTGTGTGTTTTCTCTATGTTGTCTGCCACTGAGGTTCAGCCTGGATTTCTGGCCGTGCAGTTCTTCTTGTGTTCCTCCTTTTGGTGAACAGCACCCATGGCATACCCCTATGGCACCCATGGGTGGCAGTGTACTTTTGAACCCATTATGTGTTTGTGGGCACAGCAGGGTATGGCTGGTGGCAGCTACATGCAGGCTTAGCAGTGGTTCTGGGTGTCCTCCATTCTCTCATTTACCAATTCGTTCAGAAGCTGAAGTCGAAGCTGAAGCAAGAAGAAGCTGTTCCTTGAAGCCAAGCTGGAGAAGAAGTCTGCTGCTGCATTTTCTTCATATAATCCAAAAACTGCTGTGCGAAGGAGACCTCGCTGCGAGGGACCACTGTGCAACCTGCTACTCTTCATCCAAAGTGCCCTGGAAGCCAGTCCTGTGTGCCTGCCGTCTGGAGAAGGGGTCTTCGTGAAGAGGAGTGCCCGGATATCTCATGTCGAAGAAGTCCATTGGTGTCACCCAGGATCCGGAGGTAAGTTTTGTGACCGCTGGAAGCCGTTGCTGTCTACCACCCAGAAGAGGTGGTACCCTGGCATAGTGCTGCTGGACACCCGGAGCTGCCAAAGTTCCTAACTGCCTATGAACATTTCAAGGGACACCCTTGCCATCATCACAGACCACTTTTTCCTACCAGAGAGAGTCCAGAGTTGCTGAGTGCAGAGGAAGGTCTGTCGGTGGGTTTCCCGCCACCAGAAGCTAACAAAGACGTCCCGAGGGTCCAGACGGTCTGAGGTCCACTCCAGTGGTCGAGTCCAGGTCACCAAGAGCCATCCAGAGGTCTGTGTTGCGGCTGCAGCACCGAACAACCGAACGGTGGAAAACTGTGATATTCCGAAACCCAATACCAAAAGTGACATATGCATCCTTCGCCGCCAGAAGTCATCGAAGAGTTCCAGAGGTCATACTCTCATCTGCCATGCCTTTAAGGAGCTCACAGCAAGTTTCATCCGCACAGGACTTCTACAGTCGGAGAAATCGTTGACCAAAGGAGAGCACTGCGAAAAGCAAAACTGCTGCACTTCAGAATGACAGGGTGGCTCCTTCTTCCAAAGCGGGTCCATCCTGGGAGGGAATTGTCGAGTGAAACAGAGAAACTCTGCCACTTCAACTGCCAAGGCACAAAAGTTACTGTGATGAGGAAGAGCATCTTCTAGCCTCAGGAGTCGTCCCGGGGGGCGGGAGGGGGTCCCAGATTCATCTTGGATCCTGTTCTCTTGTGGCCTCTCAGGTACTTTGGAGTGGTAGAAACTTTTAAGGAAAGCAGAAGGTTATTGAACATTATTGGACTGGGCTGTAAAAGACAAGATAAGTTACTCCCTAACTTTTCCATTACAGGTTGTCCAGGTGGGGGGTGGAGGGGTCTTCACACAGAATTGTACATCTAGTCTAAAGAAAACATTCTGCCACTGTTCCCAACTAACTTGCCTTTCCTCCCTATTCTATGCTGATACACTTCACTTAAGCATTCACATACCCACTTAAAACTGTCTGCAGTTAGGGCATCAATTACTGAATTTAAGTATTATGTGGTACCATATAGAGTCTATATAGTTGCCATTCTTTGAATAAGTATTTTCAAGTACAAAGTGTTACTATTTAAATGTATACATATTCCTGAATCTTGTTTTATATAAAAAAGCTGCGTTATCACTGCTGACCTGATCCCATGAAGGAGGAGCGGCGTAGCAACACGCGCCTCCACATACGCTGGGTAAGGTGTCCAGTGCCTCCCTACTACCACTGCACAGAACGGTGCACATCTGATGCAACCCTGCTACACGGCCCCTTTCAGAACGTTCCATGAAGTGGAACAGCCCCGCGAACACGCCATGCTTAACAAAATGGCGGTGGCTGCTCGTAAGCGCAACGTTGCTTAGCAACGCAGACACGGCAGCTGATTTGCCGTCACAACGTCGCTGAACCCATATCCGGGCCCCACAGCCACCGGAAGGCGACAGCTGGATCTACCCCTCCAAGGATCTCCTCTAAGGATCCTGCACCTGTCTTTGCCTGTCTTGCCGCGTTGGACGCGAGGCGCCACTCCCCTGGTCTGGCGTAGCCCCAAACCCAGACCCACCCGAACAAACTAAACGACTGCACCCGTTACTTGTGCTCCACACACCCTGGTTCCTACTGCAGCACCTCACCTAGCTGTTGCTAGGAAACGTTTGTAGCCGAGCTCCGCCACATGCCTGGGTAAGGCCCATACAGGAAAAGGCCGTGTTCTACACACCGGCCGCACGGAAGCCACAACATTAGCAGCTTTCCCTGATGAGGTAAGAAAGTCATCACATTAGTCGACACCGTAGAGCTATAAGCTCAATACAGACCATCCACGCCTACATCTCAACAAAACACTGCATCATAAGATCCTTTAGCAAACGTATCTAGCTAAGCCTCAGCAAATACTATTTTGTGGGTCCCTGAACACAAGAAGTCAAACCTGCCCATTCAAACAACAACAGGCCCTAGAATAGGCTCTCTACGCAGAACATCTAACTCTTTTTAACTCTAACACTGAGCCCCTTACTTAAACCGGCTCTTCTAGGTTAACAAAGTGATACGCAAATCCATGTGACTTTTACTGCTGTTCTGTGATTTTTGAACTTAGATGAAACACTGCCTCCATTCTTGCCAATGCAATCTAGCGTGATTTCTGCTGTTCTGTGATTTTTGAACTTGGATAAAACACTGCCTCCATTCTTGCCAATGCAATCTAGCGTGATTTCTGCTGTTCTGTGATTTTTGAACTTAGATGAAACACTGCCTCCATTCTTTGCCAATGCAATCTAGTGCCAACTGTTGTGCCCTACCTGATTTTGCCTTATACTAGTTTGCCCTACCTAATATTGCCTTATACTAGTTTGCAGCAGATTATTATTACTGCTGCTACAGTAGCCACTAGACCTTACCTGATGCTAGTCGCTGCACCCCTCTACTATCACTGCTGCCAATATAACCCTGCTATACACTAGTAGCACCACACCATTGTTGCTGAGCCCAAATCATAATCGTACAATGTACCTTAGCAAGAGCCAAACAGCCTCCCTACTGTACCTCCTCACACCTTTATTACACCTTGCCAGTTACACTGCTGCCATAACTATGTACCCTGCCGAAAATTCACCTTGCCCAACCACAGCAAGAAACACCAGGCTACGAGCCAGACTACCCCGCCTCTACGAGCCCATCTGCCACAACAAGAGACCCACCTTGCAACACCCCAAAACCCGCCCTAACCAAACCACACCCTGCTATAACTCCACCCAAACTTATCCCTATAACAATCCAGGACACACCCAACAGCACCATTATATCTGGAGCCTTAATTAACGCTAGATCGCTAGTGGCCCACGCCACAGAAATAGCAGACACCCTATCCAAAAATAACCTCGACCTCCTAGCAATCACCGAATCATGGCTGCACGAAGCAGCTGGCCCAGCACTCTCAATAGCCATCCCAGAAAACTACCAAATAATCAGAATGGACAAGCCCAACAACAGAGGTGGCCTAGCCATCATAGCTAAAACAAACCTTGAGCTAAGACCACTGCCTCAAGCACCTCTCAAATCTTGCAAGCTTCTCATAGCCAAACTACCCATCTCCAACTGCCGCACCTTAACCATTTATCTAATATACAGGCCTCCTGGCCCCATTGGCACATTCGAGGCAGACCTATCCAGCATCCTAGCCAACAACATAAAAGAGACCTCCCAAATACTACTGCTAGGCGACTTGAACCTTGGGTTAAACAACCCCAATGACAAACCAGCACAAGCTATAGCCAACATGCTGGATGAACACGGCCTAACCCAAAGAGTGCCTACCCCTACACACAATAAAGATAGGACCCTGGACTGGATCGCCACCCTGAACTGCGACACCCTCATCACCAAAAACTCTCCCCAACACTGGACAGACCATCACCTCATTGACTTCACACTAGCACTCAACAAATAAGTTAACAAAATAAAAATCATGGCACCACCAATGCCCACTAGAGCAAAAAAAAAAAAACCCCGACAACCTCCTACCACTACTCCTGCCAACCCTCAATGCTCTCCCCAACAACCTAAACCCTGAGCACCTAGTAGAAAAATACAACAGTGCCATAAAGAAAGGACTAGACATCATTGCCCCCCTTTAAACTACAAAAGAGGAAACAACAAGCCCACCTGAACGCCTGGTTCACGCCCCATCTCAAAGAACTTAGATTGCGCAAAAGGAAACTAGAAACTCAATGGCGCAACTCCCCTACAGAAGAAAACAAATCACAACTCAAACTTTTTGCTAACAACTACAAAAAAGAAATCCTACTCACCAAAAAAAAATCTCTTCAATGAAAGAATCGAACAATCTAGCTCCAACACCAGGGAACTATTCGCTATACTAAGGGAACTAGAATCCCCCATACCCCCACCAGGCAACATAATTAAGGACAAAGCATGGTGCACCAGCGTCCAAAATGCCCTAATGAATAAAATCAAAACTCTCCAAACTAAAATTACACTAACAAAAAGACTCCCTCACCACTAATGAAGTATCTCCTAGCAACCTTGCTAAAACAACCATCCCACAAAGCCCAAATCTCTTCAGGTTTACCAAAATATCGATCCCAGAAAAAGAAAAAGTTATAGCCTCACTTACATCCAACTGCAAAGGCGACAACTGCCCTCCCCAAAAAATCAAGGATGCTGCCAGGGACCTAGCCCCCTTTATAACCAAACTGATCAACGCATCCTTCTCCACCAACACCATAACAAGCAACCTCAAAGAATCCTGGGTCCTGCCTCTCCTCAAGAAGCAAACCCTTGACCCTGCTTTTCCCATCAATTACAGGCCCATCACAAAGGTGCCGTTCCTGTTAAAGATAATAGACAGAGTAGCATACCTGCAAATTCAGCAATATCTTGAAACTCACAAACTATTAGGTGCCCGCCAATCGGGTTTCAGACTACAGCACGGTACTGAGACAGCCCTAATTGATCTCAAGACCCAGATCAACGAGATTAACGACAAAGGGAATACCGCCATGCTACTCCTCCTCGACCTGTCGGCAGCGTTCGACCTGGTGGATCACACAGTCCTGTGTGAACACCTGGCCTCAGCTGCCCACTTTTCGATAGAGGCCATAGCCTGCATCCAATCCTTTCTGGACAATCGAACTATGAGGGTCTTCTCCACTCTAGCCTCAGCAGACCCCATCAAAATAACATGCGGGGTACCCCAGGGCTCCTGCGTCTCCCCCACCCTCTACAACAACTTTACCAAGCCCCTATTTGACAAGTTGGATAGACTGGGTGTCTCTTATACTAATTACGCAGATGACACCCAAATCCTCATACCCCTTTCGGACAACTACGAGTCGGATACGGCCTTGGTAAACAAAATATATCTCATTATTCAGGCATGGATGCCCACACACGGCCTATGCCTGAATGATGAGAAAACCAAAATCCTTCTCCTCGGATCCAACACCAATCTAAAAAAACTCAGCTCGAACTATAAGGCCTTCATCATTGATGGCAACACCATCACAGTAGCCAAAACAGTGAAAACGCTAGGTTTTCACCTAGATGCAACCATGTCACTAAAAAAACATGTTAACTCACTAGCATTCTCAACCGCCTACACATGCAAGCTAATCAGGGCAAGCAGAGCCTTCCTCACCCAAGCTAGCTGCATCACCATCGCCAATGCCCTAATACTCTCCAGGCTTGACTATTGTAACGTCATGTACCTAGGAGCCAACAAATACATAACCGACAAACTACAGACACTGCAAAATAACGCACTCAGAACAGCCCTCAACCTACCATCCAAGGAACAAGTCTCCAACAAAAGAAGAGAACACAAATGGCTCAAAATCTCTGACCGCATCTCTCTCAAAACGGCATCTCTCACTTTCAAATGCTTAAACAATGCAGCCCCCCCCCTATCTCGCAGCCAGAATAGCAAAAAAAAACCTCCACCCGCCCCACCAGATCGATCAACTCTTACTGCCTGCAGGTACCAAAATTCAGACAAAAGAAAACCGGTGGCAATAGCTTCCCTGTCTTGGCAGCCCAACGCTGGAACGCCCTCCCACTCAACATCCAATCCTACCACAGCTTCAGGCGAAACACACCCACCTGGCTAAGGTCCAATGATCCCCATAACTAACCCTGCCCTCTGACACGCTCATGCCTCTGCTCAAACCTGATTGACTCAATGCACAGCATTAAAATACATATATGTAAATATGCCACCTCGACCGAACTGCTCTGTACAGCATCAAATATGTGAATATGTAAGCAAGTTATTAACTATATGCATATATGTACCTCTCGCTTCTTACACATGTGTGCCTTTCCAGTAACTAAGTTTTTATGTAATCGTACCTTCCTGCTCTCTGTTGTGCCCTGTTACCTCTGGATTCTGCGCGCTATACTAAATAAATAAACAAACAAACAAACATACATCACCTAACATAGTATGTCGACAATCCTTTGTAGGAGCTTGGGGGACTCACTGTACTTATGAACCTGCCTACATCACCTACTGACAGCTTAAGCCTGGCTGCTCATCCATTGCTAGCTTATTTGGAGCCCTGGCTGGGGTATCTGTTCCTTTACCCTACCATATAGAGAGCAGAAGTACATAGACCCCTTTTTGCTTTGGCACAGTGAGTGGAAAAGCTCTGAATTCATTACAATAAGTACAAGATAACAGGTTTTCTTTTCTACTCAAATCAATGATATTTTGTATCCATCTTGGATGGATGAAACACTGAGGGGACTCATAAAGCACCTGGTTTTAATCTGCAAGGATTCAAACAAAATGTGTTACCTGGTAGTATTACATTGAGTGCAGCAGCTGTCAGTGGGCACTTAGCCCACTGAGCTATCTTACCAACTGAAAAGGTAGTGCTGCAATTAATGTCTTTACTCATGTTTGCATGTCTTCACTGTGTCACGTATAATACACTAGCAGGTGTACTTGTGCTTCGCATGTTAATTCCTACTTCAGTCCTAGTTTGAAGTTTATTTAATGAACTAAACCAGTGCTGCTTTGTAGACAGTATTGCTAGTCTTTCCTGTACGAGTTAGTGTGAACAAATTGTCTTTGTTTCCAACTCTGGAGCAAGCCACATATAGGTGACCATGAGAAAAGCATGAATCCTGTAAATCGGTTCCAGCTACTGAGTTGGAGCATTGAGATTGAGCAGCAACATTATTAGTGTCCCGATCTACAGCGGACGTAGCAGCAACATCAACATAAGTGCTGTAAGTGTAGGGCTGAAGCATGTAATGTTGAAGTGCCATACCCGTACATGTATGGCTGAAGCATGTACATTTCGTACTGTTGAGATGGCATACATTCATCAACTTCTGTTGGAAATTAAGTTTGTTTTATCATGAGAGATTTGCCACGATGTGACGGACAAGGTTACTGTGGACACTATTGAAGAGACGTGCACAGTTTCCTGTCACCCGCATTACTACAAAAGCCCTGTATTGTCATCTGCATGACTTCAAAAGTGAGTGCTGCTAATGTCAGCTAGAATGCTGATAGTGTGAAAAGTTTAGGAACAATGAACTGCTGAAGTTTTCATGAACTGCTGAACTTTAGGAACAATGATTGTAGGGCTACAGCAGAACTATGGCCTGAAGAGCCATATGGCTGGGGTAAGCATTGCAGACAGCTTAAAAAAAAATAGAAAAGCCGAAAAGGGTGTATTTTATACTTGTTGCATTATTTACGCCATGGACCCTACACACATGACAAATTTCAAGTTTGTAGCATGTTGGGAAAAATGCTGAACATTTCGAACAGACACACACACACACATAGACAAGCAAGAAAAGCATTTCAGACCGCTTTAAAAAAAAAAAATAAGCACAATGTATATTTTATACTTTTTGCATTGTCTACAACATGGAACCTACCTGTTAGGCAGAAACCTGTGCAGTTCCCTCTGGGACCACTGCAAAAGATTTAGGACTAGAGGTGTTTGGCAGTAAACCCACTTGGTAGCAGTCTGTACCACACAGATTCACTTGGTAGCTGTGGCTGAGCAGTCAGGCTTCCCTCAAGAAGAGTTAGGCAGTATACAGAGTATTCACAATAGGTCAAAAGAACACAGTAGAACAAGTAAACACTGACCAGGGCTTGTTGTAAAATAGATATCATTATTTATTTAAAAACCACATCTAGAAAAACACACAGGCACTAATAGTAAGCAATTCAAAAAACAGTCACTAAAAGATATACACTCCCTTAGAAGAATATTAGACAAGTCTTAAGTAAAGCCCCACTTATTTTCAGACAGCGTTGAGCGCTTAACGCAGATGGCACTCTAATAATTCGTTTTAAAAAGGGAGAGAAAAGCAGAGTATAATTTGAAACAGATCCCAACACTTTCATAAGAACAAAACAAGAGAGGAAGGCAAGTAAAACCGTGAAGTTAGAGTTCAGAAGGCCGGATCCACTTTAAGAGGATCAGAACGAAATGTGTCCAAGATCACACGGTTGAAGTGCACAAGAGTCTTGCAACGGTTCAAAAAGAGTTGGACCAAAAGAAAGGGACCAGTTAGAGGATCAAGGCGGCCAGCCGAGTCCAGAAGGTTAAGGGATTATTATTACCTTATAGCAATCTTTAGAAAGGGAGGCCTGGCGGACACAGTACCTTAAAGTGGTGAGAATACTCCAGCGGGGGCAGTTGTTCCTGGCAGCGGATGCAAGTCGGTGCTTCGTCCAGGGGAACTGAGGATCTCGTCGGGGAGGAAGACAGGAGTCTGTTGCACTGCCAGGGAAGAAACCAGCTGCGGAGTTC
Source organism: Ambystoma mexicanum (assembly GCF_040938575.1). Classification (NCBI taxonomy): domain Eukaryota; kingdom Metazoa; phylum Chordata; class Amphibia; order Caudata; family Ambystomatidae; genus Ambystoma; species Ambystoma mexicanum. The sequence continues at coordinate 343,541,185 of NC_090923.1, read as the reverse complement.
TTAGGTAAAAGCAGCAGCCCATTTATTCGCGGTCCAGTGGCAAGTGGCTATCCAGTTGCCGGGGTGCTTGGCACGGCCAATTCGACCACAAGATGTCCTGGGATGCGAGGGAAAGAAGGTAAACTGGTTGTGCCCACCAGTCAGGGGAAGAAGCCTCTCCAGCCGGGAGATCTTCTCTGTCGTCGGGAAGTGGTGAGTCGGTTCTGCAGGGCTCCACCGGTGGTGTCGTCGTGGTAGGTCAGCTCAGCTTCTCCCTCGTCGGATCCTCAGGTCCTGTGGCGACTTCTGAAGTTCCAGTCCCCAAAGCCCTGCTTTTATGCAGCACACCCCCATTCACTCAGCCTAGCTGTCAATCAAACATGCTAAATGGTGAGCCGGCCGGCTCACCACTTGGGCCAATCACACAAGAGTGCGACTTGAGTTACCAAGGTAACTCAGTCCAGGGTGCCTAAACCCCCCCCCACACACACCCTGTGGTACCCAGACAGAGTGGCACCACTTTTGGAGGCTTCTGTGGAGAAGCCCGCCAAAAAGTGGAACAAAGGGCTCAACTTGGGTTGGAGTCGCAGAAGAGAACACAAACGCCATTTTAGAATCGAGTCCTGGCAAAAAATACCAACCGGCGAATTAATATTAAATAAATAAACCGGCGGTATGTTCGAGGCTATGAGAATTAAATAATTAAAGTTGGTAGCCTCGAACAATGGGAAAATCCCATAGGGATATATTTGCGGTCGAATATAAAACGTAGTATCCACTGCCACCAGCAAAACTCGATCAGGGGGGACGGAGACGTGCCCCCTCGACTAACAGACCCCAGGGCAATCGAATTGCCCCGAGCAGTACGTCCGCAATATGATGGTTTGTACCGGTTTCTGTTAATAATTTGGGACTAGTAAAGCCAATGGTGACTTTACATGCCCTGGGAGACAGTAGTCAGTCCCAGGGTATGGAGTCTATGGTGGGGTGTCACTATGACACCCCTATTTCACTGCACGGAGGGTGCTGTGTAACACACATAGTAAAAACACGAGACCCTATGGAGTAAAGGACCCCATAGCCCATAAAACACATTAACAGTCAAAGGAACACCATAAATCATGCCCAAGAGTGGGAGAAAAAGAGTCTCACTCTTGGCAGGAGAAAAAAAACAAACTCCAGAAATCCAGCAAAGCTGCTGGGGGGCTCACTAGGTTAGGAAATTCAGCCTAAAGAGAGAATTCTCCCTAACACTACCCACATGAAACATTTCAGGTTTGTAGCATGTTGGAAAGTATGCTGAACATTTCAAAAAGACACATATCCACAAATTTACCTTTTGTATATATTGAGATCAATGAAAAATCTTTGTTAAAAGGGACGTTATGGTTACAAGTAAAACCGAAAATACTCAAATTCGCCAGTTATGGTAAGCTAAGCAACCATAACTCGCACCACCACTGTGCACTACTAAGACTAACACCCAGGACATCAAAGATGACATCACAAATGTCATTGATCTGGGCCACTTGTTTTTATTCACTTACATATTTAGGCCAGATGGTTTTGTTCACTGACAGTCAGAATATTACAATTCAAAAGGTGATATATATCTAGGCGTTAACCTTGTCCTATGTTCTTGAAGTACTTTCCTTGGGTTTGGTCTCAACTCATGGTGCCCATGCATGGGGCAATAAGCAGGCCTCAAACACCCAATTTATGTGTATACATTAAGATAAACTTTAATGTTACTAACATTTTCTGGTGATGCTGTTTCTTTCTTCCTTCCTTACTTTAGTTTCCCTGTACGTGCCTCTGATTTGTATACATTCTGGGTCTTCATAATTATTGTTTGTACTAGCATAAGTGTGTGGTAAGTCTTGAATTGTTAGCTAGTTAATACATGTTTAACATTACTCTAAACTCTGATAAGGTAGCATTCATTATTTTACTATCCAAAATTACAATATTTATATGTTGCACGTTGCAGCTATTGCCTATGTGTATGTATGATTAGGTTCCTGTATTAACAACAGCACTCCAATATAATGTTTTGTTTAGATGAGAACATTCTTTAATAGATTAATTAGTTCATGATAGGTCTCCCGATCACCCTGGACATCTTGTTACCAACATTATAAACACAACCCCTTGTAGGGACTTTTCATCAACATTAACTTCATATGTGATGTCATCAGTGATGTCCTAAATTAAATTTGTGATGACTTCAAGGGTGTTAGCCTTAGCAGTGCACAGTGGTGGCGCGGGTTTTGGGATACTTAGCTTAATATAACTGTCAAATTTATGAGGTTTTTCGGTTTTACATGTAAAAAAGTGTTTTCATTGAATTTCATAGGTTTTTATTAGTGCAACTTGAAAATAACGTCCCTTTAACAAAGTTTTTTCAGTGAATTTCATGGGTTTTTACCAGTGCATGCTAATTTCCTACAACTTACTAATATCATACTTACCCCAATGTAGCAACATGTGTATTCAATTTACAAAGTTTCACCTTCTAGCATAATTTTTAATACTTTTTGTTTGTCGACGTCCGCGACCGTCTGACGTCATCGCAGACTTTCTGGACAGTGTCACGTAACTGCAGGAGCGCGCATGGCATGATGACGTGTTTTGCGGACGCGTCTGCACTTCGCGATCGTGTCCGTGCTTCGCGGACAGTTCGTAACTGCACTTTCTACTGATCTAGGAACTTTGAAGCTCAAAATATTTCAACAATCTGTATTAGCAATCTAGTACAGAGCACATATTTGGAAGAATTTTAGAGAAACTGCTATTTATCTCAAAAATGGCATCAGCTATTGCCTTCCCCATCCCCAAGAGCCACTGCCACCACGACCACCACCACCATCAGCTAGAGGACCCACACAACAAAAAAGCAGAGAACTTCCAAAGACAATGAAGTGGACCAAGAAAATGAAGTAGAGGAAGTACATACTAGCACCGAGAGAGAATCATGGATGTGGCAGTTCTATACTACTGTTGGGCCATGGCCCCCAGAATCTGGCCACTAACCACAGCACAATTAACTACATAACAAGTACGTACCATACACCATGAACTAATAAAACTCACCCTCCTGCAATGGAAGGGATGTCCACGGACACCCAAATATACCGTGGACTCAGCAGTATTTACAAACAAAAAAACGCTCCATATCACCTTCATTCCACTCCCCTACCATTTTTAATGCCCTCTTTTAGCCATCAAATAACCCCAAATGTCTTTTCCAAGCTACTCGATCACAGCACCCACATCCACTTTTTTCTCTCAGAAAAGCAGCCCCATATCCTCTCTATTCCACTCCCCCACTCTTCCAAGCATCTCTTTACACCACCAAATAACCCAAAATGTGTTTTTCAGACTTTACCCCGCTCCGCTATCCACGGACACTGGCTCGTGTCTGCGGATCATACATGGTGGGCGTTTCCAAAAATCTGACGCTTTTCATGCTTTTCACCATCCAATCAGCAGGCACGTCCAATGCCTGTCCCCACGTCGACCTCTGGACGCGTCGGAGGCCCGTCCGTGGACCAAACAGGGAAGTAAGTCTGTGGACTGAACCCAGATATCAGTAATTTTTTTTTACCTACTTTTTGGTCATTGAAAAAAAAACTGCTCGTCGGATTTACACCAAATTTACAAAAGCACACTTTCGGGACCAGCCCACCACTCCTGCTGCAAACTTTGTAAAAATGCATCCAGCGGTTTGGGCTGTAGGAGTGAGCAAAAACGTTTTTGCATTGTGTCTATGGGAAAAACCACACATTTTGGGACCTCTCCCTATAACTTGCATCCCCTTGATGAAACCTCACCATCTTTGCAGTATCGATCATTGCAATGTTTCGTGATGATTTGTCCAGGGGGGGGCCAAGTTATAAGCCGCCCAAAAAGTGCTCTTCCTATGGGTTGCGCAACTTAACCATAACTACAGAGCCACTACCGCAGGCCTAGTTTTAAATACATTTGAAGTTGGAGCCCTTTCTAGCTTTCCTGTGACACGTCCATGTCTCTTTAGAGCTCTTACACTACGAATTTCAGTGCTTTGGCCTATGCTTTGGCAAGTAAGAAAAGCCCCACCCCCCCAGCACTATGTTGCTCAGTACAAAACACACAACCTGCACCATCGCCTACAGTCTGCACCTGCCATGTATTACTTTATCAAGAGTTTTCATCACAGAATTAAGGCACAGTCAGCAGCAGCATAGGAGTGTTCACAGGAAAATGTGAATTTACAGCCAAAGATACTTTTCAAAAATGTTCAACAATCACAGATCTGTTTCAACTCCTTAATAATGAGCTAACCAATCAAAGACAAATCATCTCTCACATATGTTCAGCAATCAGAGCATGTTTCTCCTTATTTGTTGTATTGGCAAGGCAAAGACATGCACCTGTCAGAGCTGTTTAACAATCAGAAAGTTTTCACCTTCATAGCGATGGGTTGACCAGACAAAGTCGGGCATCTCTCAAATGTGTTGATGATCACAGACTTGTTTCATGTTTTAAGGTGATCTACAGTAGACCTGTATGAGAGTATCAAGAACAGGGTATTGGGGGGCATCAGCATGCTGTATTTGATTATAAAAATAATCATTAGTGAGACCTAAGTATGTTCAATAAATCAGACAGTTTCCCTCTCTGAATTTAGCAAAAATTACAATTTCCATGGATTACATCTTCCTACAGATTCCTCATCTAGATAGACATCCTCCAGCACCAGCTATTCTCGGAAAACATTACCAGGGAGCATAGTGTAGCTCAGTGACATTCACTGTCAACACTCAGCTTCCTCGCTGCATGAATACCCACACTACACCTCATTACCTTAGTTTATTTTTTCTTCACGCTCAGCACAGTCTCTCGGAACACATTGCAAATACTGTTCTTCCCATGCTACTATGCCCGCTCCCAAATCATTGGGTTTCAGGCACTACCAGGATTACAGCCCCAAGATGTCCATCATGGACCCACTTAACATTTGTGTGTGGACCATGACATGGAGCAGTGTGGTTTATGCCTGCCAATGAAGCGTAAATCTCTCAGGAAATGGACCACTAAGCTGGCGTTAGGCCACCCACCATCTAAGCCCTGTGCCCTCACAAATGTCATCAGAGATGGAGACGGGGGAACTCACCCCAGAGAAAAAAAGAGGAGAGCAGGAGGCTTAACAAGACCAAAAAGAGATTGAGTTCCCACACGGATTGTCACCATTCTTCTTCCTCCTCTTTGCAGAAAAACTAAGAGGATGAGGCATAGGCCAAGGAGGTACAACAGTAAGTAATCATTCGACCCACAGAAGCGAGGTATGGAGCAATGTCAAAGCCACTAGTGTGTCACCAACTCGCGATCATCCTGGATAACGGCCCACATATTGAGTTAACGTTGCTCTTTAATGCAGTCATTGCCAATACAGTTCTTGTCTTGTGGCAGAACCCATGTTTGATAAAGAGCTGACGACAAAGTTTAAGCTAGCGTCGTAGGACCAGTGATTCCTCTCTAGGTACCCATCTCGGGGGGCCTAGTGGCTCAGGTAGCCAGGCTTCATTTGAGGTTGTTGGCTTCTTCTTCTTTGGCCCTTCCACCGGATAGAGATGCAAAGGAGAGGGATGCTCATGCCAAAAAACTATTTGCCCACCCCAGAGAAAGGCCTTGAAGTCATTGAATGCGTATTGCCCTGTGATAAATGGTATCCCGAATCTTCGGTGCGTTTGCCAGAATCTGAAGTTCAAGACTGTTTCCTGGACATGGTAAATGATAGCAAGGAGGTGGCCAGGCTGACCAGGCTGGATGCAGCCAACTATGTTGGGTGCTTGATGGGAATGTCCTTGGGGATGCAAAGGGCTACGTAGCTCAGGCCTTTGTCTTTTGCCCCAGAAGTACAGGTGAAATTGTTGGATATGTCGTTTAACAGGGTACATTTGTTTGGAGTGAAAGCAGATGAGCCGCTGGAGAGATTTAAGGACTCAAAGCCTACTGCCAAGTCATTAGGCCTGATGGTCCAGCAGCCAGTTACAGACCTCTCCTCTGCTTTTTCTCCAGGGGGCATGTTTCACCGTTTGTACATTTTGTACAGAGAAAAATTCCTCAGGCAAAACACCCGACCCATTAGAAGTAGAAATGTATCGAAAACTCTGCCCAAGGAAAGGGGCAATCCAATCCCAAGCTGTAAACCATGATCAGGGGTTGAGTCTGAAATTCAGTCCCATCTCATGAACCACACCTAAGTCCCCTTACACCAGTGAAAGGCTAGAAGGATGGTCCAAATTCCTATAGAAACACAAGTAGGTGGTGGTGTTAGGAGGAGCAGCTCATTTGGAGTGAACTGGAGAGGTGACCAAAGCAAGCTGGAGAACTAGCTGAAGGCTGGAGACTGCCTGCTTAAAGCAGGAAACACGAGGCTAAAAAAGACCCAGAAGCTGGTGAAAGACGGACTCTGAAGGTGGGTAGCTAATTGACCAAGCCATCTGGAGAGAAACAAGACCTTGGGAGTAGGGGAAATTAAGGCTCAGAAGGTGACATTGATAGTAAAGAACTAGAGAACCCTGAACATTACATACAAGGTGGCCCAAAAGGGCGAAGAAGCCTCCCACAGCAGTAAAGAAGGTGGTAGTGAGATCAAAGAACTGAAAGAACCCTAACTATTATGTACACGTGCTCACTGGTGTGAAAAAGGGGCCCAAAGGAGTGAAGGTGGGAAGGAGAGTAGACGGCAATCTTTGGCTTGCCATATAATTTGGACTACAACTCCCATCTATCGTAGCCAGGATAGTCAATGATGACGGATCATGGGGAGTAGTAGTTCAAAACATCTGGAGAGCCACAGGTTGCAGACCCCCTGGTCTAGAGCATTATTTCACCATGGAGTATAAACATCCTAACCATTTTTTGTTTTATTCAGAGCCTTCTCACTTGTTACTTTGGGTCCATTTGAGCACATTTGTTAATAAAGCCTATGTAAATTCCCATGTCTGGCCTCTTTGTCAGTCAATGTCCACCACATGGTGCACCTTACAGGCATTGATGTAGTATTAGTGATTAGGGATATTTTTGTTTTCTTTCTAAAAGTCTTTGTTGTGCAACACTCACCCACCTCTCCATTGGTACTTTCAAATGGTTGAGTCTCTCTGTGGGAGATGAATCTTGAAACGGGGAAATACATGGTATTTGCTGGCATGGGAACTGTGTGAAAAAGGTTCCCGATCTTCCATGCTTAATGGCCAAAACTGTAAAAGAATCTGCAGGGAAAATGTATTGAACAGAATCTGCGTTATCAAAGGTGAGCAACTTTTTAATATGTTTCTGTTAAGAGCTGCCTCAGTAAGAGACATGTAGTACTGATTTCTAGAAAACAAAACAATGTCTTATCCAGAGAAATATATCTTGTTGGCAATATCATAGTATTTTTTATTAACAATGTATTTGCCTTTCCTTGTTGGACAGGTATGTGTTAGAGCATCTCTCTCGTATCTGTCGTGTTTTGAAACAGCCTGGAGGAAATGCATTGTTGGTTGGAGTTGGAGGAAGTGGTCGCCAGTCAATGACCCGGTTGGCAACTGCCATGGCAAAAATGAATATTTTTCAACCTGAAATATCGAAAAGTTATGGAGTAACTGAGTGGAGAGAAGACTTGAAGGTACTTATTTGATCGTTGTTTGTAAAGCATGCTGTTTTTTCATTTTCTGTTGCCTTCACCTTTCACCTCAAGCCCGTCATTATGTATCTCTTACTCATAATGTTTGTCCCTGCCCACCTCACACTCTTGAAAACCTTTTCATTTACACTCAAAGGAACAGAGATGTATACTTTCACAAAGGGAACATCATGGCAGACAAATCTAGTGATATATATATTTGATCTGCTTAGAATTAAGTCAATCATTTGATACAGTTCTACACAGAAAACTGGAAATCTGCTGACAAGGCTTTTGATGGTAGCCAAGCTAGAGTAAGTGAACAATGACTGGCCATTGTCTAAGGTCATGGTCAGTGACCTGGTAGGTATTAGAGAGTCTTTTTTATTTTGGAAGTGTGTTTTCAGACTTTTGAGCATGTGAGACTTTTGGAGAAAAATAGAAGAAAATAGTTAAAATTAATATAAAAAGGAGCAATTATGTATTCTCACTTATGGTATTATATCGTGTGGCTAAAACATATTTGCCTATCTAGTTTATTGTAATGTATTTTTCTATGCTTTCTTATTTTTCAGTTACTTCACATAAGTACATGAGTAGTGCTGTACCGTATTGATCATTTAAGTTGGATTGTAGTATAAAACTTGAAGTCAGTCCCCCTTTTAATTGACTTTTTGTAACCGGTAAAAGTAATGGTAAAAACCAATGAACTGTTGGTATAATAAAACATATTTTTTGTTATTATTTATTGTATTTGTGTATTTATGTATGAGTAGTCATTAAAAGGACTGTTTTGGGGTACACTGAGTGTATAACTTTAGCACATCAGGAATACTGTTTTGATGTTATGAAGGAACACTGCATTTCCTTCATCGGTTAGGTGTACTTCATCATATCTAATGAAATTGGCCATATTGAACTGTATGTTGTTGTTCGAAATCCATAATTGGTTGTGGTCTATCATGAATGCTGAAACTGCTTTATTAACATTTCTTTGGGATTTCTCAATTTTACCCTTAAATCTGGTGGTCCATCTCCATTTTTGATTTGAGTGAGATTGGAAAAGATAAAGATGGTGTGAGGAAATAGTTCCATTAGTTTTCCCACGTCTTGTTTTATCATTAAAGTAAGGGACACCCCTCGTACATTCCCCAAATCATTGCCTCCACAATGAATTAGTTTGACGTCTAACAATTTTGGAAAGACTTGGAATCAATGCATTCAGATCTCGCAAATGCCTGGGATGGGGGAAGGGAAAGTGCGGGGGTGAGGGGGAAGGGGCAGTGCAATACAAGGGAATAAATGATCACAAAGTAAAGTAACGGCCAGCAGGTGGCAAGTGCAAGGGTAAATGCAGAAATCAGGTGTCAAGTGCTGATGATGGGTCTGTAGGGATGCAGAAACAGTCCCAAGTGCAGGGGTTGCCAGGCAGGCAGTGCAGGTGCCAGTGCAGTTTCAGCCAGGAGGTCAGCAGGGGAGAGGAGGAGAAAAAGCAGAAGCAAAGAGAAAGGTTTTGAGGTGCTTCCAGAACCGGCGATGGTTCTCCTCAAGTTTCAGGGATGCTGTTACAGAGGGAGGCCCAAGCCGACAAAAGAGATCTACCACCAACTCGTTGCTTGGAGAAGCAACTGACCCTGAGGGAGTTGGAGACGGATGAGCACAGAGCTCGAGAAGGAAGATATTTAGGAAGAAAGAGTTGAAGGTATTGAGGCCCCAGGCCCCAGAAGGCCTTGTGGACAATGCAGAGGGTTCTGAACTTCATCCTTGCTGCCACTGGTAGCCAGTGCAGAGATTTCAGTCCTGGAGAGATACGATCCCTGGGCTTGAGGCCAAGGACAAGTCTTGCAGTCCTGTTCTGGATGAGTTGCAGAGGACGGAGAGTAGAGGCAGGCAGATTTAGAAAGAGGCTGTTGCAGTAGTCTAGCCTAGAGAGAACCAGAGTTCTGGAGACAGTGAGGTTCTGGGGGAAGGCGAGGAAAGGAATAATATCTCTGAGGAGATGCAGCTGGTAGTGTGACTTCTTAGAGAAGTCAGAGATGTGAGAAGAGAAGGAGAGTGTGAAGTCGAAGATGACCCCAAGGTTTTTGCCTCGCAGGTGGGAGCAGGAAGAGAGACAGGAAAGGAGGGAGTGGGTGTGCCGATGAGGAGAATCTCAGTCTTACTGGCATTAAGGCAGAGGTCATTGACGGCACACCACTCCTGGATAAGCAGACACAGTCAGAGATGAGAGACAGAACAGGTGGCCGAAGGTAGCCTGAAACTGAGCCGAGTGTCATCCGCATAGCAATAAAAGTTGGGGCAGAGAGCGGCAATGCGGTGGGCAAGAAGTGCCAGGTATTGGTGGAACAGCCAGGGAGAGAGGTTAGACCCCTAGGGGACACCACAGGTAGAGAAAAAGATAGCGGAGAGGAAGGACCCAAGCTGGACCTGGGAGGGTCGGTCAGAGAGGAAAATAGTCAGCCACGCCAGGGCCTGACAGGTGATACCCAGGTTATCACAGACATTTGAGCAGGATGGCATGTTTGACCGTGTCAAAGGCAGAAGAGAGATCAAGCAAGATGAGGACACAGGGGGTGTTAGAATCAGGGTTGGAGATCAGGTCTTCACAGATGTTCAGGAGAGCAGTTTCCATGCTTCTTGCAGCTCTGAAGCCAGACTGATGGTCATGAAGACCACCAACAGATTCAGTGTGGAGATTAAGCTGGGAGATGGCCAGCTTTTCAAGGAGTTTGCCCAGGAAGGGAGTGAAACCTCATCTATGTGGCAGAGCGTACAACCTTGTCTAGAAACCTCATCTGGGGAGAACAAGGGAAAGGCAGAGAAGGAGGGAAGAGAGGTGGCTGCAGAAGGGCCAGAGGAGGAGCAGGGAGTAGAGGGGGCAGGGGAGAGGAGGAGAGTGAGGACAGAATGTCATGAGTTTTAGAGCTGAAGTGAGAAGCCATTGCCGTGCCGAGGGCCTGAGAGCGGACAGGAGAGGTAGAGACTGCAGCAGGATTGGCCAGTTCCTTGCAGATTTTAAACAGTTCGACCGAGTTGTTTGATGCCGCAGAGACGTGGGCTTGGATATAAGCTCTCTTCTTGGTGAGGACAGAGAACAGGTATTGCCTTTGGAGCAGGCAGCAGGCCAGTTTGTCAGAGGATCTACATGAAGCATGCCATATCCTCTCGGCCACCCTGCACTTGCCCAGTGCTAGAACAGCCCACCACCAGCCCATCACACTGCTGTTCATTAGAATGTGCAAAGAAGTTGGATGCCCCCCACACAAATAAGTTTGCCCCGACAACAGTCTCTGAAGTTGGTACCTCACCCAACATTTGAAGGGTTAGCCCTCTTCCCTGTCAGAAATGTAGGTTTTGTTGCGGCCCTGTTGCTATGGAACCTGCACCATGATGCGCCCTCTGGAATTACAGCAGCCACTGTGGCAGAGCATACAACTGTTCACACACTTGCACAGGTATGTTCAAAGAAACATACGACAGGGCAGAATGTGAAAGACTCCACACTCGAGCCAGATTATCGAACATGTGCCACACCAGTGCTAATAATTGATCAAAAGTTTTCAAAATAAGGAATCGGGCAGACAGGTTTAGCCCCAATCCGTATTATCGAATACGCAATTGCACTAGACAGTGCAAGAACAGATGAAACTGTACTATGTTTGCTGCATAACAAAAATTACGTGTTTGTAACCTTTTTATCATGGTAAGCAAAAACAGCAAATATGCCGGCCAGTTCCACCCGAGTGAAAACATCTTTAGTTTGCTAGAGATGGGCGGGGCAACGCTCCATTCCGTATTATTTAAGTGGCAACATTGGTGTTACATTAATTTGCTCCATTTATTGCGCAGGACATATTTGAGAATCTGACCCCTGGTGGGCACTAGGTTGGCCTGAACTCCATGTAATCCACCGCTGATTTTCCAGTCCAAAAACAAACAACAAGTGTATTCTGGGACATGCCGTCTGGGTCCCCATCAATTTTTACCAATGGGACCACACACCTGATAATCAGGTTATTTCTTAGTGAAAGGCAGGACTGGAAAATGCAAAGCTCCAGATTACACGAAGTTTTGCTAACTATACAAAGCAGTCCAGGGTGGCCACAAACCTTGGACTTTTTTTAAGCATTCTGGGAGCAGGAGTTTTGCTTCGGTGCAACGGCAAACATCAGGCTAAAGCGTCAAGTTACAGACATACATATAGCCGTTGCTCCTTGAATTTCCTGAAGTCAAGTGAGACACAGAAAGGGGGACTGAAAGGCAGAACATACCGCGGCTTTACTCGGTGGCTCACATAAAAAGCAAGGCGAGGCTCCCCTCTGGGCATTGAAAGGTAGTCTCCAGCAGAAGCCACCCCTTCACCTGGACTCCAGAGGTAGCCCTGCAATGCAGCGCCTGGAGCGGTTGGGCGTCAGTCAAGGCACACAGACACACACAGGCAGGGAAGCAGAGCGGCCGTGTTACCTGGAGGGAAAACAGATGTCCGATGTTCCACTCGCCGATCCGCAGCCATCCTCCCTCTGACTTTCCGCCCTGAAGACCGGGCTGCTGCACGATTTCTCGAACCTCCAAACAGACCAAGCAGAGCGGCTTCAGAGCGGGCGCCCTCAAAGTTACCACCGGAGCCGAAGAGTGGGAGCGGCAGCCGCACGGACGGGAGCCTCGCTCCCCATCTGGAAAGAAGGCGCAGGGACACGGAGCGGCATTTCCTCCACTGCCAAGAGGGTTTGCGATTAACTCGATGTGTAGACGGAGGGGGCAGGGCCGGTGGGCTCCATGGAGCCATCAGACAGAGGGCTCCTTTAAAGCGACAGCACCTTCTGAAAGGAAACCGCGCTCCATGTACAGCCCTCACTTTATCATTTTAAATCGCCTGTGCATCGCTCGGTCACACACGCACCAAGTTAGAAAAATGGGCAGGTGACCCGGCCATGACCTGACCTGCAGGCTGCATGCAGCAGGTCGGAAATCTGCAGGCCAGGCAATAAAATAAAAATAACAAGCTTGTGTCTGCGCTGCCGTGCAGGCAGGCTGGCAGGCAAGCAGCAGTCAGCAGAGATTTGAACTGTGCCGGTGCCCAAAAAAGAGTGCCAGTGTTGCCCTCTGGCAAACACCGGCACAAATTAAGCACTGGACTATGTGGAGTGGAGCACTGGCGTAACAGGGGGCCTCGTAGCTCCTGCGGTGTGGGGGGCCCCGCCAGCACATGTCCCGGGAGGGGCCCCCACTTGTAGAAAAAAAAAAAAATTCTTTTGCAAAAAATAAATAAATTTCTTTTTCAATTCCCAACTGCATTTATAAAGAAATTATTTCTGTAACAGAAATAATTTCTTTATGAAGTCAGAGTGACTTCAAAAAGAAATGATGGGCCTCATTACGGGTTTGACGGCAACCGTGCCATTGCTACCAGCAGGTTGCCGCCAGACCCGTAATGATTTACCGGCGCCCGACTTCCTGGTAACACCGGGGGATTACAACCCTGGCGGTCTGGGAAGTCAGGCGCTGGTAAATGGTAAGTCCCCATTTCCATAAAGTCCTATCGGACTCTATGGGAATGGGGACCATAGAAGCACCGGCACCGTTAATAACGGTGCCGGTGCTTCCGTGAAAACTATGCAGGTGGGTGCCGTTCTGCCCGGCAGGTCTAACCTGCCGGGCAGGACGGCAACGCCCGCAGAGCTGTAATATGCCGGCCGAGAAACAACAGTGCCGGTGAGCTTACCAGCACTGTGGTTTACAGTCCGGCATAGTTGTAATAAGGCCCAATTTCTTTTTTTAGTGTTAGGGCTCCCCTCAACCCCATGATGTGTGCGTGTGTGAGTGTATGTTGAAAGGGTTCACACTTAAATGTATAGCTGGCTGCCTGTGTGAGTGTATGGTGAAAGGGTGCACACTTTAATATACGGGTGGCTGCATGGGTGTACCTGTATGGTGAAAGGGTGCACACTTAAATGTATGGATGGCTGGGTGTGCATGTGTGTATATGGTGAATGGTGTGTGTGCTTTCATTCAGGGGTGCCACAAAACCTACATTTCAGGGGCTAACCCTTCAAATGTTGGGAGGGGTGCCAACTTCATGGGCTGTGGGGGAGGGGCAAACTTATTTGTTTGGGTCATCTAATTTCTTTATGCATTTTTATGAGACTATTCTAGTGCAGCTTCATTGTTACAAGCAGTTAACTCTCTCCTTTAAGGTTTAAAGCACCCACTTATGGACTGCTGTGAGAATGAGTGGTCTCCTGTTCCCTCTCTACCCTTTCAATCACTCCCCTGGCATGCAAGTATTAAACCTGCATCACGATTTCAATTGCCTAAACAATTTGGCATTTGAATGCAGGTACTAACAGTGAATTGCTTTATGTTAGTAATTGGTGGGTTCTTGTTATCAGAGAAACCCAGGTGCCGTTTAACATCTGTGTCCTTTTCTGTCTGGCAACTGCTCTGAACGGCAGCCAGGTCTGATCAACATAGCCCAACATTTCAGGGGGTGGGGGTAGTGCTGAATCCCAGTCAACTCAATGGTGTTGCACCAATACTTGTGTTTAATGCCTGGATTACTTATTGGTAATCTTCATTACTCCTAGCCCTATTCTTCCTCGTCCCAGTGTGTATGAGACGGTACTGGTGTATAAGGCACTCTGCCTCATACACAAGTACTGGGATAAGGTAGAGGTACATGGAAGTAATGCTTGATTTAGCTACCTGTAATCTTCATTACTCCTAGTCCCACTCTTCCCCATCCCAGTACTTACCTATGAGGCAAGGAGCCTCAACCGTAAGCTCTGGGGCAAGGAAGAGGGACATGGAGGTAATTCTGGGCCAAGGAGCTGATTTTGGAGGTTGGGAGGGAGAGGGGATGTGTGGGGGGGCAGGATTACACGACAAATTATAATGGCTGTCCATGTCCAGGCATGATATGTGGTATTAGTGGCTAGAGAGGCATTTTGGTGCAGCCAGTCTAGTCATTCCTCAGTTTGGTATGACTTTCTTTAATGGGGCATTTATGATAAAGCAGTCCTGCTAAGTGAATTACCTGGCTAGACTGCCATTTGGGTGCTGCCAGTCAGCCGTTTCTTACTGCAGCGTTATATATTTTTCTGGGCATTTGTGATCAAATGATATGATATAAGTCATTTATAACGCACCTGCACACAAGTGTTTCTAGGCGCGACAAGACAAGGGATGGAAGATAGAGGGAGGACAAGACAAACGATCTTACTAGGCCTTGTGTTATTCAGATCGTGCAAGTGCGATAACGAGAAGCGCAAGCGGAAAGGGACGGGGGAAGTGCAAGGGAGAGCGGAGGGGAAAAACAGGCCAGCAATGCTCTGAGTAAGTGCTGTCAGGGCAGCACAGCTCTGGGTACTGCAAGGAGAACAAGAGACTGTAGGGTTACAGTTACAGCCCCTAAGTGCATGGTAGGACAAGAGGCAGTGCAAGGGTGACTGATCAAGAAAGAGTCTCGACTCAGTGAGACTCTGAGGGTAGCAAAGCAACCAGTCGGTACAGCAGACAGGTAGGTCAGGTAGCCAGCAGGGGAGGGAGAGAGAGAAAGCAGAGGAGAAGAGGAACGTTTTTAGCTGCTTCCAGAACTTCATGTGGTCTGCTAAAGCTTGAGAGGGGCAGGGAGGCTATTACAGAGGGAGGCACTTGTAGAGGAGAGAGATCTACCCCCCACTCTCTTCCTGGAGAAGCGTCTAACTCTTAGGAAGTTGTAGGTAGCTGAGCGAAGGGCTTGAGAAGGAAGATATTTTGGAAGAGAGCGCTGGATGTAGTGCGGGCCCCTGGACCAGAAAGCCTTGTGGACAATGCAAAGGGTCTTACTTGATACTTGCAGCAACTGGGAGCCAGTGGAGAGATTTCAGGGCTGGAGAGATACAATCCCTGTGCTTGAGACCAAGGATAAGTCTTGCAGTCCTTTCTGGATTAGCTGCAGGGGCTGGATAGTAGAGAAAGGCAGATTGAGAAAGAGGCTGTTGCAGTAGTCCAGCGTAGAGAGAACCAGGGCTCAGCAGACAGTGAACTTCTGGGGGAAAGTGAGAAAGGGAAGAGTCCCTTTGAGGAGGAGCAGCTGGTAGTGGGACCTCTTGGCAACGTCTTTTTTTAAAAACTTTTCTTTATTGGCAAGAAGTAGCAGCCGGAACAGTGCAGATTAGAACAGTGACACACATTTCACATTGAAGCATAAATTATGGCGTACAATTGTTACAGAAGGTCATATACAGTCCCAACAGTGGTTAATTGTGGTAGAGGCGTGCATCATGTAACGAGATCAGCCCCCCGATCAGGAGAAGGAGGGGATGACAAGAGCTCCAAGTCCACCTTATTGTTCAGGTAACTACAAAACTCCGTCCATATGTATTTAGGGCGAGCATTACTAGGCAGCATGTTAACATAGTCTTCCTCACAGGATTGTGTCCAGGTGAGGGCCTTCAGCCACATCTCCAGATAGGGGGGGACCTGCGCTTCCAGCACTGCAGAATGCATTTCTTGGCCACACTCGCCGCCACATTCAAAAACTTGGCTACCCGTTTCGCCTCTGTCCCCTTCCAGAGCCCAAACAGGAGAGACAGGGGTTCGGATCTACACAGAACCCCACTATTTCAGAGAGGGTATCGAGCACCGCGTTCCAGAACGGGGCTAGTGTCCCGCAGGACCAGAACATGTGTGCATGGTCCACTTCGGTAGCTCTGCATCTCTGACATGGGTGGGATTGATCTCTGGCAAATTTTCCAATCGCATAAGGGGTGTACTACAGACGATTGAGCAGCTTGTATTGGATAAACCTAACTCTAGAGTTAAGAGAAACCTTGCGAGTGTGCATGCACATCTTGGACCACATATCATCTGTGATGTCTAATCCCAGGTCCCGGCTCCAGGCGTCCCGTACAGTGTGGGGAAGTCCAGCAGCATGTGCCAACAACATTTTGTACAAGGAGGATACGATACCCCTACAACCAGCAGAATTGGCTATATAGCAGACCTCGGGGGATTCAGGGGGTTCGTTCGGGTATGAAGGCCACAAGCCCTGGACCGCCGCCCTAATACGGAAGTATTGCAGCATTTCTAGTGGGGATCTGGAGTGCCCCGGCCTCCGCGTATCTGGGGTGATGAATTTCCCGTCAGGGAACAGATCAGAGAATGATCTCTATCCCAGGTCCGACCAGTGGCGTATTAGGAGCTTATCCTGCGTGGGGGTGAGGCCAGGGAAAGACCAGAGGGGAAGCCATTTGTAGTACGGGGGGGAGCCCGAACTAGGCGTCAGGATCTGCCACCATGCTTTAATAGTGGAGGCCACTGGGTCAGCAGGGGCCTGCGTATGATATGAGTGAAATAGGATCAGGGACATGACATTCACCTCCTCGGTCGCTAGGGTTTAGAGTTTAACATGCGGGGGGGTTCCTCGTGGTGGTACCAATATGTAGCATGTTGGGCTTGGGCTGCCGTCCAGTACTGGGTAAGGTCAGGAGCACCCAAGCCCCCCCTCTCGTAAGGGAGGGTCATGTGCAGCCACTTCCTGCGGACGGCCCCCGAGTGCCAAAGAAAACGGGCACACTCCGAGTGTAGGTCCGCAAAGTATTGTTTCCCGGGCCAAAGAGGAACATTAGCGAATACATACAGGAGTTTAGGCACGATGATCATTTTAATTGGGGATAGTCTCCCTGATAGTGAGAGGGGGAGGTTCCGCCACCTCTACATTCTGGTACGAGCGTACTGTGAGGCGGCCCCATAGTTATCAGACACTAACGAGGCTTTCGAGAGGGCCACCTGGACCCCTAGGTATTTGATGCCCTCGGGAGCCCATTTGAGAGGAAATTCGGATGCAGGCTGGGGGGCTGCAGCAGTAAGGGGAAAGATTTCTGATTTAGAGTAATTTATGGTGAAGCCCGAGAATGTGCCAATTTTAATAATTTCTCGCATGATCGGGTCGAGGTGGACTGAGGGGTCTCTGACATATAAGAGCACGTCATCTGCGTATAGTGATATGATTTCGGGAGTGCCCCGCAGGCGAATCCCTTTGCGCACGTGGTTGTTTTGCACGCTATCGGCCATGGGCTCGATGGCCATAGCAAATAATAAGGGAGAGAAAGGGCACCCCTGCCGTGTCCCCCTGCGGAGGGAGAAGGGAGCCGATAGGCGAGAGTTGACCAGGACTCTGGCTACTGGATTAGTGTATAGTAATTTAATACAGGACATCATGTATGGGCCAATCCCCATCTTTTCCAGCACCGCCCACAGATATTGCCAAGAAACCATGTTGAACGTTTTTTGCGCGTCTAATGTCACGGCCAATGAGTTGGCTTGGGGATCAATTCTGGAGATGACGTTAAACAACCGCCGAATATTTAAGGCAGTGGAGCGGGCCGGCACAAATCCGCTCTGGTCAGGGTGAATCAGATATTTCATGATGGGGAGGAACCTGTTTGCTATGATTTTGGCGAAGATCTTGGTGTCGGTGTTGATGAGGGATAGAGGTCTATAAGATCCGCACTCATCTGGGGGCTTGCCCGGCTTAGGAAGCACGGTAATGATAGCCTCCCGCAGGGACCGGGGGAGGGTGGCAAGGCGCAGCGACTCCTCCCAAAGCTCGTGAAGGCGCGGAGCGAGGAGAGCAACATGCTCCTGATAGAACTCGGCGGTCAGGCCATCCGGACCGGGGGCTTTCCCCTTAGGGAGGGCCGAGATGACAGCAGTGAGCTCGTCAAGGGTGAAGGGAGCATCTAGTTGTTCTTTGGTGTCCAGGGATACTAGGGACATTGTGATGCGGTCTAGGAGGTCGTCCAGGTCCTGCGGGCTGTGCTCCGGTTGCTGGGCATAAAGGGTTGCATGGAACTCTGCAAAGGTCTCAAGAATGGGCCGGTCGGACCAGTGTCGCACTCCTTCGCTGTCAATGATACTATCAATACGTGCCCTGCCTCCCTCAGCACGGGCGAGACGGGCCAGAGTACGGCCTGGTCTCTCTCCCTCCCCATACTTTCAGGCCACGATGGAGTGGGCGAGGTATCTTATCTCGCTATGGCCAAGGGACTCGAACGTGTCTAGTTCAGTTCTAATTTGCGCTAGTATGGGCGGCATCGGGGTGGCCGCATATTCGCGCTCTAGATCCCCGAGCCTGGCCTCAGAACGGCACAGAGTTCCTAATATCTTTCAGTACCCCGGCCTCCCTGGAGATGCACATGCCCCTGATGAAAACCTTAAAGGACTCCCATCTCACCCCGTCAGTTGTGTCATGGCGTTTGTTGCTATCAAAAAACAAGGTAATATCTGCAAGGATTTGAGCCTTGAAGACTACAACGTGTAGTGCGTCAGACTTAAATCTCCAGTTAGAATGCAGAGGTAGGGCCGGGCGCAGGGCGATATCCAGCGTGATCAGGGAGTGATCGGAGAGTGTGCGAGGGAGAATCTGTGATGTGAGTGTTTTGCCCATGAGGCCCGCAGAGAGAAGGAACAGGTCAATCCCGGAGTGACTGTCGTGGACGGAGGAGTAAAATGTAAACTCTTTCGACTTTGGGTGGAGTACCCTCCAGGCATCCACCAGACCAGCAGTGAGCATGTGTGCGTGGAGGCGGCGGGCAGCCCTGGACAGTGCTCTGGGTGCAACACCGGATCTGTCCAGGTCGGAGTCCAGGATGAGGTTCATATCCCCCCCCCATATGATGGGAACCCCGACATAGCCAAGGAGGATATTAAGGATATGGTCAAAAAATTCGGGTGTATCAATGCATGGGGCGTATGTGTTGACCAGAAGGCACTCCGCATTGGCCAGGAAACAGTGAAGGATCACATATCTATCCTGGGCATCGATATGGCTGGTGCGAAGGGAGAACTCCAATGACTTGTGAATCAAGGTGAGGACACCTCTGGATTGTGAGGAGAAGACGGTGTAATATTTGTTGGGGCCCCATGACGGGGTGAGAGAGGACGATAATTGTGCAAGGGCATGAGTTTCCTGTAGGAAAAGTATCTTGACCCCGTGCCTCTGGACGTAGGCCGTGACCCTGCGTGCCTTCGTGTAATTGCTGAGCCCCCTGATATTCCAGGACATTAGCCTAATGGCCATTCCATAGCAATTTAGGGGGGATCCGAGTAATGTGTGTCATACACTGCCAAACCGGTGCCGGCCACTAGTACGGTGGCCTGATGTGTCAATTCAAAAGCTGCCACTGTCTCGCCATTTTTGTTAATATAACATCCCCAAATAACACCTCCCCCCTCCCTCACTGCCACCCCCAACCTAGCAGTGCCCAGGAACCCACCCAAATTCTCATGGCGTTCGTGCCAAGCCCAACGTGGCTGGATCAACCCCCAAACCAAAAAGGGGAACAGCCCATGAACTAAACAAGCCAAACTCGGCGTTGCAACTGCAGCGGGGGTGGCTGCTGCCGTGAGCCCGGTCAAAATGGTTGAACGGTGGAGTACACCAATTAGTGTACAGCGGTGGTTAAGTTAAGTTGTAAGAGGAGACCGCATAGTAGGGCACAGTGAGCAGGGGTTGTAGGGATAGATAGTCCAAGTATAGGTGCCATGTACCGTGGACCATACATCCGTGACCCACGTTGCATGTCTCAAAATTCCACTATGAGTTACGACAACAGGAGAATTTACAAAAGGAGGGTACATGAAATTACAAGTAAAACACAAAGAACAGGCGTGGTATTAGTACCACAATGAGGCATGTAACAGGTGCGTGGCAGGCTGGCTCAGTCCTAATCAACGGGATCGGCCCCAGGGCCTGTGAGAGGAATATGGGACTCAATAAATTTCACCGCCTCCTCAGGGACAGTGAAAAAGTACAGTTTATTGCGGTGGGTGAGCTTCAGCCTAGCAGGGAATAACATGGCATATTCCACCTTCCTCTCTCTGAGCATCTTCTTCACTCCATTAAATTGCCTGTGCTCCATTTGAACACTAACAGAGAAGTCCGGTAAAATGCGAATGATCTGGGACTCAAGTCTCAGTTCCCCTCTTTCACGGGCCAACCGTAGGATGTGGTCTCTATCTCTGTAGCTGAGAACCTTGGCTATAATTGGTCTGGGGTAGTCACCCGGCTTGGGGCGAGGGGCCAGTGAGCGGTGGGCGCGCTCAATAGTAAAGAAGGGGGAAAGTTGAGGATCCCCAAGGAGGTCTCTCAGAAGGGCCTCGACTGCGAGTTCCATTTTGCCCTTGAGGGCTGTCTCCGGAACCCCAACGATGCGGATATTATTCCTGCGGGACCTGGATTCCAAGTCATCGCACTTCGCCTTGACCTGCTTCATATCTCGCACCAAGTCCGAGACCATATTCTGGAGCATGTGCACCTCATCTTCAGTTGCTCCAAACCTAGTCTCGGCCTCACCCAGCCTGGTGCCATGCTGATCCAATTTGGTGCGTAGGGAGGCTACATTGGCATTTATGTCGTCCAATTTTTCGTGAAATGACGCAAAGTTTTTGGCCATTGTCTCCATGAGTGACATGAGGTCTGGCTGAGGGGAGCAAGAGGAAACATCTGAGTCGTCTGGAAGAAGGGCGGCCCCAGCTTGGTCCTGCTTGGCTAGGGCTTTAGCAAACTTGTCCATTGCCCCAGCCTTGTTGGCCCCACGTGCCTTGCCGGACATCCTCGGGGAGCGCCTTGATGAGAAAGAGAATGTTTTCCGCAGGGAGGCAGCAATGGGTCCCAAGGGGTTTAGAGAGGGGGCTGAGCCGTGATCAGCGAAGGGGTGGCCGTTGCCTGGGATGAGAAGGCAAGAGGCACCCACACTTGGCGTGTTCCGGGGCAATAAGTCCACTCAGGGGGCCCAGGCCGAGGCGGCCAGTAGTGGAAAGCAGCAAAGTCAGGGGCGGAGGGTACCCCCGGGGCTAAGCGAGAGGGTGCACAGATTCGAGGCGAGAAGAGTATTGGACGCCCAGGGTGGCACCAGCAACAAGAGAGTGGTCACGGGGGCACGATGAGTATGGGGTTCACTTCCCTCACAAAAGTGGCACCAGCGCAGCCCAGGGACAAGGCAGAGCAGGAGGGCACGATGCACAGCGGCCAGATCCCTCACCCTACTCACCTCGGGACCCTGTAGGTCGAAGAGCAGGTGTCCATCCGGGCCGTAGCAGGCCCAATAGCCGCAGCAGAGGGTCCAGGAGGACTCGGGCCCCCCAACATCCGCTGGGGCCCGAAACAGCCCCACGCTCCGGCTGCCACAGGGAACAGCAAAGCAGGCGGCGGAGCTGCAGAGCAGAGGCGGATAGACGGCGTCCGTGCAGGGCCGCGCCGTGTCGCGGCGTGTATTCGCCCGCGCCGTCACAGGAGACAGTGGCGCAGGCGGCGGAGCGTTCGGGTGGTGTCAGCACGGGGACCGCTCCGGCAGCCCCCGCAGTATCTTCGCCCGCCGGGGGCCGGCGCCCTCAAACTGCCATGAAGCAGGAGCAGTCAACGAGGGTGCCACACAGGCGGAAAGTTGGCGGCACACAGGAGCAGCTGTCCGCGCCGTCCAGGGAGGGAGGGCGGAGAGGGGGTGGTACCTGGGCCCCAGGCGGCCGCACTCCGAGCCGCAGGGGCGAGAACCCCCGCGGGCCGATGAGGGGGGATGGGCCGCGATCAGCGTCGCGCGGGCCGGAGGCCTCCCCAGGCGGCACCTATGGCCCCCAATGTCCGTTTTCGCCCAGAAACAGGGCAGTGTGTAGCAGCGGCGATGGGCAGCAGGATGCGTGGGGTCTCAACTCAAAAATATCTGCAGCACCGCTGATTCTGGCGGATGTGTAGCTCGCGGGCCACAGAGCTTAAAAGCTAAGCGGCCATCTTGCTGGCTGCTCAACAGCGCACCCCCCTTCTTGGCAACGTCTGAGATGTGAGGAGAGAAAGAGAGTGGAGTCAAAGATGACACCAGTGTTGTTTGCCTCACAGGAAGGCGAAGGAAGAGGGCCCAAGGCGGGCAGCCAGAGTGAGAGAGGGAAAGCAGGGGCAGGAGTCCAAATGAGAAGGATCTCCATCTTACTGACATTAAGGCAGAGATAGTTGGAGTCACACCAATCCTGAATCGTGGATAGACAGTCGGGAATGAGCGAGAGATGAGAGGAGTCTGAGGGGAGCCTGAAGGAAAGCGGAGTGTCATCCGCATAACACTGAAAGTTAGAGGAGAATGTAAAGATCAGGTGGGTCAAAGGGGCCACATAGAGGTTGAAAAAACAGAGTGAGAGGATGGAGTGGGGCGAAACGGACCAAGTTGGATCTGGGAGGGGCAGTCCAAGAGGAAGGAGGTCAGTCACTCAAGGGCCTGATCTGTGATGCCCAGGTTCTCATGGAGTCGATTGATCATGATTGATCAGGATGGCATGGTTGACCGTGTCGAAAGCACAGGAAAGATCAAGGAGGATGAGGACAGAAGGAATGCTGGAATCAAGGTTAGAGAGCAGAACTTCACAGGTGTTCAGGACAGCAGTTTCCGTGTCTCTGGCACTCAAGCCAGACTGATGGTCATGGAGACAACCAACAGATTCTGTGTGGAGAGTAAGCTGGGAGATGGCCAGCTTTTTCAACAGTTTGCCCAGGAAAGGGGTGATGGAGATTGGGCGATAGTTTGCCGGGCAGGCAGGATCGGCAGAAAGCTTCTTGAGGAGTGGGTGCATAAGGGAGTGCTTAACGGGAGAGGGGAAAAAGTGATTACAGAAATCGGTCAAGGCTGGAGCGAGGGTGTCAATATGGTTCTTGATCGCTCTGGTGGAGCAGGAGAGCACCTGTTTGGATGACACTTTCATAGATCGGACTTGTCTAGAAACCTTGTCAGGTGTTGTCAGAGAGAAAGAGGAGAAAGGAGAAAGAGAGGTAGAGATGGCCAAAGGGGGGGGGGCAGAGAGAGGAAGAAGGAGAGGAAGAGGAGATGGAGGACAGGATGTCCTGAGTTTTAGCGTAGAAGTGAGATGGCAGAGCCATACAGAGGGCCTGG
Source organism: Ambystoma mexicanum (assembly GCF_040938575.1). Classification (NCBI taxonomy): domain Eukaryota; kingdom Metazoa; phylum Chordata; class Amphibia; order Caudata; family Ambystomatidae; genus Ambystoma; species Ambystoma mexicanum. The sequence goes on along the minus strand of NC_090923.1, from coordinate 343,517,644 downwards.
GAGGGAACAGGAGATGTATAGACCTCAACAGGATTGACCAGTTCTTTTCAGATTTTAAAGAGTTTGGCCGTGTTGTTACAGGCCACAGAGACACAGGCTTGAATGTGTGTTCTATCCTTGATGAGTGTTATTGCTTCGACTGCCATTTTTGTGCAACCAGTCTAGATATGTCTAAATGTGGCCTGGCAAGCTTTACTATATTGTTATTACAAGTCGACACTGGTCTACCTTGTGCAGCCAGTTGGACTTGTTTTCATTGTGGCATGGCATTTTTAATAGCAAAGCTTTAATGTTCCTGTGCTCTGTTGGTGACTTGCATCTATGGATTGGTGTTACCCTACAAAACAATTGCAAACACTCTGGCTTTTTAGCCAATTTTTCTCAATGTGCTGTATGTTATATTACAACACATATGTATATCTTTCTCCTAGTTCAGTGTGCAGCATATCCATTCAGCAGCACGTTTGTGCGTATTGCGCAAGTGTGATAATCTAGGCTGGCCCAGAGTGTGGCGCGACCCTTGATTTGTTGCTGAGTTGGGGGGCCCCCTCAGCATGGCCCGCAGGGGTGCCCCCACATCTTGTGTTACGCCACTGGAGTGGAGGGGGGCTAGTTGGCATGTTGGGGATAGTTTTTGGAGTTTGTTGGAGTGGAAATGCAATTTTAAATCCGTAGTTTTTGTGATTAGCCATGGTTATAAGCAAACGTCTAGGAGGGGCTTTTGTATAACTGCGTCTATGAAAAGCACATGCTTCGGCGTATGTATATTCTGCATTTTATTTGTTGTGGCTGGAACCGTGTCTATAAATATACATTTTCAGTGCAATAATCATATTTTTATGTGGATGATACAGTACAGAATTGTATTTGTGTGTTATTTTATGTATTTAGTTGTTCACTTATTTGATTTGAAGGTTTGAAGGCCTCTTTAATTCGATTTGGGGCATGCAGAAAAATGTGCGTGTAGCCACGGATACAAAACATGATCAGTAGCTGCGTCGAATAGTCGCGGCTATGAAAGATGCTAGGTGGGGAAAAAATTGATTTCTGTCCGTTTCATTGTTTTTTATTGGTTATTGTTACTTTTCTTTTTGTGTAGCTGACTGTGATAGGTTGTGGGGAAAATATGCCATCCATTTTAGTCCTTTTATTGGTATATAGTCCTCTTTTTTTGGTATTCATTTTTGAAAGTATAAAAACCACAATTTTCTGCAGTTTTATCCTTTTGATTGCAGAACTCTCCCTGTGTACATGGCAGGAATGTGTGTGATGTGAAAGTAAGTGTTATTAAATGTTTATATGTTTTAAGGTTTCTTTGCAGTGTTCTGTGTGTTAGTTATGGTAGTTACTGCTAGTAGATGGTGTTTATTTGAATTTGTTTCCTCTTCTCTGATTGTGTGGCAAGTATTTTTGAATGTATCTTTTAACTTTCACTAAGTTGGACATATAAAATTAGATTTGTTAATCAGTGGCATTTATATATAGTCAATTCGTTTTTTTATTCATGTTAGTGAGGTTGAAGGTTTATTTGATTGTATTTGTTGTCATTTTAATGCAGTTTCAGCTATGCAGTACCATTAGCTGTTTTGAGTTTTCTGTGAGGTAGTACAATTGATGGTGTTTTGTAAACTCATTTTTTTATTTTGTTGTAGCTCTATCGTTCTCATCATCCCAGTGGATTTGCACCGGATGTTGGACAGTTAACTTCCGTGAAAGGTCAACCTATATTCAAAATATAGTGGTACTGCTGGAGATGGGAGCAGCACATTTGTAGACAGTTTTTGAAAAGCCTTTTTTAACCTGTCTAGCATTTCAGATGATTGTTGAAATGGAATGCTGCAGGTGTTTCAAGTCTCTGGTTTGATTCCAGAATTCTCATGGAGATGGAAAGCGTATGCTGATGTGCTGATTTTTCTGCATGTAATTCTTGAGCCACATGCATTTTTATTTTGTGGTGCTTGTGTGTTTTTTGATAGACGTTATACACATCTTTGTAGTTGATTTGTAGCAGATGGTTTGACATTTCTTAAATGTGGCTACTCTCTTCACTACCCATTTGTGTCATTGTCCACAAATGACTTGGATCATGGAAAAACAGGAGTCGGTAAAAGAAGAGTGTGTGTAGTTGACATTGTTGACGAAGTTGAGCCTTTATTTGCACTTGGTGATGTTGTTGCACTGGTGGATGGAGGGTGTGCAGGTGGCAGTGATCTATGTCTGTGCAGGGAATGAGCCCCATGCATTTTTCTATTATGATGTTCGTGTGCTTTTCGATAGTTATCATCCACCTCATTTCAATGGACTCCCACTGGATGGTTGATCATTATTGATGTTCCTTGGCTTTGAGATGAAAGATCAAAAGGCCCATGGTGTAGAGTCGTATTACAGAAGAGTGTACCTCCTCAGCCTCTTTTCTGGAGCAGTGTTCCTTGACTTTGAAGAAGCGCCAACTGTTAGCTGTTCTTTTTTCATTCCTGTGTACTTCTTCCTTGATGGTGATGGATTGCAGACTCAAATGATGACATCATCACTACTCATGCTCTCATGTTCAGACATGTTGGAATGTCTTAATAGGAAGGAAAAAGTAAAACTTTTCAAAAGACAAGACAAAGGTACAAAACTTTAAAAAAAGAAAGAAAAGAAAATACACAAACTGAACACATTTAAGAGGATAAGTACCAAAAGTGCTTGTAATTACTGAGAAACCCTTTCACTAGAAAGTACAGAAAGCAATGATAAATGTGAACTTCCTTTTTATGTGGGTGGGGTGATTATTCGCGGCTACAGACTGCCGTACCATCTGATTGGACAGTCTCATACGCGCAAGTTAAGATCATACTGGGACCATTATGAAGCCTCTTTTTGGAAAAACGTATGAAAGCTCCCTAAATATACACCTTTACCACTACTCCGGCATGAATTAGGTATCATCTCCATGCATATCCAAGTGGTGTGGAAATTTTGCTCTCTGTATAGAAAATGCATACTAGGTGCTACCGCTTTGAATGTATTGGGGATCCTTGCAAATCATCTTTTAACATCAGGTCTTGATTTTCCTAAAAAATGGATTGATTATGTGTTAGAGGCATGAATTGATGCTGACATTTCTCTTGAACTTTTAATATTGAATCCAACTAAAGCAAAATTTAAATTGTATCGAATTGACTGGATTCACACCCGCAACCAATGCACGGCCTATGTGGATTGTGGCACTACGCTGCTAAAGCATAAAAGAATGCGCACTATGGAGCCTTATTTAGTGAAATGTCCATCTAGCTATGTAAGATCCCAAATGTTGCGCATCCGGCTAAATTTATGTGCCACAAGGCAGATCCTAGGAAGGAGACGTCTCGTTTCTAAAGATGAGACATATTGTCGATACTGTAAGGACCCTGCCCAAACTGAATCATTGTGCCACTTAATAGTCGACTGCCCTGCTTTGTGTTCGATTCGGCACAAATTGTTTGCTAAATACTGTCACACTCTAACACCTCGCCCTAGTGAGGAAATCTGGGCATATCTTGTAACTAACTCCAAAACATTGGTACAGATTACATTGGTCCAATTTGTTAGTGCGGTAATTCCAGAGTAATTAATGTAAGAATTACACTGGTGCTCTGTGGAATTAACAACGGATGGGATTATGACTGTGGAGGAAGGGAGAGTTCAATTAGCCCTTGATGGAAATTATGAGGATTTTAACTTTCTGCTTATTCTCGTTATTCTTTTTTTTGTTGTACATATGTTTGGAGAATCTTGTTTTGTTTGTTTAATTTGTTTAAGAGTGACTTTGTAAAGATGAAATTGTTATTATCTTTTATTGGTATTTGATTAATACTATGATGTAATTTTGAAAGGTTGATTTTTCAGCCAACCAAAATAAAATAAAAAAAAAAAAGTCTCATACACGCAGATGCCCTCAAACAGCGTGGGCAAAGCCGTGTCAATATATGGCAACATTTGATTGGCTCATTCGTTGACGTGCATAAAAGTCACATGTAGGCGCAGAGCCGCAGCGCGTGATTTCATTGGTTGGTGGATCATGTGCAAAGATTGGTAGACGCATTATAGGAGTTTGACGTCCTATTGGCTCATTTCGCACACACGGGTTACGTCAGAAGGCATAAAAGTCACGTGTAGGAGCAGAACAGAAGCGCATGATATGATTGTCTGGTGTATTAGGCGCGAAGATATGTAGCCGCGTTGAAGGATGGCAATGTCTATTGGCTCATTTCGTGCACACGGGTAACCCCCCAGTCGTTGCTGCATGTAGCTGTGCATGCATCCTTAGTATACACAGCAATAAACCTTTTTTTAAAATATATATATATATATATATATATATATATATATGTTTCTCCAAGACTTAGCAGCCTCGCTAGTCAGTGAGGAGCACTCGCCTTTCCGTGCGTATAAGAACTCCGCCCAGCACTCCAGATTCATTGGACATTTCTTCTTTATTTAACTCATAAATAAGTTCCACATCATAGCACCATATGTGTAGCCGTCATCAATACCGGCTCTCCCAAAGACAGTCGACGCGTTTCGCCGCACCACTTGCGGCTTATTCACAACACTATGTCTCTGACACCTCCTTGTTTTTAACTTACGCCGGCAGCATGGTAATGGACATAGAAAGAAATCTGTATAATGGCAATCAAAGTAAAGGAGGGACTAATGTTGCATAGGAACAGTGGTGGCCATTTTGTAATAGGTGGTATATCTATCAGTCATTAGCGCACAATCAAATCCTTCCCGTAATATGATTATCCCTTGGACCATCAAAATAATGATTGTGCCAAAGCAATAATTATTGTTATTCTAATTTCTTCACTGTTTTAATTTCAATCCTCACCATTGTAATTCGTTTATTTTAGCATTGCATATCCCCCGCAATTGCATCATTTCTCTGATCAAGAATATAATATTCTCCAAATATCAAGTACTTAGTGCAAAAGAGTCAGAACATGCAATATTCTCCTTAAGGTGCATGGTGCCAGCAGCCTGGTTTCATCAACCAACCATTTGGTCGATTAATCGCAGCCTTCAGTTATAAAGTGCATAGTGCTTGCTGCCATTATCATAAAGTGCATGGTGCTAAAGTGCTGACTTCATATGCATATTCATTCTCACTATTATACATTCAACCACAGTTTGATGCATTTTTGGGAATGCCAATACAACATATTTACAACCTTATCTGCCATGTCCAAATTCTTAAGCCGATAAAGTCTCAAGGAGATGTTAATATCAGAGACAACCACCCCACATCTGTGACATAACAATATACCGTGATCCCCTAAAAACGTTAAAAAATCACTATTAAAAACATTGCACAACAAAACATTACGTTCCCAATTAATGCTAAGTACTTGGTATCCAGCAATATGATTCTAATGTCCTACACAGGTGTAAAGCTCCTCGTCAATATTATGTCCATTTGGCTGTTTAGTTTCAAAATCAAGGATACAGCGGGTCTCTTGTTGCCTCAGCTTGCTTTCTCTATCTCCCCCTCTGGGACTAGTCTCAATCGTGTGGACTCCAAAGAAGCAAAAACTCTTCATGTCACTTTCATGGTAATCTGTGAAATGTTTCGCCATCGGATAGTTGGCATCTTTATGTCGGATGGCTCTCACATGTTGTTGTACTCTCAATTTTAATTTACATTTTGTACTCCCAACATACCATTTTTTGCAGGAGCATGCCAGGATGTAAACCACATATTCTGTCTCACACGTAATTTTTTCATTGATGGCCACCGTAGTTCCTGTTATGGGGTGCTTGAAAGTGTCACAATTCTTGGCAAATTTACATATATTGCACCTTGTGCACTTATGGAATCCGCTCTTTTTCCTTGTCAGCCATATATTGGCGCCTACAGCTTCTTCTTTTTGCATAAAACTATGTACCAATGTATCCTTGATAGAGGAATTTCTTCTCAAACTGATTTCCGGATACCCTTTCAAAGATCTCCCAATGTCCTTATCTATGGTTAATACCTTCCAGTGCTTTTGTAACACCCGTTTGATGTCTGGTATTTGACTGTTGAAAGTCAGGATGAGGCGAGTCGGTTCATTTTCTATATTGGTCGTTGTGTGTTTATCCACCAACAGAGCTTGTCTGTCTTGACTTCTTGCTTTCAGGTACGCTCTCTCAATAATCTTTTTTGGATAACATTGTCCTCTGAAACCTCTAGCAGTTATTCTACTCTCTTGATCATAGGTTTCCAATGTGGAGCTATTCCGTCTTATCCTTATGAACTCGCCATAAGGTACGCTCCAAATGAGACTCTTCGGATGTCCACTTTCAGCATGTAATGGCGTATTAGAGCCGGTGGGTTTTCTGTGTAGTTCACACGTCAGAGTCTGATCAACTATGCGAAGGTTCACATCCAAGAAGGTTATGAAAGAGTGACTGTGTGTTTCGGTGAAACGTAAGTTGTTCTCATTCTGATTCAATAACCTAACTAATTCCATCCAACCTTGATCTGTTCCTTTCCAGATTATAAAAAGGTCATCTATGTACCTGAGCCAAATGACGACATCTTCCATAAGGGTCTGATTTTGTTCGGACCCAACCTCAGTTGCTTCCCAAGCCCCCATGGTCAAATTGGCATAAGATGGGGCGAAGGTAGTGCCCATAGCTGTGCCTTGTATTTGTCTGAAAAATTCATCGTTGAAAATGAACACATTATTTGTCAGGCACATATCGATCATTTGGAGAATCATTTGAGTATGTTCATAGTAGTTCAGCGATCTAGTGTTGAGGTATTTTTCACATGCTTTCTTTCCATAGTCATGATCAATGGACGTATATAATGCCACCACATCCATGGTGGCCATCATATAGTTCGATTCCCAGGGAATATGATTTATTCGAGATAGGAAGTCCTTGGTGTCTTTGAGGTAGGAGGGTAATGAAGAGACGAATGGAAACAGTGTCTCATCAATAAATTTGGACATATTCTCCAAAACAGAGCCTACCGATGATACAATTGGTCTCCCCGGTGGTTCTTTCATGCTCCTATGTACTTTGGGGAGAAAATATATCGTTGGGGTGATGGAGTTTGTTGTTTGTAAAAATTTACAGTTGTCTTCATCTAGAATGCCCTTATGTTCCCAAATGGCTACAAAATCTTTCACCTTTTTTTCCAATTCTTTGGTGGGATTCTTTTGTACTCTTTCGTAGCATTTTTTATCATTTAGCTGTTTGTATGCCTCCTTAATGTAATATTCACGGGTCATGAGAACTATGTTTCTTCCCTTATCTGAAGGCTTGATTATACAATTGGGGAGGTCATGTAATTCTTTCAGGGCCAGCCTGTCCTTTATAGTGAGATTGTCTTTTATTGTCTGTCTTTTCCGTCTTCTCAGTTTTTTTAGATCTTCTATGACCAAGGTTTGAAATGCATCTATGTTAGTTCCCGTAGTGATCATCGGATTAAATTTGGACTTTTGTTTTAAATTGCTTTTGACTGTCCAATCCGTTCTGATCTCCAATTCTGCAAAGTCAATGGCTTCTTGCTCTTGTTCGGCATTTACTTCCGTGCCTTTCTGTAATTCTACCAAGTCAGACAGCACCCCGATTTCGGCGATGGATATTTCTGTTCTTCCTTCACATGCTGTGACTGTCCGTGTTTTGAACTCGGTGGTTGCAAAAAACTTTTTTAGACGTATTTTTCTGACAAACTGGTCGAAGTCAATGCGGGTTTGTACATAATCAAACCCAGATGTGGGGCAAAAATTCAGGCCCATGCCTAGTAGTTTCTCCTGATTATCTGTGAGAATATGGTCTGACAAGTTAATAATCTGTAAACTTGCCTCTGTATCTTGCACCATATTTCCTACTTGCCAGAGCGCAGAGATCTGCCCGGGGTGCTGTTCACTGCTCCTATTGCCCCTCTGCCCCCTCCTCGTTTTTTTCGGCCTCCTCTGCCTCTTCCCCTCGTTTGACTTCCACCCCTTGCTTTTTTTTGTTTTTTGCCATCTTGGCACAACAGTCTCATTTCGTCTAAAAAATTAAGACGCGTAGTGGACTCCTCACTCTCACTACCAGTGACGTCTGACTCGGAGGTTGATGGATTGGTACCTCCCTCTCCTTCGATCACTTCTGGGATTGAAGATTCGCCTAGGGCTGATGTTTGCCTTAATTGATCGAATCTTCTTGCAAATGTATAAACTCTGCCTTTTTCATAGTCCTCCTTGTCTCTCAGAAACTTCCTTTGTTTTCTCTGTTTTATCTCTTCCTCGTAGTTGGTCATGTTTTTTTCCATGTTGTTATATATACATCTACATATATATGGGCAGTAGTCTTGTACATATTTATTTTAAAATATATTGAGTGTAGTCTTTCTACACAGTTACTGTAACACTTTAATAACTATTCATGAGCAGTACATATGCATGTAAATACTTTAAAAAGTTAAATATATATGCAAACATATTTTTTGTAACAACACGTATATTTGGGGGGAATGTGGTTGCACAATTGCTTTTTATTTTACTTTCTGGACATAATACATTTATTTTTTTTAGTCTGTATTATTAATGTTAATAATGTATGGAACAACAAAATCCTTGAAATTCAAGGAAAACACTTTAGTTGCAGGGATGTTAAGGTGAGCAATACATTGTAACAAAACCCTTGAAATTCAAGGAAAAAACTTTAGTTGCAAGGACGTTAAGGTGAGAACTTAATGCAACAAAAGCCTGGAAATTCAGCTAAAGCCACCTTAACTTCGCACCCCCTGTTGCGCAGACTATGACCACAATGATGACCTCATAGATCACATCACTGATGACATCACTAATTACATTACAACAGTAACTGGCATTAAGCACGGCCTTCAGCCATGGTCAGTGTGCATGGCCAAATATATTTTAACACATGAATGGGTACTAGTCATTAAGTTCTCACCTTATCGTACTTGCAACTAAAGATTTTATATATATATATATATATATTCAATGAAAAAACTTTGTTAAAGGGACGTTTTGGTTACAAGTCAAACCGAAACCCCACAGAAATTCGTCAGTTATGGTAAACTAAGCAACCAGAACTCACACCACCACCGTGCAGTGCTAAAACTAACACCCAGGACATCAAAGATGACATCTCAATGGCGCGCAGCATGATGACATGTCCTAGAACCTGTCTGCACTTTGCGATAAGATCTGTGCTTCGGTGACAGTTCAGAACAACATTTTCTACTGATCTAGGAACTTTCAACTTCAAAATTTCCCTTGCACAGCTCCTACACCTATTCCTACTCATTATCCATTAACAATCTAGTACACAGTACATACTTAGAAAAATGTTAGCAAAACTGCTATTTATCTTAAAAATGGCATCAGCTAATGCCATCCCTCCTCCCCAAGAGCCGCCACCACCACCACTAGCTGGAGGACCTTCAAAACAAAAAAAGCGCAGTACTTCGTAGACAATGAAGAGGACCAAGAAGTTTAGGTAGAGGAAGTGCCTACATCTAGCACCCAGAGAGAATCATGGGTGTGGCAGTTCTTTACCTCTGTTGGAAATGTGCCAAAGGCTAAAGCTATCAAAGTAAAGTGCAACTTTTTATTCAGTCGCAAAGTCCCCGGACAGTAATACTACGGGACCACCTCCATGCGCTGCCACACCAAATCCAATGACAGCAATGCTCTCAGAATGGTTGTTCCTTTCTTAGCAAGTAGGACGCTGTCTTCCTCCACCTCATCTTCCTCAACCAATACTGTAACCACACAGGCTACATCTGTGGGACACAAAATCCCACCAGCTACCTTGTAAGCAACAAAAGAGGCTCTTGATCCATTTTCAAAGACAACAGTCCTCTGTACATTCTACAACACATTCTGCAGAGGGAAGCACTTTCAAAGTACTTTTGAAGCTGTAATCGAGGAGCATGAGAATCTCTGCCCCCTACCTTAGATGTAACACACGCGCAACATTTTCCCCTGTCCACCTGTCCGTCCATATTAGTGCTTGGTGCCTCTTCCCTCATTTCACTCCCCACCTTTCGTTCTAAGATCTCCTGCCAAAAAATAAAATACATCCGAATACAACAAAAGAAATGTTCCTTTAGTAACCACCCTTCAGGAAAAAATTAGAAGTAAAAAAAATGAATAGACTCCATCTACTTTACATTTCTCAGTTAAGTACATAGACTCAGTAAGATTTTCCAACATTTCCATTTGCATTTTGTGTTATGCTAATGGGAATATTGTGGCGTTCATCCCCGTTCCAGGGACTGGAACGGTGGATACCGGCCCAGCAGCCCAAGTTATCAGCCCAAGCAAAGCGAGGGTGGATAACGAGGTCTCCGGACCATTATCCCCCCATTCCAGCCCCTGTAATGAGGGATGATGGCCATTAGCATCCTAGGTTCCCAAAGCGGGAACCTGGTGTGCTAAAAAAGGATTTTTCTTCCTACACTGGGACGCCTCCGGTGTCCCGGTGTAGGAAGGAAGATCCTTTTTCAAGATGTCCACCATGGAAAGGGAAGGTGGGGTTCCATACAGGGCCCCTCTTCGCTTTCCATGGCAGCCTGCTTAAGACGAAGAGAGAACCCTATAGCCATATTGCTATGAGGACATTTTTCTTCCCTTTGAAACCTATCCCAATTTTGAAAAACTTTACCACAAAGCCGGTATGGCCACTTTAACCCAATGTGGTGACCCTCGTGGTCATGGCTTTATTCCTTGACCTGGACAATCTGGCCACTGCCCATTGCTACCGGCTACACCTCAGTCACCAAAAAGGTATATCACTATTTTTTGTACCTACACTATGACACTTGTTAAAAAATAAAACACGGGCACATTTGCAGAACCATGCTTTCAGATCCTTGTCAATGCACCTTGCACAAGTTTGCTGGAAAACCACCCATTTTTTTTTATGCAAAAGTGTCAAATGTATGCACATACAATAGTCATATAACCTAGCCCCCACTTGACAAAATCCTTTCAGACTTTATGAAAACATTTATATCTAGATCTAAAACCTTTTTGCAAACTTTTGTGTAGATTCGTCAAATTGCACCCCATTTATAAGCCTTTTATATTATTTTGGGGGCACCCCCCTCTAATTTCGCCCCCTCTTGACAGAATCCCACCAGACTCATTCGGAATTAGGTCAAGAATATAAGTGCAACATTTCATGCAGTTTAATTAAGTGGCGCCAAAGTTATAAGCTATCCAAGAACTGCTTTTCACCAACCCTGTAATGCATAGGTGTCTGTGAACTTCACAGGACTGTTCGCGAACATCCAGACTGTTCGCAGCGAAAAACACCCTTTTTTTTGCTTCTTGCAGCCATATCCCATCCCATCCTCATCACCCTTCACCTACCCAGAGATTATTTGATAAGTTTGACAAGTGCAATGTTGTGTTTTTTAAAATGTACAACAAAGTGGTATCAGGAAAGACAGCACAGCCGGTGATTCAGAGAGACTGATACCAAACCAGCTTGTGTTTTTAACCAATGTTGCAAGCGGCAACATTGTATAAAGAGAACACTATGTGAGGCGTTTGGGATGAACAACGCAAATACAATTGGAAGCCAAAGGAAATAGTTGAACTTTGTAATTGAACTAAGAGAAGATACCATACACAGAGCAGTCCGGCGCCACGTGTGTGCTCATTCGAAAGTCTCTGTTAGGCATCCAACTGATGCTGAATGTGAGAGAAAGAAATATTGAGATCGAAGTGGTCATGCAATGGGTAAAGCTAAACCCTGGGCACATTCAAAAGTGAGGGTGTCTAATTGAACGAAAGAAAGGGATCTGAGCCCGGAAGAGGGGGACCCAACGTTGAACTTTTTCTCTTTGAAATGGATCTGAGCCCAGGTGAGGGGGATCCAGGGTGAACACTCAAATTGAATACTGAGGAGAGCGTTTGCGTGTTGTTTCTGGTGCAGCAGGACCTCTACGTCAAGAGACTTGCGAGAAGTAAAGAGACTTGGACTAAGAAGGTTCTGAGCTGGGAAAATTGAACTGTATCTGTGTGCTTTGCTTGAGTGACCCGCCTTGTCCCGTGCTGAAAACGTGGAGAAGGGAGGCCAACGGCCGAGCATCCTGACATATTATTTTGTGAACACTTCTTTCTTTTTCATGAACATTACCCCACATTATTTATAAATTAGTGGTAAGGATTGATAATTTTGTTTTTTTAGTATAGTACCTTTTATTTTGACAAGACTCCACTAGGACTGCATTATTGTTATTTGATGGTCATAGCTTTCTCCCATCTGGCGATTTAGGTTTAGATAGGCATTTATCACACCCTTGTGCAAGTTCAATAAACACCCTTGAACTGTGGTCACTTGTGTCTGTCTTACTGTTGATACCATGCCTTCCAGACACCTGTGACCAACCAGCCGATCTGAGAATATTCTCTAATCTAGCCCCTGACCAAAATGGCTGTGATGCCATGGCTCCTGTAGAGCAATGTACGCCAAAAAAGGGCAGCTTCCTTCATTCTTTATTTAACTCATCTAGCCAAAGTAGGAGAGGATACAGGAGAATAAGGTTTAGGAAACAAAACATATAACTTGGGTCTGTATGGATGCTCTCCAATCGGCCGTCCAAATTCCTACTGCTTCAGACAGGGCACTACCTACAACTGTGGGTTAGAGAACAAACCTGGGAACTCAATAACATTGCAACCTGTCATAGTATGCCCTGTAATTTGAAATAATACCCCTAGAGAAATAAACACCCTGCCGGTTAGTTGTAAAGCCTGCATATCTTGGACCCTGTGGAACGCTACCTAAAACATTAATGTGACCAATTTGACTGATACATATTTGAGTGCTAATTCATTTATTCCAAGGCCAAACCTACAACAGGCACAATACCCTATTCGCATCCCATGAACGTGAGTATTCGGAAGAATTGGGAACCCTTACTCTGACACTTTTTAACATCTTTGTTACCAATGGATATTTACCAACCGGACAACCCCTTACAAGGTCATGATGCATGGATATCACAGATCTATACAAATGTACCATCCGATAGGACGTCCTCTAAGCTATATCTGACAAACAAATGAACAACTTGTACTACATCCTCCTGAACAGGATCCCAGCTCCATTGCTTACACCATCCAGCCCTAGGTCATGTATGACTGCAATTTACTTGGTACGCAGTGTTTCTATATGAGACCTAAAGCTGCCCTCAAAATGCCTGCGGGTTGCCACTGTTCCCCAAAATGCATATGCCAGGAGGAGTAGCTTGTCCTCTAAATTGGGAGACATGCATAATGAACCCCTTGTTCCCACATATGACAAAATATGTCTGTCAGCAGTGCCATATGATCTGGCCTTCTACTGAAGAAGGGCAGAAACTGGGCATTGAGTCGAGAGGTGAACCGATCCAGGTGGCATAGCCTCCTTGGTGCTTGTAACTTTTCAAAAACCAATGGCTGCAACTTCTAAACTGATGGATTCTCCTAGTGATGCGAACAATAATCTGCCATATCATTGTGAATGCCTGATAAATATTATGCCTATATGTTTAACTTTCTTGGAAGACGGCACTCCCTAAGTCCGTTGCCAGATCTGCCAACTTCCTACATTTAATTCCCTGCCAGTTCATTTCTGTTTTGGACTGCTGACACATTGTTTATTGTCAGTCTGATCATACACCTGACCCTAGTGTTTGCAAAACTCCTTACTTCAAAGGACTTGGCAATAATCTCTAAACAATGTATATGCAATTGATATTCCCTGACCATTTCAATCTAATTACTCACCGCAAAGAGTTACCCACTCGATGAGACTGGCATCCGATTGTAATTGAAGACCTAGCAATTAACCAAAAATGTCTTTTCCATTTCAGCCCTCTATGTGTTGAAGCCGCAACCTTATTTCTGATTTTACTTCTAAATACAGCCTGATGTAGTCTGAATAGTGTGCACCTTTTATCACATACTGATCGTTGAGCCTTTACATTTCCCAGAAATATTGCCTGTATACAGGCTAACTGTAGACCCACGAATCTTGTTAACTCCCTTTGAGTTATCATTTATAGAGACACCATCCGTGACAGTTTATTATATGGTAGCAAATCTAGCCCAAGGCATCTCAAACTGTGTTTCTGTCTTCTCCCAATTTATTAAGAATCCTAAGTCCTTTAGGAGTTAAATTGTGACATTGCTGTGTCATTGACTCATGATGGAATCTTGCGCCATAATATGTTGTTCAAATAGATTTACAACCTTCAGTGTGTTCTTCCCCCTATGATTATAAAGCGCTCTGTTGCTTCCTAAAGCTAGGTCTGCGCTCAATAAATACCCTAATAAAAATAATACTACTACTACTAACCTGGTCCCGTTATCCCCTTTGCCTTTAGAAAAAACACAACTGACCTTAAGACTGTTTTAACACACTAAGTGCAGAGGATAATCTGAAAGGCACGCAACAGAACTGATATATGTTCTTGCACTATCGAAAAGACAGAAACCACTGTTGTTCTGGCAATATCGGGATAGTCAAATAAGCATCCTTGAGGTCTAGACATACCCTCTAATCACCTGGCCTCCACATGTCTCGTAACATTACAGTCATTCCATCTTTAAATAGCTGAATACTACAGACTTTGTTGCTGAAGCAATTCCTTGTTGATTCCAGGCCCAGCTCCATTGCCTTTTCTCCCACAGCTCAAATATTGTTCCCTGTATTAAGTGATCCTGCTCCTTCTTACAGGAGCCCGAAAGCAAGGGTTTAAGGGGTTTTGTTTGGACAGGACTTTTCCCAAATTGTATGTGATAACGATGTACTCTGCTAGCATTCATGAATAATTTGCGATTCAGGTAACATTGAATGTGGCATCCTACTGGATCTATTCTGTAGGCAACCCTCATCACACTCACCTATAATTTTAGAGGCAATGTCTCATCTCCGGAGGCCTCTATCCCTCTGCCATTGTGGGAAGATAGTTGGCCTAATCTTGTATTAGTATAGGACTTTTCACTTCTTGGTCCAAAGGGGACTGTTTCTCCTGATTATGTAGAGAAATGTGCAGGGCCCCTCTAGTTGCCGGCCCTTTTGAAGATCAGGGCCTGGAATAACTTGCCTATTTCGTTCACTGCCCCATCCTCCAAAAGAGCATCTTCTGAATCTCCTGTGGTTTGTGAATCTTCCAGCCCTACTAGCTTGGCATTATCCTTCCTCAAAATCTCCTTTTTTCTTTCTTGAATGATACATGTGTTGACATCACCAGTAAACGTCAGCATCCTCTTGGCTGAAACTCAGACTATTCTAAAGTGTTGCCCTCAGTGACATATTGCCTCTTCTCCCGTATCCATTATTTTGAGAAGGGATCCTGTTGAGCTACGTTCAGTAGATGATCCTGGCAAGCAGCCCAGGCCTTATCTGCTTCCTTTAAAAACCTTTACCATGCAAGGTGATTTTTTTTTCTTCCTGGTATGGGTTCTACCACTGGCATGGATTGTGCTTTCCATCCATTGCTGGCTTGGGACAGTCTGCTTTAATTTTCATACTTGAAATGTTTTTTCAATCTTTTGCCTCATAATTGCTGTTCAAAGTTTTCTGCATGTGGCAGTGCGAGATGGAGCGAATAGATGAAACATGGGGCCGCGCATGTGGTCTACAACCTTCAAAATACTAGGCGTAGGGTGTTATCCTGAATTAAATAGTAGTTGTGTCACTGGGGTCTTGTGTGATTGGAAACCTCTTCCACTCTTCCCCTGGTGCCGAATCTAGAGCAACATCCAACCGTGCTCTCTTAAGCAGATTTTGGATGTTTCCTCTGCTGTGAGGCCTGATAGTGAACAATGGCTACCTTTCACTGGCGCACCCAGCACTGCCTTGGTCATGGGCAATTGGACTATATCATTATATTAGAGCCAGTAATCCACCTACATTTAATATGGCACAGTTCTGTGCATGCTTCTTATGCATGATGTGTGCTTCCCCACATTTATTTTAATTAAAAATCAGAATCTGTGATACCAAAACTTTCAGACAGATTGGCCATTGAAGTAGTTATAGCCGTGTGCTCATGGGACTCCACATTCTCTTTTACAATTGATTCCCCGGTATCCTTAATATAGGAGCAGCAGAGTGGCACTCCAGTTTTGATCCTCCTATCTGTGCGGGAATATTATCTACTGCGTTCTCCTGTATAGAAATCCATTTTCAATGTACAATGCCTGCTCTCCAGTAAAGCCGCCGACTTCGGACAAGGCAGTTGGCACTGCAACTGGCTGCCTCCCGCAAACCTATATTGTCTGCTTATGTTACTGCTGGTCCAGTGGACCGGAACCTGATCATGGAATGCCAAATTCTCCTCAATGTTAATCAGAAAGTGGAACAGGTGCTGTACTACTGCCCATGATTATTACTTTCACCGGCAAAGGGACACTCCGTGTTACCCTGCTCAACCTTGCAAGTGACGTTTACTTGTTTCTCAGTGGCATGTTAGTGATGAAACATAACCCCATACATATATAACATACAATACTCAGAGACCACAAAAACCCACTAACCATACCCCTCTTCTCTCCTCCACATCGCCACACCTCTCACCTACCAAAACACTCAAACCACACATCACTCTCTAGCTAAGGTACAACACCAATAACCTCTGATACCAACCAACTCAGACACTCAGACACTGGACGTCACTCTTCCGCACACAACAGGCCCCATTGCACAAAACAAAGTGCACCCAGAAAGATCACATGCACAGATGACCGTTGCGCCTAATTCTGCACGCATCATCAGATGAGCACAACATCTCTCCTATCCCTCTCTCACTATCCAACCCAAACCACTTTACCTTACAGAGTCACGTGAGCGCCTGGAAACCATGTGAATGGCAGCGCTAAGCGGCATAAATCAACTTAACATAACATGTTCACATATTATCTGGTTTATACTATATCAAGAGGGAGATGCAGGAGCAGCAATAAAATATGCCTTCCCAGAGTACAGGAGACAAATACCTTCTACACAGTGACACAGTATTGGATATGGACTTGAAGTGGAGGAGCACCAAAGAAGAGAGTTGTGAGAGTGGTCTTTTTTCCCGCAAGATCTGTTCTTGCTCCTGTAGAATTAAACAAAGGAGCCTCTGTGCCATACAATAGATGTGGTGTCCCACAGATGTTTTTTGGCTGTGGCAATGGAAGATCACAAGCATACCACAATTGTTTTATGACAATGTTGATGTTATTGTCCTGATGGTCCACCGTCCAGGCATGAAGCCCATATCTTTGTTCAAACCTTTGCTTTGTAGGTGAGGCTGTTGAAAGACAGATGAATACATCCTGCTCGCCCCACCCTATATTGCACAGCTGAGAAACGTTATTCACTAAGACAGCCGTACCGCTCATATCCCAGACAGGTACAGCAGAATAGGAATATGATCTAAACTAAAGATGGCGAGAATGAACACATTTACAGTGAAATGACACACGTGCATCCATTAGACATGAATCACATATGCACTCACCATGAAGAAAAGACGCTAGGTGAAATATGCATTTATACATGAAGAATATTAACAGTACAACCATAAATACCATAAATACAAGAATTATACTAACATAAGCAATATATAAGTTGAATGCAACACAAACAACACGCTAGTATAGCTCACTAACATAGAAACGTGACAGTAATGTGAAGCCATCTTGTCCAAAATGGAAGTCGTTATACGCTTCAAGTAAACGAAAGGCCTCAAGGCTTCATAAGAACTCAAAATGCTGAATTATCCGAAATACAGATCTTTGCAGAGTGCAGACGGTAGCTCGCATCTTTAGCCAAGGTTACTAAGAAATTAGGGAGGGTCCGAGCCCACAGAGATGGCACGAGTTAAGTGTTCCCAGGATGCAGATGGAACGCTCCCAAATTAAAGTCTGTAAAAGTACAACAAACCATTGTGAGCAGGCGAAGGATAATTATAAGGCAGAAGACCCCATGAAGAATAAACTCAAGGGAGTCCCTAGAGGGTAGACATAACATTCTCATTAATATTAGCTAAAATAGTCCTCAATGCAGAGTGAATTAAATCCAAACATGGTCCTCTTACACCTGACAGATAATTGAAGAACACTGTCTATTCGTTAGTAAGAAACAGATAGTACACCTTCCTCACTCCTTACGCATATTCCCAGACACAAGACATTGCACAAGGCTAACTACAAAGGCGATCAACCTGGCTCATGGCCTAAAAGATGAGGAATTATCTTTTTCTTGAAGTTAGACAAGCAGATCAGGGACCTCTCTTCCCCCACTCCCTTTTGGCTCTTGTTCTGATGGCCTTTCAGTTGTCGAAGGTTGGTCAGTGGAATGCCAACCAATCGGGACTTTCAGTGCTAGGCTGCCCAGTGCGTCTTGTGCCAATCAATAGTCAATTGTAATGATGATGTATTTCAGTTGTTATCAATTTAGATTTGGTTTTAGGATGAGCCATCAGTTAAGCATTATCCAATTAAAAGTTTAACCCATATAGAAAATGTAGATAGTCAATTCCCCTAACCAATCTCCTTACCCCTTAAAGTTTCTTATCATTATTTCATCATTCTGACGGGTTTTTGGTTTATAAGATGTTGTTTTGTATGAAGAGGTCCGAGAGCGACATCCCTGTGTTTGTATGCTCTCCCTGCTTTATTCTTGGATGTTAATAAAGCTGGTTTTTGCCTCTCACTTTGCCTATTTCCATTACTGAGTCTGGGTTTTTCTGGACCCTGATCCTCTGCATAAATTTGGGGTTTTCCAGACCATTGTTACAGATGGTAGCAGAGGTAATGGTTGGCTAGGGCTGTCGAATTGACGCGGGATCCCTGTCGTGGCCCAAAGACCTACGAGGCGACCTTTGAACATCTGGATCACGCATGAACAAAGAGAGGTTGACAGGCGCCCCTTTGGAGAAAATTCCTGTTCTGTCCCCGTTGGATGTCTCGTAGAGTGGAAGGTGGTTGGCGATTGGGGGAGACTTGATACCAAAAACCCTTATCTGATCCACAGAAGTAAGTATAGAATCAGCCTGGCAAAACAAGTGGGATGGGGCTTGTATACTGTGATGAAATAAAGAGATAACCGAGAAAGAGACGAGGGTCAGAAAAGACACGTGGTACACCTTGTTACAGGGTAATAATAAGAGAAGGATAACCTCACCAGGAGTTGGGAAGACGGGCGTAGTGTATATATTTGTGTAGTGATTGTTGGCGCCAGCTTCAGGGTGTAAGGTAGCTTGGATTTTCTGAACAGTGGATGTTTGTGTATACTGGTGTAGATTGTGGAGGACGTGAAGTTGTGGTGTGGACCAAAGGGTGTGGTCTGATGCTGGGACAGTGAAGTGACACTGCTTGTGGCGTAAGCGGAGTATGTGGTGTCGCTCGAGAACTTTGTTGTGACGCGAAATGCGCAGATTTGGGGAAAGACGAAAAGCATTAAGAGTACGAGAAATATTGTTCGGGAGTTTGAGAAAAAGAGATGAGAGAATGAGCTAGAATTTGAAATAGAGGTTTGGTAAGTATAAATACAAGTTAAATGTGATGTATCATCATCAGAGACACTTCCATTATTAATTTGTGTAAAGCATTACCCCGGTACAAGGATAATGTAGTTAAATATCACGCCCAATGGGTGAACGACACTGTAGGCAAGTTGTTTATGGCACTGGCCGCAGGAGGGCACTCACTCAAAATCAGTACTGCAACACATGACAACGTATGTAGCACATCAAGAGAAAAAGTTACAGAATCGACTAGCTATTCTGGAACGGTGGAAAGTGTATGGAGAAGAGACAGTTGAACTACCCGTAAAATAAATTGATGCTTAATCATCATGACAGGGGATATACAACACCCACAGCTCTTCCCCTCCTCCCCAGAGTAGCAGGCCATCTTCCGAAATGCAGGGAATATACCCATTGCAAGAATTAAAAGCATTGGCATGATACACTAACCCTGCATATGTGCCCCCCGCTGCGTATGGCAGTGATGATATCATAAATATTGAGAAAATAAGTAGGCAAAAACCAGGGTCCACGCATGATGAATATAAAGAACGTTGTGAGTTATAGACAAAATTGACAGTGGCCAAGGAGGAGGTCCGGTAACAGAGAGACAGACAGGACGATTGGGAGGATGTAGCAATTACATCGAATGAGTGGGTAGGAGGACAGATAATGCTCAAATTAGATGGAAGGGGCCTGGATGATTTGAAAGAAAAGGAGAAGGAAGTCAGAGAAAGAAGAAGAGAAAAAAGAAATAGAAGGAACAGTGAGAGATACAGAAGTTCCGAAGAAGAAAAGGAAAGAGAGAAGAAACAAGAGGCAGACCGAGAAGAGGAAAGAAAATAAGAACAAAGAGAGGGGGAAAGACAGAAGGAGGAAGAAAGGGATAGAAGACAATGAGAAGTAGGAAGAAGTAGAGAAAATCTGAAGCTGATGAGATTATCAGGGGACGTACGTTCCCAGACAAAGAGAGGAACTGGGGACAGGAAGAGAAAGAGAGGGGAGTTTAGAAAGACGCCGCAAGGAGTTAGATGAGATCCTTAGCGAACATACCCTTCCAGATAGAAAAGAATAAGAAATACAAAGGAGGATTAGTAACATGTTCAGAAATAGAAGGGATGGTACCAGCAGAATGATGGAGAGCAGATAGTCCCCGCAAAATGAGGGAAGGAATGCATTGGAGGAGGTAATGAGCAGGACGTACATAACGAGTTCCCTCAGAAGACTGGATTTTGAGGACAAGGATGACGAATGGAGTTAAAAGTGATGATGGTTCTATGTTAATTTGCTGGCTGACTTTTCGATGTCAGAATTTCTTTGAAAAAAAAAACAGATTTTTTTTGTCATTTTGGGGTAGTCCCCCCATGTGCCGTCTTTCTCTATTGTTTGACCCCTACCCCAACCGCATCCCCACCTATTTTTACCCCTCCCTCCACCCCATATATTTTGATTCATTTTTTTAGAAGTGATTTTAGAAGTAATTCTGATGTCGGAAATTACTTTAAAAAAATGCAGTTGGAAAATAAACGTGATACCGTGACAATACTATGTTTGAAGATGAAGCGAGAGAGAAAAGTGGAGAGGAAGAGCCACACAAGCCCCTTCTGCAAGCATCGGGCTGGGGAAGGAGATAGCGTGGTTAGACTTGGAAGAACCCTAAACACCCTAAAAAGCGACCAAGCTGTTCAGAGAATAAAACACCATATCTATCTATCTATCTATTGTATAACACCACTCACCAGGAGGCCTCAGACTGCTGACAGGACAAGACACAAATACATGACCGGGTGGAAGCTGTTAGGCCGAGATTTCCTTAGTCTTTATCAAAGAGAAAGGTCTTCAGACTCTTTTTATAGAGGGAGAAAGGTGGTATTTCCCTCAGCAAGATAGGCTGCGAGTTTCACATCACAGGAGACTAGACATCAAAGGTGGTCCCTCTAAGCTTTTTTAGATTGAAACATGGGCAAGCCAGGATTCCGTTTTTATTAGATCGCAAGGTTCTTCTTATGGGAGCCTTTTGTATGTGTGAACAGAGATACGGGGGAGGCATTACCAGACAGGCATTTGTACACAACAGATTTTGCCTTATGCTGTACTCTTTGCTCCACTGGAAGCCAGTGTAGCATCTGGCGAGCCTCTAATACATACGCTCACTTCTCAAGCCCACGTACCGCACAGTTTGTAGGTTTTTTATATTTGCCTCTGAGGTGCCGACCAGTAAACTGCTGCATTAGTCATTCACAGTGGCAGAGGCCGCTACTGCCCTATTCTTTTCTGACAGGTTGGGTCTTATCTGCCATAGCAACTTGGCAGTCTTCTTTTAGTTGATTATTTTCATCTTATTCCAATATCTATATGAACAACATTGGGATAAGATTCTTTTTAGCAGGAACGTAAGTGGCAGAAATGGTTGCTGTGGGGGGGTGAGGGAGTATTTTTTCAATTGAGGTCTGGAGAAGGAGGAGCTGGTGCCTGGAAGCACTGTGATCCCCTATATTTTCACTAGTCCGGCACAAACGGACATGGCAGAAGTGGTTGCTGGGGTCGCTAGAGGAGCAGGTGGGGCAGTGTTACAGAGGCAGACCATAACTGAGACTCTCTGGGAGTACATCTGGGTGACGGAGAGGAAATTCTGTAAAACTTGTTTCTGCCTTTTGAAGAAATTCTATTAGCTGCCGCCTGGACACCAGCATGTCGCTTGGGGGTGGCTGCGGGTCCTGGGACCTTTGAATCCCCTAGCTTCACAATCTGGTGGAAGGGAAGACAAGTAAGGGCGGCTTTGCAAAAAGAACAGTGGCCACGTTGCAGCTAAAGGCAGTGAAGGTGTGGTGCTATTGGCTCGTCTATCTACTTGATGTCTTTTTAAAATTCATTGAAATTCCCTATCACAAGAAGACCTTACAGGAGCTAGGCGCTGGACAGACCCCCTGCAGCCTTATTTTTAAAGTGACAAAAACTGGCTTGACTAACCGATCTGATTACTTACTGTCCAGGTTTGTGTACGTGTTTTAAACAATGGTGTTGGTGGCTGGCTGTTCATCCAGGGTATCCGACCGCCTGAGACTTGAAGGGGGGACGATGTGACTCATTTAATGATTTCCACCCACTTCTGGTATAAGCCAGGGTCAGGCCGATCCCCTCCCAGCACTGGTGGGTAGTGTTGTTGCAGGGTTAATGGGCAGCTCTGGCTTTGTACCTTTGGGAGAGAAACAACCGGATGTGTTACCCCATGAAGGTGGGAACTCGCTTATTGAAACAACAGGAAACCTCAATCGAGCACTGCACAGAATTGAGGAAAATATAAATAACATTATGGCCGGGGGACGTAGGACAGGGGATGGACTTGGTGTCTGATGTGGACAAACCAATGGCTGTTGCCTGAATCTCCAACCCGTGCACAGAGTTTAACAGAAATGGTGTTGTGTCAGCCAGATGCTATGAACCAACTAGATCAGATGCTTCTTGTTCACCTATGCCAATGATTTGCACTTGTTGGGGGGTTGGGAGCATCCCAGAATAATCAGGGAGAGGTAATTCTTCAAGAGGTGGAGGATCCCCGGTCCCATCTGGGGTGTGCACCTCCACAGGAGGAGTGCCTAGCCAGGAGTGGGGGGGACATAACAACATGTTTCACCAATTGTCCTTTCCAATACTGGCACAGCTCTTTGATTCTATGGACAGGGGCTATAACTCCCTTAACTTTGAATTGCGGGAGGTTAGACAGCTTCTTAAGGAACTCTCAGGTAAAGTAAGTTTTCATTATTGCCTCATCTAGGATCTATGGTAAGAAGGTGAGCTGTGATGGACCCAAGAAGGTGTCTAAGGCAGAGGCGGAAAAGGCAGAAACGCCTGGGCAGACGTGGAAGTAACCCAGGTCCTGAAAATGAAAGAGGACCTCCTGCCACAAGTATCCATTCTGGGGCTGGGAATTGAGGATGCTGCGGCAGTACTTTGTAGTAGCCTTATCAAGGTATTGCCCCTCCACCCTGTCATAGGTCAACACCCAAAAGAAAAGTGTTTGGCTAAAATAAAGTCTAAAAACTTTGTTGTCCTCGAAACAGAATAATAGGGGCTCACAGAAGTTTTTATACAAACTAAGGATGGAGGTTGATACAAGAGTTGATCAAGAGCGAAAAAAGGAGTTCTTTAAGAGCAGGAAGGCAAAGGGTTCTCATGGGTCAGGGAGGGTCTCTGTTCAAGTTGAGGGGCATGGGGTGGAAATGAGTGCATCACAAAATTCTAAACAAACTGAAGAGAGACTCTCTTTTGATCTAAGTAACATCTCAGTGTATCCGTATGATGAGGAGATTGCATACACGGATGAGGGTGGTGATATGCAAGAACTGTTGCATAAGGCTGCACCAGTAGTGAGCCTGGGGATAGGGAAAGTATGTGTATTGAGGGACTCAATTGTGAAACCACTACACGGTAATAAACAGGCAATGCCTCTCAATATGGGAAACCCTGAAGATGGTTATGAGAGGCGAGATTATAGCGGGAGCAGGGGGTATCAGGAAAATGCTGAAAGGGGAACTGAAGAAGTGGGAGGAGGACATAAAAAGGATGGAAACTAACAATCTGGGGACCAGGGTGGAGGAGGCGAAGCTGATTGAGGATAGAGGGGACTGCCTAGAAACATGGGGGCGGCTATCTAAGTTTGACTACATAACGCACACCACCAGGGCGCATAAAGATGGGGATACACCAGGTAGGCTCCTATCATGGCTGTGCAAGAGGGAGCTTCCAATGCACTTAACCACTATGCTCAAAGATGGGGATGTGGTACTGCACAGGACACAACTATCGATTAACAAAGCTTTTGTGACTTACTACTCTAAGCTATACTCCCATGATACCCCAGTGCCGCTGACAGACATTCACGATACACTAGTAGAGATTGAACTCCCCAAACTGGGCAAAGAGCGGCGGGACACATTAGACGAGGTAATCACTCTGGATGATGTGACGGAGGCCATAAGATCATTGGCCACCTGCAAGACCCCGGGAAGCGATGGACTCCCCCCGGAGTTCTACAAAGCGTATGAGTCGACTCTGACCCTGCTTCTCCATGAAGTATTCAAGGAAGCATATGAGGTGGGGACCCTGCCGAAAAGTATGAGGGAAACATTAATGGTACCAATACTTAAACCAAATAAACCTGCAGATGACTGTGACTCGTACCGCCCATTGGCAATGTTACATTACGATGTGAAAATACTGACCACCATACTGGCCAAACGGCTGTCTAGAGTAATAGGGAGCCTCATGCACGAGGACCAAAGCGTTTTTGTTGCAGGCCGAAATACAGCAAACTTACGCAGGTTGCAGCATGTAATGGCACAGACGATGGAGGAAAAAGAACACTTAGTGGTGCTGTCACCTGACGCCATCAAAGCTTTTGACTCTATATACTGGGAATGGTTGATTGAGGTACTGAGGGAATTTGGGTTTGGGGAAGGTTTTGTGAGATGGATGAAAGTGCTGTACAACGACCCAACAGCGAGAGTAAAAACGGGAAGAACTGTGTTGTCAGCCTGGGCTATAAAGAGAGGTACCAGACAGGGCTGCCCACTGTCGCCCATGCTGACTGGGACTGGAACCAATCGCAACATACTTTAGGAAAGAGTTCTGCGATGTAGGGATACCGTTAGGCGGGAGATATCACATAATCTCGTTATACGCAGATGATGTTTTATTATACTTAAGAGATGCACAAATCAATCCCCCAACGGTTGTAGAAGTACTAGACAACTATGCACGTTACTCTGGGATACACTTCAGTAAGCGTAAGTCCTGTTTATTCCCACTGGCGGGTTTAAGGGAAGTGGATGCGAGAGACTTGCCGGAGGTGGGCGTTCAGTGGCAACTAGGCACGTTCAGGTACCTAGGGATCAAAATTAAGCACACACCAGAGCTAATCCATGAAAGGGCCTACGCAATTCAATGCAGTTCTGGGCTATACTGCCATTGTCAATGATGGGCAGAGCATTGACCACTAAAATGATTATTCTTCCGAGTTTCTTATATTATTTCCAGAACGTCTGCTATTATATTAAGTCAGCCTTTTTTAGAACACTAGAGGCCCTGATCCGAGAGTTCCTATGCGACCTGCCACAAACTGCCACTTGCCATACTGACACTGCCCTACAGAGAAGGGGGTATACAACTCCCTGACCTGGAAAGGTATTATTTGACGGCGCAACTCAGCCATGTAGCCTGATGGCTATCGGACAAGACCACCACTGAAATGGGACTCCTACAACATCTGACTGCCCCGGCACACCTAAAAGAAATCTTGTGGATCCCACTGACTTACTTTGAGCACGCCCTTATGCTTGTGGCACTGGGAAGGCAGGTGTGGAACAGAGTCAAATCGATGCTCCACTTGGGGCACCCCTACACGCATGACATCCCGATCATGGCGGACGTAGGCAAGGCAAGCACTGACCTCCCCACCGTTAGACATTGGGAAAGGTTGGGTCTATACACATGGGAGGACATGTACGAGGAGGGAATCTGCCGAGAATTAGAGTCCCTGCACGAAAAGGAAGGGCTGCCCAAAGGGCAATTTATGTGGTATCAGTATATCAAGCATGTGGCCAAGAGGAAATGGGATAAGTGGCCAGAGGAGCCCACAGCGAACCCTCTGCTGACAGAATTATATGGTTTGAGTAATGGATGGAAACCTGTGTCCAGGCTGTATGGCCAACTAATTGATAGATCAAACTCCCGAAACACAACATTAAAGACTAGATGGGAAAAGGACCTGTGAGAAACTATCACTGAGAAAGTGTAACGCTCACCTGATTCCCGCAGAGGCGCCGGTCTTGACTGGGTGAATGCCGTATCTTCAAAGGTGATGTGTAACACACGGTTGGCTCTTTGGGCTGGACCTCTGTGCACTGTATGTCTGACTCGAAGAGTAAGATGTCTGCAGATAGAAAATATGGGATTAATGAACTGGGGTTATTGGGTGCCTCTCTCCTCTTCCCTTTCTCTTCTCCTGTAGAACCCCAAAGGTTAACACCCTCACCTTAGGTAAGTGAACGCCGGGCTCTCCATCTGCCTCGGGGCAGGGTGCCGTAACCAGTTTCTTCACTGGATAAGGGTGCAGGCCTCTTGACCTCAGAGGACTGCTGTCCGTCGTTAACTGCACGAACGGTAAGTTCTGGGCACTTCAAATGTCTTAAAAGTCTTTCGTAATGATATCTCTTGTTTTGCAGGGTTCCGGCGATGGCGGATGGCGGGCTGGAGTTGAGGATCGAACCCGCGTGAGGAATAGAAGCGCCTGGAAGCACGTAAGTAAGCGCTTGTAGCCTGCTTCACGATGCGCACTAACTGTCCCTTTTATCTTGCATGTACAAGTTCGGAGCTTTAGAGAAGCTGAAGGGTGCTGGAATACCCACTGGATTCGGCGTGGGAAGGAGTAATGGCACGTGAGTAATAAAGTTGCCCAATGTCTTTAAACGCACCTTCTTTTGTCTTTCAGATGCGGGATGCAGCGCCGAAGGCCTCCGGAGCGTGGGAAGAGCTGGTAAGCTTTTGTCTTTCAGATGCCGGAATGCAGTGCGAAGACCTCCGGAGCATGCGAAGAGTAGGTAAGCCTTTGTCTTTCAGATGCCGGAATGCAGCGCGAGGCGTTGGTGACAGCCGATGGACCAGGTAAGAGATGCGCTGCCACTGAAGACCGTAGTGCTAACCTGTTCTTTCTTTGTCTTTACAGGTGCTGCTGAAGACTGGATTCCAGGATGGTAAGCCTTTGTTCCCTTAGGCCCAGGATCAGAAGCAGAAGACACGATGAGCGTTCTGCTGCAGAGAATGCAGAATAACGCAAAGCAAGATTCATCCATCGGGTGTGGTTTAAATAGCCTCCTGTAGTGCTTAGGTGTCTCCTTCCACAGCCACGCCTAGGTAAGAAAAGAGTTCCTGCTTTCCAGAAGAGTTCCAGTGTTCTGAACCTAGGGAGTGGCTCCTGTCCCACCCAACAGGAAAAGTAGTCCCAAACAGAAGAGGATCAGGGGTTCAACTGGCAGGTAAGTAAGCAGCATGGTCTGCTGCAGGTAAGTCCACCCAAGCATTATGAGCCCGGCGCTTCCAGCGCTGGGACTGGGCATCTTTATGAGCCTGGTGCCACTGGCGCCAGGACAGGGTCCAAAAGGTCCCAATTGGGACTGGCTGGCACTCGGAACCGGGGTTATGGGTCTGCTTCCAAGGGAGTCGGGCAAGTCCTGATCTTTTGGAAGCAGAGATCATGACAGCACCCCCCCTCAAGGCCCCTCCCAAACCGGGCTTCTCCGGGGGTTTGGGCTTGTTAGGAAATGTTCGATGAAATCTTTTGATTAGACGAGGCGCGTGGACATATTCTGCAGGTTCCCAGGATCTTTCTTGGGGACCGTAGCCTTTCCAGTCAATCAGGTAAAATAGTTTAGATTTGGAGATCTTGGAATCCAGGATGCTTTTGACTTCAAACTCGAGTTCTCCATCAACTAGAATAGGTTTTGGAGATGTAGTTAGTCGGGTTTGAGGTTGCACGGGTTTTAATAGAGAGACGTGGAAGACCGGATGTATCTTCATGTGAGGGGGCAAGTCCAACTTGACCGCTACTGGATTTACTATGGTAGTGATGGAATAGGGACCAAGGTATCTTGGGTTGAATGTGCGTGGTCCTTTTAGAGGTAGATATTTGGTGGATAACCAGACTTGATCTCCTACTTGATATTGGGGGGCTTCCTTCCGATGTTGGTCTGCTCCTTTCTTGTATTGTTCTTTAGCCCTTTGAAGGTGAGAAACGGCTTCCGTAAAGGCTTGGGTGATTGTAGAATGCAGGTGGTCTACTGCTGGTGTTCCAAGATCTTGGAGTGGATCCAACTCCGAGGTTCGAGGGTGACTACCGTATAAAAGAAAAAACGGGGTCTTCCCAGTTCCCGAGTGGACAGAGTTATTGTAGGCATTTTCGGCTATCCAAAGGATATCTTTCCAAGTTTTTTCAGTTTGTTGTAGCATGCAGCGCAAATACTGTTCGAGTTTGATTGGTCCTCTCGGTTTGTCCGTCGGTTTGAGGGTGGTGGCTGGTCGAAAGTCTCACATCAATTTGAGCCGACCGACAGCAACTTTGCCAAAAATGAGAAATAAATGGACTACCTCGATCCGAAATTAGAACTGAAGGAAAACCGTGCAGTCGGACAATGTTTTCGAGAAATTCTCGGGCCAGAGTTGCTGCTGTTGGTAAGCCTTTGAGTGGAATGAAATGCGCCATCTTGGAGAATAGGTCCACGATTACTAGGATCATATTGTATCCGGAGCATGGAGGTAGATTGGTGATGAAGTCCATAGAAAGCGTACGCCAAGGGCGAGGCGGGATGTCAATAGGGCGTAAGAGGCCGGCTGGTTTTTCCTTTTGTCTCTTGTTTTGGGCGCATACTCCACAGGACATTATAAAGTCTCTGATATCTTTTTTCCAAGACGGCCACCAGAAGTAGCGCTTGATCTTTTCCGAGGTCTTGGTCATACCGGGATGTCCTTCCATTAAAGAATCGTGATAACAAGAGATTACCTTTTTCTGTAAATCTGTGCTGGGCAGGTATAACCGTTCTTGGAAATATAATAGGTTGTCCTTCACCGTAAAGTCCTTTCCCTGCAGATGCCAATTCTGTATGTCTGCTGGAGTTACCAGTAGCCTGGCTTTATCCTTAACTTCCTCTATGGATTGTGTGGCGATTACATCTAGAATTCTTTGTTCGGGAATGATAGGCACAGGTTTAGGATTGATCAAATGTTCTTCCACTCCCATCCGAGAAAGGGCATCAGCTTTACCGTTTTTTGTACCAGGTCGATAGGTAATTATGAAGTCAAACTCGGCAAAGAATAGTGCCCAACGGAGTTGCCTAGAGGATTGAGCTTTTGCGGTTTTCAAATATTGCAGGTTTCGATGATCTGTAATCACAGTAATGGTGTGTCGGGCCCCCAGAAGATAATGCCGCCAAGCCTTAAAGGCGGACTTGATAGCTAGAAGTTCCTTATCAGTAATAGTGTAATTGATTTCAGGAGGCGAGAATTTGCGGGACCAAAATGCCACGGGATGCAACTGATTGGTTACTGGGTCCTTTTGTGATAGAACTGCCCCCATGGCAAGGCTCGAAGCATCAGTTTCAACGATGTAGGGGAGTTCTGGGCGAGGATGTTTTAAGATCGGTGCAGAGATAAATCTAGTCTTCAAATTCTGGAAAGCTTGTTCCGCCTCGGTAGACCATTCAAAACGTTTGTTTTTCTTTAACAAGGCGGTGATGGGCTGGACTATTCGAGAGAATTCGGGGATAAACCTGCGGTAAAAGTTAGTGAAGCCTAACATGCTTTGAACACCTTTTACGGAGGATGGCGATGGCCATTTGAGAATTGCATCGACCTTCTTTGAATCCATACGCACTGCGCTAGGTGATAATATGAATCCCAAGAATTCAACTTCAGTCACGTTGAAAACACATTTTTCCAACTTAGCGAAAAGTTTGTGTTGACGCAATCTCTCGAGGACCATTTTCACGTGTTTCCGATGTTCAGTTTCCGATGAAGAATAAACGAGGATGTCGTCAATGTAAACAACAACACACACATCTATGAGCTCTCTGAGGACATCGTTCATAAAATATTGAAAGGCGGCCGGGGCATTGCAAAGTCCGAAGGGCATGACCTGATATTCAAATAGCCCATACTTGGTGCGGAAGGCCGTCTTCCATTCATCGCCCTCTTTTACCCGTACCAAGTGGTAGGCTCCTCTAAGATCTAGCTTTGTATATATGCATGCTTTTCTGACTTGGTCCAGGAGTTCAGGGATCAAAGGTAACGGATATCTATTCTTAACGGTGATCTGGTTCAGGGTGCGATAATCTATACAAGTTCTAAGGTCCCCTTCTTTTTTTGGAACGAAGAACAAAGCTGAGGAAGCAGGGGACTTGGAAGGACGAATAAACCCATTCGCTAGGTATTGATCCAGGTATTGTCGGAGGTGAAGATTCCCAGGCTCGGTGAGGGCATAAATTCTACTACAAGGAGGAGTAGATCCAGGTATCAGGTCTATCTGGCAGTCATAAGACCTATGAGGAGGTAGAGAGTTAGCCTGATCCTTCCGGAAAACATCTTGGAATTCTAGGTATTCAGGAGGTAACTGAGGAGCCTCCGAGGAAAATGCTGCCAGTGCAACACCAGGTCGAGGGTGACAAGTAGAGACACATTCTGGAAACTGAACCGTTCTTGCTCGCCAATCGATCTGAGGATTGTGCTTCTCTAACCAAGGAATTCCTAGAATAATCTGGAACTGGGGGGCCTTGATCACATCGAACACGATCTTCTCATGGTGTCCATCTTGACTTACTAGCGTCACTTCTTGGGGGGTATGCGTTACTGGTCCGGAGGCTATCTCCGTACCATCCACCGTAGTAATGACGTCCTTTACAGCCTTGGGACAAAGAGTTAGATTCATCCTCAAAACCATTTCATGATCCACATAATTGCCGATGGCACCGCTGTCGACGTAAGCTTCAATCGCATGTAATCGATCCGGATGTTCAGGGCTAATGAGGGCCATAGGTATCACGAAATGCGAGGTCACGGAACTGGTTTTAACGCTCGGCAAGAGGACCTCTATTCTTGTCGGGCGAGGTCGTTTCCCTGCTCAGAGTTTGTGACCCTGGTAACTGCAGCTCCTACTGCCTTCTTGGCTGGTTTCACCGGACAGTCTCGAAGAAAGTGCCCCGAGTTTCCGCAATAGAGGCATAATTGCAGCTGTTTTCTCCTTTCCCGCTCCTTTTGTGTTAGTGGTCCTTTCAGGCCCCCTATTTGCATGGGTTCCCCGGAGTCTACTCCTTTGGTAGGAGTTGGTGGTTTGGAAAATAC